>NW_006408536.1:28228316-28245735 GCF_000296735.1 Chrysochloris asiatica
CGTGGACATACACGTCCCATTCACTCAGCGGTGTACGGGGCAGTTGGCTGGACACATGGAAGACAGAGGGGAAATGGTATCCCTTGAGGTGGCAGTAGTTAGAGTCGGGTGCTCACCTAAAGGCTTAATCCCACCAGGCACTCTGTGGGAGAAAGAGACAGCAGTGGGTTTCTGGACCGATGACGGCCTCAGAAACCCCACATGGCACTTCTGTCCTCTAGGGTCATCTTTAGTCAGAACGGACTGGGCAGTGACAGCTTTGGAGTATTTTGGGGGTGTTTGTTTGTGGTGAGGTGGCTCAGTGGCTGTCTGACTCAAGCCACTCCCAAGAGTGTCAGAGTAGAAATGTACTCCATAGGGCTTTCAACATGCTCACGAACCTAAAGACTGGCAGTTCAAATCCACCCAGTGGTGCATAGCGATCTGCTTTCAGCAATATGGCCATCAAGAACACCTGTGGTGTGGCTGACTCTGTAACACATGGGTTGGAATTGACCTGATAATAGTAACAGGTTTTGTTCTCTGATATTCTCAATGACTGCCAGGTCCTTCTTCTGAGGCATCTCTGGGTGAACCTTGCCTTCCAGTTAGCAGGTGAGGACATAAACCATGTGTATTACCCAGGGATTGAATCCACACGGGGGAGCTTCAAATCCCATTATCCTTCAGTTCCATTTTTCCACAAACGTTTTGAAACCCCCTTCTATGAGATGACAAATGACCTTTAAAAGGCACAACTGGCTCAGTGCCATCCAAGAGCAAAACAGGAGGAAGTCTGCCCCTGGTTGAATGTTTCTGTAAAAGAAACGCAACTCCAGGCTTCCCCATCCTGGGTTTGCATCTGTTCTTCCAGAAGCCACATGTTTCAGCGTCTCTGTCTCCTAGAGACTGCTGTGCACACAGGGGCCAGGACCAAGAACAGTAAGTTCTAGCTGATGGAGCGATGCTACACTGAACCAATTTGTGGATATTGTACAGTTTTATCCAAAAATGAGGCATTATTCTTTTAAGCATTAATACTGACTTTGCTGCACCCAACATGTCTCTTTATTGTGGTAAATGAGATGTTCTGGCAGTTTAAAAGCTCTCTTGTTGGCAAGCATCTTCACAAAGACGCTTGAATGAAAACACTTGGAACATGTACACCAATGTTCAGGAACCCTGTGGAGCAACGGTGAACTACTCGACTGCCCAATGAAAGGCCAGTGGTTCAAATCCACCCAGGTGTTCCACAGCAGGGAAGACCTAGTGAGTGACTTGCCCGCATAAAGACTGTCACTGTTGGGTCCTGTCCAGCTGCTTCCGGCTCACAGTGTCCCTATGAACAAAAATGCAATGCTGCCCAATCTTCCATCACTAAATACGACAGATGAGAAAACCCTGATAGTGCAACGGATTACAAGCTGGGCTGCTAACCAAAAGGTCAGCAGTTCGAATCTACCAGCCGCTTTATGGGAGAAAGATGCAACTTTCTGCTCCCTTGCTCCCACATACAATTATAGCTTTGGAAACCTTATACTGGGTCACTATGAGTTGGAACCGACTCGACGGCACACAACCACCACAAAAATCCTAAGGGGGATTCAACTCTGTCACATGGGATTGACATGAGTAGGAGTTGACTGGGAGGCACCCACTACCCCACCATTGAATCACTGTTTACAAATGCCCAAAAGCATGAGACAGCTCAGCGTCCATCCGCAGATGAATGGATGAATGAGAGAGTGTGGTACATCCACACAGTGCAAGAGTACTCAGCCATAATGAGAAAATGCATACGCGACACGCTATGACACAATGACCCTTGAGCACCTCATGCTAACTGATGTACTAGGCCCCACTCCCTTGAAAACTTTAGAATGGGCAAACGCATGAAGACCACAGCAAAGGCTGGGGCAGAGAGATGGGCAGCAAACAGGGGACACGGAGTTTCTGTGTATGGGGACAGCAGAGACTTATGGCAAATGTAAGCAATGCCACCGGATTCCATGCTTGTAAACGGTGAAACGGGCACAAAGGAAACCAGGAGGAAGGTGAGTCAGTCTGTAGGTAGGCACTCGTCTTTGCCTGTGGGTGAAACCAGACTTAAGACCCCAGGGAGAAGAAGCGGGTGGAGAAGGCACCTCTTAGGGGCTGCCATAGGAGGCACCCACTTTCTGGGGCAGGGAGCTCGAGGTCCTGGAGACAACAAGGTCCTGAAAGAGGCCAACAGCTACAGGACTCGGGGCAACCCATGTGAGAAATGAGGAACCTAAGTCCCTGCTGAGTGGCTAGCAGTGGGCCAGGTGGTTTTCCACGACCCACGTTTTCCATTGGTCAGGCAAACAGGAACAGAACAAAGGCCAGTACTTTTGCCAAACACATAAATCCAATGAAGGCCCTGGGTGGGGGGAATGGCTATGTCATTGCCTGCTCACCAAAAGGATGGTGGTTTGAGTATGCCCAGAACAAAATGCGGGGAAATCTACTTCTGAAATTTCTACCATGGGAAACCCTGTGGAGCACAGTTCTACTCTGACACACACGGGGGCACCATGAGTGGGACCTACTTATGAAGTATCATCCAGAGTAAAATTTTGCAGAATATCATTCAAAAGCGGCTATGACTGTACACTGAGACAGAACTGTCAGAGGTTCAAGCCAGAATTAGATGAGGCCGTGAACCAAGGGATATGACTGCTGACGACAGATGGATCTTGACTGAAAACAGAGAATACCAGGAAAATATTTACTTATGCTTTACTGACTACGCAAAGGACTTCTACTGCATGGATAAAGATAAACTATGGACTAAAATGCAGAAAATGAGTATTCCAGAACACTTGATTGTGCTCATGAGGAACCTGTATACACACCAAGAAGTCATTCTAACAGAACAAGGGGACACTGAATGGTTTAAAATCAGGAAAGGTGCACACCAGGGTTGTATTCTTTCACTATATTTACTCAATCCATATGCTGAGCAAATAATCTGAGATGTTGGATTTTATGAAGAACATGGCACCAGGATTTGAACAAGACTTGTTAACAACCTGCAATGTGAAGATGATGCAACCCTGCGTGCTGGAAGTGAAGGGGACTTAAAATACTTTCAATTACCTCATATGCATGTGAGAGTTGGACAATGAATAAGGAAGCCTATAGACGAACTGATGCATTTGATTTATGGTGTTGGGGAAGACTATTGAAAGTACCATGGACTGCCAGAAGAACGAACAAAAGTGTGCTGGAAGAAGTAGTCAGAACACTCTTTATGGTCAGACTTCATCTCTCATACGTCAGACATCGTATCAGGAGGACCAGTCCCCATGGAAGGACATCACGCTTGTTACAATGGAGGGTCAGTGAAAAAGAGGAGATCCCCAATGAGATGGACTGGTACAATGGCCGCAACAATCAAGCTTAACAGTGATTCTGAAGATGGCACAGGACCGGGCAGTATTCCGTTCTCCTGTGTATAAGGTCTCTATGAGTCCGAACTGAGTGGACAGCAGCCAACACCACCACCACCAACAGAGAGGTCGAGACTCCTCCACTGAGCCCAGTGCCCTACAAAGTGACAGCTTTCTGAATCAGGAGACACAGCAGGCCCCAATGAGCTCACCCTCTCAAGGGCCTTGACAACGAACCTGGCTTTCACCTTCTCTCTAGTGTTGACTCTATAGAGTCCTGGTGTGGTGCAGTCGGATAGGCACTGAACCGCACAGTCGGTTTGAATTGCAAGGTGGGGGGCTCAAAGTCACCAGCCGCTCCTCGGAGTCTTTATACGAGGTAGCTATGAGTCAGAAGCGACTTGACAGCACTTAAATAGTACTGCTACTACAGTGTTGACTGGTCCCCATTGTTGTCTCCCACACTCCACCAGTGATCCAAATCCCAGCCCTGCCTTCAGCACCAATGATTTCACATACTGGGTCTCTAATGGGCTCAACAGTCTCACAACCAGGTTCCTTCTGCCGACGAAGATTACTGCAGAAAAGCCCCTATCAGTAGTGGGAGTAGGGCCACGCTGGGCTCTTGACTTTACGTTCCTGACCCAGGGACCCTTCCCTAACCACTGGTAATGACAGCAGTTTCTACCTCCTGAACATTCCCGTCTTCCCTGTGGCTGATTCCACTCATTCGCTTGGACAAGTTGCCTTCTCCCTGGCTTCTGATAGAATCCAGTACCAAGAAAAGAGGGCTCTTTCTTACCCTCCTGGTGTTTTGATAAGGGGTCACCGGTGGTACAAATGACTGACACTATCAGAGGCCGCTAACTGAAAGGTTGATGGTTTGAACCCACCCAGAGGATTGCAAGGACAAGGACCGGGAGATCTTTGTCTTCCCTAGGCTAAACAGGGTAGCCTAGGAAACTTCAAGCAATGGGCTATGAGTTGGAATTCACGTGACATCACAAAACACGATGCATTGACCATTAATTCAAAAGTCAGGAAAACCATCACTTGCTATCAAGTTGTGAGTCTGACGTAACACAGAGAGTAGAACACTGGGGAGTCTGTGTGGTGCCAATGGTCCACAAGCTCGCTGCTGACTAGAGCCCACCCAGAGAGACTTAGAAGGCAGACAAGGTGATCTACTTCTGAGAAATCAGCACAGTTCTACTCTGACACACATGGGGGTACCATGAGTGGGATCTACTTACGAAAATTGTTTACTGAGAACCCTGCGGAGCACAGTACTCCTCTGACACACACAGGGGCACCATGAGTGGAATCTCCTTATGAAAAATCATCCACTGAGAACCCTGTGGAGCACAGTTCTACTCTGACACACACAGGGGCACCATGAGTGGGATCTCCTTATGAAAAATCACCCACTGAGAACCCTGTGGGGCACAGTTCTACTCTGACACACACAGGGCACCATGAGTAGGATCTAATTATGGAAAATCATCCACTGAGAACCCTGTGGAGCACAGTTCTACTCTGACACACACGGGGGTGCTGTGAGTCAGAACTACCGTTGGTCTCAGTGGTGTCATGAGGGTACTGATGAAGTCTCTCAGATGCTGTCCCAGCATCCCTGGGGGTTCCCACCATGTCCTCAGTTAAAGCCTTGATGGGCAGGGAAGACATGGAGACCCCTGAAGAATGCCCCCCCACTCCTGACAGAGCACCAAGGTGCAGCCAGTCTGGGTAACTTCTGGACCCTGAGCCTCCTCATCTCTCTGGTACCCTACTTCTGCCTATGAGACGGCAGCAGGGACAGGTCCGTGGGTGCGCAGTATGCGGACTGGCCCAGAGCCTGGAGCGGATGCTGTTCAAAGGGAGGAGAAGGAAAGGTTTGGCGGTACTTGGATGACAGAGCCGTGGCAGGGCAATGGGTTCGTCCTCAGGACAGCTGCTCGCTCAGCCTGAACCCAGCAGCAGCGTTCCACCTCCTCAGCCAGGGGAATTCCCAGCTCATCTCAAGGCACCATGTTTTGTCATAGATGCTATGGTTTACAGCAGTTTTGGTGTACAGAAAAACTGCAGAAAGCACAGAGCGTTCCCACATCTCGCCCTGAACATAGTGTCTCCTGTTAATCACACCCTGCCTTTGGTTCATTTGTTACAACTGACGAACCAATATTGACACATCATTACTAAGCAGAATCCATCCTCCATAGGATGGTTCACTCTCTCTGTTGACCAGTCCTGTGAGGTGTGACAAATGCAGAATGCTGTGCGTCTCCATGTGACAGTATCAAACAGAAGAGTGTCCACACCTCAAAAATGTGCCTTCTGCTCTGCTTTCTTGTGCCCCCTCCCAAAATTGTGCCTTTCCCCAGATCCCCAATAGCTAAGTAGCTTTCACTTTGTAAAAGGCATCTAAGTTTCTTCCCTACGTGCTTGTGGTTCATAGCTCATCTCTCCTTGCTCAGTGATACTTCACTGTACCAATTTGTTAGAAAAGGACATCCTGTTTGGTAAAGCAGAGGGGCCACAAAAGTGAGGGAGACCCTCCAAGAGACAGATGAACAACAGTGGTGTCAAATGTCCAACGATCATGAAGCTGAGCCGGGCAGGGCACATTTCATTCTGATAAATCTAAAGCACATCTCAACAGCAAGAAACACCATGGGTGAGTCACCATTTGTACACCCACTTGTCCACTGCAGGGAATTTGGCTCTTGCAGTTCTCGGCAGACAGTAAGCTTTCACCTGCTGCACGGGGCTGACTCATTCTTTGGTGTGGGGTTGTTCTGTGCTTTGTCAGCTTTGTAGTGGCATCCCAGTCAGTGCCAATAGTCTGTCCTTTCAATAGTTGTGACAACCAAACAGGTCTCCAAGCATTGCCAAATTGTCCCCACCACTGTGGAAACATCGACGGAGGGAAGCCCATCGGGACAGCGCTATTTCACTTCCATTTCTGGTTGGTTTATGAATGGCATAGGAGGGCTATTGCCACTGAAAAACAAGCCACTCCCCTATATCCAGTTGGCCACAGCCTTTAGATAACACATGGAAACTAAGATTAGTTGGATAAGGGTAAAATGTCCTCAAGGAGAAAAATGGGAGGCTTAGAGCAAAGATCTCACTTTCAAAGCATGTAATTAAGAAGCTCTGGTAGCGTAGTGGTTACAAATCGGGCTGCTAACCTTAAGGTCAGCGGTTCGAAACTTCCAGCTGCTCCGCAGGAGAAAGATGAGGCTTTCTACTCCCGTAAAGATTTACACCCTCGGAAACCCTGTACAGGGTCGCTATGGGTCGGAACCGACTCGACGGCACTCAACAACAACAATTAAGACATGCTGTCCTATAAAATGAAAGAAGCCTTGGCCTCCCAAGACAGGCCCTGGTGGCACAATAGTTAAGCATTCAGTAACTACCAAAAGGCTGGCAGTTCAAACTTACCCAGTGGCTCTGTGGGAGGAGGTCCTGGCGATCTACTCCCATGAAACTGACAGCCTAGGAAAGCCGTGGCTCGGTTCTGCTCCGTCACATGGGGCCACTGAGTCGGAATCGGCCCCTAACAGTAACAATGGCCTCCTTGGAGAGGAAACGGTGTGCAGTTCATGTGCCTCATCTAAGCAGGCAGTGAAGGGAAACTGAGTGCACGTCCTGCGTGCCCTGCCCTCAAGACCCCGCTGAATCACTGCTCCTTCCGAACAGCTTCACTCACCACTGCAGCTGCCCAGTTCCTGTGATCCTGGTTTATCAGCTTTAGAACCAGCTAACTCCCCACTCACTTGCCCTTGGAAATCCTGCTAACTCAGCAGGGAGGCGCAGACATTCAATGCCCGGGCAGCTGTGGGGTTGGTTTTGCATCATCTGCTGAAACAAATACCCAGGGCAGCAATTTGCGGCATTATAAGCAGAATTTTTATAAAGCATATTTAACAAACGTACACACTTGGGATATTTGGTACAGATCCAAAGTCAATGGACAGAGTACATTTATTCCTAATTGTCTAGAGCAGAGGTTGGCAAATAAAGGCCCTCCTGGCCAAATCTGCCCTCTGTCTGTGTTTGTATAAATAAAGCTTTATTGGAACACACCCGCCCTGCTTCCTGAGCTACAACAGCACAGTTGAGCAGCTGTATCACAGATTTTATGGTCTACAAAGCTGAAAGTTTTTACCATCTGGCCTCTTATAGGGAGACTGGGCCAACGCTTGAAATAGATTTCTTTATCACATAGAAGTCATGGCCACCCAGACTTGCCACCTCCCCTATCTCCATCCGTCCTGTTTTCTCTGCCACCCCTCTGGGCTTGGATCTAGGTTCCAACCTTGCTCTAAACTGAACCCCTACAGGTACCCAGACACCAATTCCCTGCCTGCTCTCCCACAGGATGCTGCTCGGTGCGAGGCTTCTCATGCTCTCCAGGGGACATTTGGCAATGTCTGCAGATATTTGTAGTCACAACCTGGGGGAGGTGTTAGCATTTACTGATGACGTTGAAGGTTCTGCAGTGCACAGGACAGCCCACACCACAGAGAATGACCATTGGTGCACACCGGGGATGCTGCTCCACAGTCTACAGTGCACAGGAATGTAGTCCCCACCACAGAGAATGACCGGTGGGTGGAGACCGGGGTTGCTGCTCCACACCCTGCAGTGCACAGGAATGTGGTCCCCACCACAGAGAATGACCGGTGGGTGGAGACCGGGGGTGCTGCTCCACAGTCTACAGTGCACAGGAATGTGGTCCCCACCACAGAGAATGACTGGTGGGTGGAGACCGGGGATACTGCCCCACAGCCTACAGTGCACAGGAATGTGGTCCCCACCACAGAGAATGACCGGTGGGTGGAGACCGGGGATGCTGCTCCACACCCTACAGCGCACAGGACGGTCCCCACCACAGAGAATGACTGGTGGGTGGAGACCGGGGATGCTGCCCCACAGTCTACAGTGCACAGGAATGTGGTCCCCACCATAGAGAATAACCGTTGGATGGAGACCAGGGATGCTGCTCCACAGGTATGTGTTTGGGATCATTATTCTTAGCATAATCCAAGGACTGACAAATTATGCTAAAGCCAACTGTAGTGCCACCACCAGGATAACATGGGTTTTGATCCCAAACATATAGATACCATCTGGAATGGTCACGGTGTTAGGACGACGGGATGGAAACTGGAAGTCTGCATCAGGCCTCCTCAGCCTCAGCACTGTTGGCACCCTGGGCTGGATCCTTCTTTGTGGCGGACCATCTTGTATATTCTAGGGAGTTTTCCCTGAATTTCATTGTAGGCACTGTAACTTTCCCAGGCTGAAGGACACTAACATCCACTGTTATCTACTGAAGTGGCCAGTAGTACATGAACATCCTGGTCACCTTACAGTGTGTATCATTCATGATGGTTTCATGATTATGTTCCTAATTCAGAACACACAGAGGCCCCCTCCTTGGTACAGTATCCTCAATGGCCGGTGTTCAGAGGGAATCTGCTGAATGGTAAATGGAAGATGGAGAAGTTGGTGGGACTAATATTCACGACGGGCTGAGTAAAGGACAGAATAAAAACCAGGTCCTCACTAGCTTCAGAATCAAGGGCTTTAAAGGAGTGGATTAAAGGTAAAGGATTCATGCACAGCAGTATAATGGCAGGAATGCTCGGCTTTCAGATAAAAATGACCATCATATGACTGACAATCTCAAAACACCAAAAAGGACCCCAGCCCTGTGCATAACTCTGCAGACTGATGAAGCTCTTAACAGTCCATGAGAATGATGTCAGTAATCAGAGAAAGACGTCAGTAACAACACACTAATGATACACAATACATCCGGTACACTAGAGGCACGGTTTGGAGCCCTCTTCATGAACTAATTCAGTGAAATGTGGCAGTTTACTCACGATTGAGTCCCATCCTTTTCATTTTACAGGAGCGGCAACTGCATTATATAGGCAGTTAAGTGATGTGTCCAAGGGCACACGACTAGCAGGTCACAAATCTGTCCTCAGCTGTGACCCCAACTGCACATTGTTAGTTCTCACACAACCGAAATGTGCTTGCAGAACTCTCAGAGCTCAACAGGTACCCATTTCAAAGAGCAAGAAAGCACATAATCTGTAACACCTCATGCACTTCAGTCCTCAGTTAACAGCGAGGCACAAGCTCTGTGCGGATGGAGATAACTGGGCAGAAGGGTTTCCATATTCTAAACAGCAAAGATTAACCAGCTCTTCAGACACTCGCAGGAATAGAAGAGACACCACACAACAGGAAGTGAGAAACAGCCACAGGGGAACTGTGTGTTGGTGGAGAAGGTGCAGACTCAGGGGTTCTGAAGTCCAGATCTCTCCTCATGGTGGAAGGACACAGCTCCAAGGGCCCTTCACAGATCTGAAAATCTACAGAGAAAACAAAAACCTCATCCAATCTCACTGAAGGGAAGGGCTTTGACAACACAGTTGTTATGAAAACAAAGCCAGGCACTGTTCATTGATAAATAGTACTTCCTCCAGTTTCTGCAAATGTCAACATTCCTGCAACATCCTTGCTCTTGGGGAAACCAGCGCACATTCTCTCGAGTCAGTATTTCCTGGATCGTAAAGGTGTCTCTAGCCTCTCTGGCCGGCATGATTGCAGCTGCCTGAATAGTTGCTCGGGGCTGGGACCAAGGTAACTCAAGGTGGGGTGTGGGTGCTGATGGAGTGGGACAGGGCAAATCAATCAAATGGTGGAGCACACACACACTCATCACTACTTCACATTCATACCACATACATACACTCACACCATACACGCTGCAAAAACACACAGCACACATGCAGACGCACACACTCACCACACACATCATGAACACACTCACTGTAATCACACTCACAGGTACTAACACCACACACATGCTAACACACACCTCCCCGCCCCACCCCCATTCACACTCAAGAGCACACAAACACAAAAGTCACGAGAGTAGGAAATCCCCTCGTCATCGTACAGGGAGGGATTGTCTGCTCTGTCTGCACGGGTGCTGGATTTCTCTCAGCAAGGACGACATTTTCTACCTGACAAGCAACTCTGCTACAAACGCTCTGTTTTCTCCATGGTAGAAAGCACACACATATGCTGGCTGCTGAGAAGGTTTTCAGAAGCACCAAAAATGTCCGCATTAGCTTTACATTTCAACGTGTTTATCCAGAAAAAGCAAAACAGTAGCCCTCCCAGCCCCTCCCAATTCTGACAGCCTTTGCTTCCACACTGAGCAAGCGCCAGGGAAATCCTTGACCTGGGGAACCTGAGACTGGGTGTTCAATGAAACCCTTCAGACAGCGAGTTCTGAAAGGACCTGGTGAACACAGGGCTTCTTCACCTACAACATCCAGACTGGGACCCAGGGTGGTGGTGCATTACCCTGGACACTGAGAGCTGACAGCAGCCCGGTGACCCTGCCAAGACTCTGATTACACCCTCAGGCTGCTACCCCTCCCAGGCCCCCGCAGGCTGGGATGGGGAAGACAACAATCTGCAAGAAACTTCCTCATCTCAACCCTAATTCCAACCCTGGCACGTACCCCTGCTAACAGATAACCCATTTGTGGGATTAAAAGTCCTAACAAACGCTGTACTCTCTCACACATGGAGACAGGTTTTCTCTTGGCGCCCATGCAGCAGGGCCAATATAGTCAATGTTCACGGTTAATTCAGTGCGTATCAGACAAACAGGGCAAAATGGTGGTGCTGCTGTGTACAGCTAAGTCGATTCTGACTTAGAGCAGCCCCAGCAGACAGAAGAGAACTAACCCACAGGGTCTCCTAGGCTGAAATCTTGATGAAACTGATCAATGAGTCCTTTTGGCCATGGAGCTGCTGGTGGGTTTGAACCACTGATCTTGTGGTGAGCAACTAAGCACTGAACCACTGCACTACCATCAGGGCTCCTTGATGCAGTGGTACACGTAAGAAACAGTAACTGCTACAACTTAAGGGAAAATATTGAGTGAATAGCATGTTAGGTGGCCAGCAATGTAGTAAAACAATTATGCAGATTATGAGCCAAGAGCTGAGGTTGGAAAAGCCAAGTTTAGACAGTGGGAGAGCTGCAAACATTCTCAAAAGAGGAAGAAAGCAATGAATATGGACCATCCACACTTGTGTCCTGGGTATCCTGAAAATGAAAGACATTTTTGAATCTTATGGATGGTCTAGGACAGAGGGTGGCACAACTGCATATGTAAATAAAGTTTGACAGGAACCCAGTGACATCCATTAGTTTAACATTTTCACTCTCACTTGTTGACACATTTTCGATGATGACTTTCATGCTACAAAGACAGATGAGAAGCTGTGATAAGAGGCCAGGTGGTGAAAAAGATATTTACTACTACCTGTCCCTCTACAGAAATCCTGGGCTAGAAGAATGTGCCAACAGATTCAATCTCTGAGTCTTCAACTGCTTTTCTGAGGCTGGCCTAGTCTGAAGACACGAATGTGACATGGATTCAAAAAAAAAAAAAAAAAGGAACATCACAGTCTGTTTCTCTCTGTGAGATCAATGTGAGCCGACCACACCACGTATTAACAAACCACAGCCACCAATACATAAAAAGGACAGCATGGCCTGCCAACTGGGCCTTCTTCCAGGAACGTGAGGTTTAGTGTCAGAAAATAAATCAGCTCAATTCACCACAGAAACAGAAGCAAGAAAATCACATGAAAGGATAAGACTCTGGAGCCCAGTAGCCCATCTTGAACCCTCCTTCGGACTCCACAATGTCCCAGGAGTAAGAGCGGGACTTCCCTCTGCTCCTGGTTTCTCCTCTGAATGAGGACGTGTTATTGTGTGCTGGGGAGCTGATTAACCTCATCTACTTCCTAGGCTGCTTGTTGAGAATATGTAGTTTCCACAGCTCAGTCCTGGGAATTGTACCTGGCACCCAGGAAGTGCTCAATCAATGGAAACTATTGTTACAGGACTGTGGCACTGGGGATGGGCAAAGTGCTTGGCTGATGGAGGTGTTGGGGTTAAAGACTGATGAAAAAGTTACTATGGAAATGAAATACTTGAACCTCAAGCCAGACTTGGTGTCAGTTGAAAAGGTTGAGGATGAACACCCCGACTTAGGGTCAATGATATGCTGTGATGAACACCCCGACTTGGGATTGATTTACAAGGTTGAGGACAGACACACTCACTGGGTGTCAATGGAGAGGTTGGAGGAGGACACCTAGACTCAGGGTCAATGGAGGTGTTGGAGATGGGCATGCCACACTTGGGGTTGACAGATATGTTGGGGATGGACACCATGACTTGGGGTCAATGGAGATAACCTAGACTTGGAGCTGATAGAGATGTTGGAGATGGATGACCAAACTTGTGGTTGATGGAGATGAGGAGATTGGTCCCCTAGACTTGGGGCTGATGGAGATGAGATTGGTCACCTAGAGTTGGGACTGATGGAGATGAGATTGGTCACCTAGAGTTGGGACTGATGGAGAGGGTGGGAATGGACACAGACAACAGAGGGACAGAAAAGGAGGTCACATCCTACCTGGGGGTGGGAAGCAGCAGGGAGGCGGCGGGGGGGGGGGGGGGGGGCGGCACAACACTGAAGTGGCAGATGGAGAAGGATACACAGTAAACAAATGTACAGAGTTGGAATTAAAGTTGTGTTACCGTCCCAGCGACTCGCTATTCCACCTAAAAAGGAAGAAGCCGAACAAGTCGTTTCCACTGATCCTGACTCACACAGGGACCTTATAGGACGGAGCAGAGCAGCCTCAGAGGGTTTTGGAAGCTGTAATCTTTATGGAGGAGGCCTGCTGTGGCGCTGTAGGATAAGCACTGGACTGTAATGTCAGTCTGAACAAGATTGGTGGTTCAAACCAGCCACTCCTCGGAAACCCTATACAGGATCACTATGCGTTGGAACTGGCTAGTGGCACTTAACAACAACAACAACAACAACAATCTTTTTGGAGGCAGATTGCCACATCTTTCTCTCATGGAGCAGCTGGTGGATTTGAACCAATGACCTTTTGGTTACCAGTGGAGAACATAACCACTATGCCAGCAGGGCTCTTCGGACAGGAAGAAAGGTAATGGAATTTGGCAGGAAATAAAATCCGCCAATGCAGGGCACTTTTAAGATCGTGTCAGAAGTCAACTGCAATTTCCTCTGTTCTGGTGAATGGACTCTAAGGACTGACCCCTTGGTAAGTGACCGTTTCATTTTATCTAACATAGGAAAGGAGAATTCCCAGACCTTTTCATATCCTTACAAGCACAAGCACGGAAAGATGCATCTTCAGCAGTATCGAATCTTCCTTGTTGTCAGTGCTAATGGAAACTGACCATATTACACAATGCCATGCTGGTATTTAAATGCATGTAGTTTATGGAATCCTGGTGTGATGCTGTAGGACCAGCACTTATCCTATAAGGTTGCTATGAGTCAGAATGGGCTAGATGGCACGCAACAACAAACTCATAAGTACTCATGATCATCACTTTAAACCTGCCGTTTTGTTTCTCTAGCAAAGCAATGACCACAAGGATGCCAAGTCTTGATTTATAAATTTGGCTAGTATTACTCTGAAAGCCTGTTTTTGACAAGTGGAAATGTGCTTTTCTGTACTTATTTGACATTAATGTTAAAATAATAGGTGAAAATAGATGAGAACGGGCTGAAAACCTTAGCTTTACACCCATGCTAATTAGAACAGCACAATCCCATAAGAGGGTGCTGGGGTCCTGGGGCATCCGGGATGGAAACGAATAGCTGGAAAGTTGGAAACTGCACCTTCCTCCATCTTCCATTTTGCTACCAATACGTGATGATGATCAGACTCCCAAGAACAAATTAGGAAAACACTCTTTTCAAATGAAGGGGCGTTTGTCTGCAACAGGCTCCACTTGCTCCAACAAGGTTTGTGATGATACAATTAGCACTTAATACAGGTTTCTTTCTAGCATTCACGTGGGAGATGAAAAGGTTGGGGGTGGGGATGCTTAGTTGGTGGAGGAGAATGAATGATAAATGCCACCAGGCTAGCGCTGGGCCAAGGAGACCCGGTCGTGCCAAGGCTAAGCGCTCAGCTGCAAACCAAAGATTGGTTGCTCTTTGGGGAGAAAGGCCTGCTGATCATCAGGGCGATAATGTGTCACAGGTGGATCCTATAAATCGAAAACCGACTCAAAAGCACGTAACAACAACCAACGAAAGGCTAAAGGTTGGTGTAACTAACGAATCTGCTTGAGTTTCGAGTGTACCCAGAGGCAACTTGAAAGACAGAGCTGGAGACTGACTTGTGAACAACCAGCCACGGAAGTATAGTTCTGCCATTGACGGGCGCCATGGGCTGGAGTTCACTCAATGGTTAACTGGACTGGTCAAGGGGCAAATGAACATCACAATCTCCAAGTTCTCACATCCCATTACGTTTTTACTAAGTTTTAATTTTTTAAACTGAAGTATAAATATGAACGGAGTCCTGGTGTGGTGCTATGGGTTAATGTGCCAGACTCCACAGCTGTTTGAACTGCAAAGGCTGGCGGTTCAAGCTCACCAGCTGCTCCTCAGAAACCCTATACAGGGTCGCTATGGGTCAGAACTGACTCGATGGCACTTCACAACATAATATGTACACAAATACATAAATGATCAATGTACAACGACAACCCAGATGGTAAATTAGATTGTTGTTGTTGTTGTTAAGTGCCTTTGAGTCTGTTCCAAATCATAGTGACTCTGTATAGGGTTTAAAGGACCAGCTAGTGGGTTTGCACTGATAACCTTGAAGCTAGCAGTCCAGTGCTTATTCTACAGTGCCACAGGACTCCAAAACTGATTAGGCCTGGGGAAGTTCAGTGGGTAAGATCATCTTGAGTCTTCCACAAGTTCTCTTCTGTCAGTTGGTGTGACTAACCCCGACAGAAGCTCAGCACCACTGCTTGGGCGAGCTTCCTTGGTTGGCAGGACTTCCACTGTTGCTGGGAGTATTTTACGTCTCCATGCAATCCTACAGGAAGCGCGAGTGTAGAAGCAAGCTTGCTCCCGGCATCTCCTGGACTTTCGCCTCTTTGCATTGAGAGACTGTTGCTGGGATAAGCCGTAACCAGGACTATAATGCAGCCCTGGTGGGGCGCTGTAGGATCAGCACTGGACTGCAAACCACAAGGTCAGCGGTTCGAACCCTTTCTTGGGATCCCTATACAGTGTCGCTATGAGTTAGAACCGACTCAATGGCATTTAACAACAGCAACACAAGTCCAATAGCGTCTGAGTCCGGTGAGGCATAAAGACCAGGATGGTCGTTGTTGGTAACTGCCTTCGAGTTGGTCGTGGAGACTCAAAATTTATTGGTTGTTGTTAGCTGCCCTTAGTTGGCCTCAGAGTCAGGCCAACCCTGTGCACCAGAGAACTGTCTCATCAGTTACACAACGGGCCACTGTGATCCCTAAGATTTTTAGTGGCTGATTTTCGGAAGATTGCCAGGCATTTCTTCCTAGTTCATTTTAGTCGGTAAGCTCTGCCAAAAGCTCTCCACCATCACAGTAGCATGCAAGCCTCCACTGACAGGCAGGTGGTGCATGTGCATAAGGTGTGCTGGCCGGGAGTTGAACCCGCAACGCCCACGTTCTTGTTGTGAAGTGTTGAGCCAGTTCTGACTCATAGCGACCCGGTTTTGTACAGCTTTAGAATAGCTCCCATTCTTTTATAGTGATAAGGAAAGATCATGTAGCTCTTGTTTCTTTATCATTAGGTAAAACTTAATTTTTCCATAATTTCTTCTCTTGCAAAGGCTATACCATTCCCTGAAAGCACTGCTGGCCTCCTGCATTTCATCCACTTTCTTTATAGAAACAGGAGCATCCATTAGTAATGTAAAATAGCCACGGCAGCCAAAATATATTTTTAGAGACTAAACAACAACCCTGAACTTTTGTTGAAATTAACATAGTGGAGCTATTCAAATGGTGCCCCAATCCCTGGAAACGTGTCTTGCATAAGAAGGCACTGCAGGATCCAAGGAGACAGGAGATTGTCAGCTACTAGAATTACAGTGGGCCGAGCCGCTAATGATTTCTGTAGACGCCATTAGCCACAGACACTAAGAGGAACACTTTCTTCCTGGTTAGCTAACCTACTGCCAGGTGCCAAGAAAAACCCAATGGAGAGTGTGCTGTTCCCAATTATTTTATGGCCAGCTAACGAATGCTTCCTGCTGACTCGCCCCTTCCGCAAGGGGACAATGAATCATACTGCGAACTGCACTTGGCTCACTCTTACTGCCTGTTTGAATTCTGCAGCTGAAGGCAGAAGAGCGAGCTGCAGGAACAGATAAGACAGACACTAGAAGAAATCGAATCTCATGGAAACACTGCTTACTAAGAAGCACTACTTGGCAGAAAACATCACCACAATGGAGGGCATTCTATCTGTGGTTCTCAAGCAGAGGCAGGGTGGGGGGTAAAGAGGGAGAATTCTGTCCCCATAGGGGACACGAGGCAGGGGCTTCTCACATTCTGGGTGTGACAACTGTGGGGAGGTTCTATTGGCATGCAGTGGGCAAAAGCTAGGAATGCTGTTCAACACCCTACAGTATATAGGTTGGTCCCATAGTGGGTGGAGACCAGGGATGCTGCCCTACACCCTACAGTGCACAGGATGGCCCCCACCACAGAGAGCGACCAGTGGGTGGAGACCAGGGATGCTGTTCCACACCCTACAGTACATAGGACGGTCCCCACTACAGAGAGTGACCAGTGGGTGCAGACCAGGGATGCTGCTCCACACCTTACAGTACATAGAATGGTCCCCACCACAGAGAGTGACTAGTGGGTGCAGACCAGGGATGCTGCTCCACACCCTACAGTACATAGGATGGCCCCCACTACAGAGAGTGACCGGTGGGTGGAGACCACAGATGTTGCTCCACACCCTACAGTACACATGGCGGTTCCCACTACAGAGAGTGACCAGTGGGTGGAGACTAGGGATGCTGCTCCACACCCTACAGTACACAGGATGGCCCCC
>NW_006408536.1:28245835-28313832 GCF_000296735.1 Chrysochloris asiatica
TAGGGATGCTGCTCCACACCCTACAGTACACAGGATGGCCCCCACCACAGAGAGTGACCAGTGGGTGGAGACTAGGGATGCTGCCCCACACCCTACAGTACACAGGATGGCCCCCACCACAGAGAGTGACCAGTGGGTGGAGGCCAGGGATGAAAGTAAATGTTGGCATTTTGTTATGGCTACCCTAGAAAATCCAACATAAAGAAAAAATTCTCAATAATGAACCAATAAACAACATTATGATAAACGGAGACCATACTTTAGTCGTTAAGAATTTTGTTTTACTTTGATCCACAATGAACACACATGGAAACAGCAGTCAAGAAATGTACTGCATCAGGTATACCTGGTGCAAAACAGCAAAAAAGCTTTGCTGAGGACTAAGGCATGCCTGACCCAAGCCGTGGTATTTTCAATCACTCATACACGTGCAAAAGACTGCCAACAATAAGGAAGACCAAAGCAGAATTGATGTCTTGGAATCTTGGAATCATGGTATTGGTGAAGGATACTAAACATACCACGGACCAACAGAAGAACAAAGAAATCTACTTTGGCAGAAGTACACCCAGAATGCTCCTTCGAAGTGAGGACGGCGAAACTTCATCTCACGTCCTTTTGACAGACTGTCAGGGGAAACCAGTCCCTGGAGAAGGACATCATGTTTGTAATATAGAGGGTCAGCCAAAGAGAGGTAGACCTTCCACAAGATGAACTGACACCACGGCTGCTGCAATGGGTTTAAACACAGCAATGATTGTTAGGATGGCACAGGATGTGGTACATGTTGGTTGTACAAAGAAAGTGTTGCTATAAGTCAGATCCAATTCCACAGCACCTAACAACAGAAAACTCACACACCAATCAAATGCAGACATTCTGATCATGACAACTCCTGAGGAGATGGGGTGAGGAGAGACAGCAGGCAAGGACCACTTGCGTTGGCTGAATTCTTGAGGATGCAAAACCTCCAGCTATATGCACGTGACAATAGCTTTTCATCTTCAGCTGGCTTTTCATTATTCTTGTTTCCAAAGGCCCCAGAAAGTGTGTGCAGCCATGCGATTCTAAATGGGGGTGGCTGCTGCTCAAATCCATTACACAGAAAACACCCCCAACTGAACCCTCAGTTCACAAAATGGGTAACAAACGACCTGCACAATTTGATTAAAATGCCTGCGCTTCTGTAATGTTGGTCACCCTCTCTCTATCATACACAAAGGTTCCCACACAATGCAAGTCTCAAATTATTATTTTGGTTACATTTTTCTTAAATTTTGCATTTGGAAATGATTAGGGCTCATTCCAAGCGCAGAGCTGCACTGGATGAAGGTAACTGGGAGCCAAGCATAGGCATATTAGCAATTGCTAGAATGTAAACCACATTCTATTTCCATCTACATTTAATGTGTGTGTGTGTCTACATGTTGCTGATGAACTGTTCTGTGTCACAGCAACCCTGGAGGACAATGCAGAACGGCCCACAGGCTTTTTAAGGCTGGCATCTTTAACCCTTCTCCTACAGAATGCCCGGTGGGCTCCAACCACTGACAGTATGGCTAGCAGCCGAGTGTCTGACCACTCACTGGGCCACCAGGACCCTTGTGTGGCTAGGCTGTGCAATTTTATCCTATATGTAGATTTGTTTAACCACCTCCACGTTCTAGTTACATCTCTGAACAGTGAAAGCTGTTTGCACTGGACCACCCACTAACCTAAAGGTCGGTGAATTGAACCCACCTAACGGTGCTGCGGAAGAAAGGTCTGGCAACTCGCTTCTGTGCGAATAACAGCCAAGAAAACCCTACGGAGCCCAAATCTAGTCTGTAATGGACAAAGTCGCCATATGTAGAAACTGACTAGAAGGCAATAGGCCAGATGCAGAACCGTTCCATCCCTACAGAGAACCTCTCCCTCGACTTCTTCATAGTAAACAGACCCCCCCACAGCCCATCCCCAATCCCTGGCAGCCACCAATCTATTATTCACCATCTCCAGAATGTTCTGAAAATGCAATCATACGGCATGAGTTTTTTTTAGTTGTTTCACTGTGCACAGTTCCTGCGGGCCCGCCTGGACTGTTGCTGCTTATGCCAGAGTTGTACTCCGTAGCGGGTATTCCCAATACATAGTTGTGAGGAATAAAACAGCGCTCTTTTCTGTTACTTTTAAAAAGGCCAGATGTTGTTTTAGAAGTGAAACTGTACACAGCTGACAGTTTTATAAAAGTCCCTAAACTGGAATCATTGTCTTCTTCTGGGTCTAAGGTGCTTCTCTCTCTTTCTTTGAGGATAAAGTTTCCACACTCTTCTTACCTATAATTCTGTGATGAACATTTAAAAAAATAAAAATAAAATCACCAGGGCTTTCTTCTGAGGGATCATAGATGAATTCCAACCTTCACAATCTTTCTGTGAGCAGCTGAGCGGGACTCCCTAAAAGGCGTATGCTGCTGTAGTTAGTGGCTCAGAGTCACGGTGATTTCCTATGAGCAGAGTACAAACGTGTTCCACTAGGTTTTCAAAGCTGTGGCCTTTCAGATGCAGATCACCAGGCTTGTCTTCCAAGTCATCTCTGCTTGGGTTCAAACCACCAGCTCTTAGGTTAGCAGCTGAACGCTTAAGAGGTTGTGCCACCCAGGGCCTCTCTACACATTCCAAATGAAAGAAAGCATTTGTAATGCTACCTAGAGTTAGGAGGGTGTGTATAGAACCACACACAGCAAGATCCTCACTCTTAAGTAAAACTGAGCCCATCACTCGTGCAGACAAACGTTCAGACTCAATGCCCAACTCCCAAGGGCCCACAGATGGCGACTGTGTGGACACCCATGAAAATCATGTAGAACACATTGGCCTGTCTGTGATGCATCACAGCAAATCGGAACACCAGTGCCCACACAGAACGCATTTCCACTCTCACTGCAGGCTCCCGAGTCATCACAAGTAGGAAAGAACATGCTCAACTACCCCGAGAGGCAGCATGGATGAGAAACGAATTCTATCAATCCTTGTAAAAGGACATCATGCTTGGTGAAGCGGTCTGCAAAAACAAGGAAGACCCTCATGACATGGGACTGACATGGTGGCAGAAGCAGTGGGCTTAATGTAACAGCAATTGTCAAGATGATGTAGGAGCTGGTGGTGTTCCGCTGTCGCTGTGAATCGGCACCCAACTTGATGATAATAAGCTCCTTTCATTGTTTTAAATGTTTAAAATTAGGATACTGGAATTAGAGCTACCAAGGACATGGAACTTGGTGAAATACCTGCTCCCAGGCAAAACAGAAGACAAGTTGTATTTCTGTTTCTTGTTCTAAGGCACAGTTACCAGCTCCATCACCGGCACGGGGCTTGCTCTGGTAGGGTGCTGAACTCCAACTCACAGAGCAAAAGATGGCCAACGCATTTGCTGGGCTTCCGGTGGTTTTATTAAGTTACAATGGTGGGCACAAAAAAGATGTTTCCCAGGCGTCCAGAGCCCTCTTCTTCCAGGCAGGAAGGAGAACCTTAGAGAACCACGATGCTCACTACACCACTCCGACCCCGCTTCACGGCAGGGAGACTGTGACCCCACACAGGTTCCCAAAGCTAGTTTTCAACCTCAAGAGGTGCTGCCAAACCGCCTCCGTATCCTGCAGACAAACATGCCGAGCTAACGTCCTTTTTCTTGCTTTTCAGTATGCCTTGCGCTGCAGGGACAAATTAGCTTTACAACTCGAACCAATCTACAAAACCACAGAGGTTTATTAAGTGTTTGGCTCCTGAGTTAGACTGAAGAGAAAGTGGCCGCTTCTTACAAAGTCAAACCCACTCTTACCACACAGCCTGCCAGCCCACTCCTTGGTACTTACCACAGAGCAGCGCAAACCATCGTTCACACAAAATACCTGCGTGTAAATATTTCAGATACCTTTATGTGTAACCATCAAAAACTACAGACAACCTAAGCGCTCCTCAACTGGATGGACAAACAAACACAGCATGTCTTTAAATGGTACCTTGCAGTTATATAATAGAGTAGCTGACAGAACAAAGAATGCCACTGTGAACACTGTGCTCCTTTAAAAAGTCATCTATAAGACAAAATGGCCAACAACAACTTTAAACATGAGAAGGTAAGGGGGCGGGGAGACTAGATTCAGAAAAATGGAACAACCAGATTGAAAATAGTGAGAATGCTTTATGCATTGTGAAGAATGTAACTAAGGTCACAGAACAATTTGTGTAGAAATTACTGAATGCGAGCCTAAACTGCTATGCAAACCTTCACCAGAAGCACAAATATATTTAAAAATGCAACTGAGCAATAAAGACAAATGACGCATGTAACAACATGGGAGGAACACAAGTATGCATAAAAACCTGAAAAGCAAACCAGTGGTCCAGAGGGCATAGTACCAAGTGAAGTAAGTCGAGTATAAGGACCTATAGGGCACGATCCCTCTTTTACACGAGGAGGAAAAAGCAAGAACTTTGTATGTTAGAGTCTTACAACTTTTGATGACGGGAAAAGTAGCATCGATTGTGGGTGTAGTAACCACAGCACAACCTAAGTAACTATGAGTGTTTGAGTACCTATGGATGGGTATGTGGTACTGTAAGGTAAGCCCTGGACTAACCGCGAGGTTGGCAGTTCAAACCCACCAGCCAAACAATAACAACAACATAGGCAAATTGTAATACAGGTGGGTACATATATGTACCTAAGTGAGAATGGATGTTATTATGTGAATCTGTTCAAACTTGTAGCGACCCTGTGTAGGGTTTCTGAGGTTTTAAAAATCTTTTCAATCCGAGCCTCATCTTTCTCCTGTGGAGCAGCTGGTGGGCTTGAATGGTTCACAGTCCAGTGCTTGTCCTGAGAATGGTTAGAAGGAGCTATTTAAAAAACTCATGGCTACTGATTCGATTCCAATTCATAATGACCCTGTAGGATGGAGCATAACTGTCCTGGACATTAAACACACACATGTGGATGTGGGTATATGTATTCACTGAAGGACCAAATACGGCTACTCCTCAGACATCACCCAACACTTACCAACACTGGCTTGCTGGGTTTGAAGGCTTACAAGCATAGATAGTCTCATGGGACAACTCAGTCAGTTGGCATAACATAGTTCACAAGAGTCATTATCTGCAGATCCTAGTGAAGTCAGCAGTGTCTGTGGTCTTAAAAGCTTGTGATCGGCCACCTAGGAGACAACTGCGGGGTCTCAACTTGCCAGATGCAAAACAGTGAGAGGATAACAAAAAGTGTGCGGAGAAGAAACAAGTTAGTCTCCATTAGCCACAACCTCACCTGCCCTGAGACCTGAACTAGACGGTGCCCGGCTACTCTCACTGACTGATCTGACTGGGAGTCGCAGTACTTGGTCCCAGATACAATGGAAGAGAAATAGGGCGCAAACAGCCGAACAAACTGGAAAAGCAGATTAACAAACGCTTATCACCCTGAGATATTCTTTCAATGTAGATCCAAACCTGCCTCTTGAGAGCACCATTTTAGTAAAGTGGCAGAGTGACATACAAAAGAAAGGATACTGCCCTTCAGACCGGTACCCTACTTGTTGTTGTTGTCAGGTGCCATTGAGTCGGAACTGACTCACAGTGACCCCATACACAGCAGAACGAAACAATGTCCGATCCTGGGCCAACCTCACTACTGCTGCCACACTTGACGCCATCAATGATGTCACCTGGCTGATCCATCTCGTTAGGGGTCTTCCTCTTTTTCTCTGACCCTCCACCTTACCCAGCATGACATCTTTCTCCAGTAACTGTTCTCTCCTGACAATATGTCCAAAGTATGAGAGATGAAGCTTAGCCATCCTGGCCTCCAAGGAACACTCTGGCTGCACCTCTTCCAAAACAGATCCATTGGTTCTTTTGGCAGTCCATGGCACTTTCAGTATTCTCCTTCAACACCACAACTCAAAGGCATCAATTCTTCTACGATCTTCCTTATTCACTGTCCAGCTTTCGCATGCATATGAGGTTATTGAAAATACCATGGCTTGGGTCAGGCACACCTTAGTCCTCAAGATTGAAGTTGTCAAGGACTTCATTCTTCTTGGATCAACTGTCAACCCTTGTGGAAGCAGCGGTCAAGAGATCAGACGACGTATTGCATTGGGCAAATCTGCTGCACAGGAACTTTTTAAAGTACTGAAGAGCAGAGATGTCAGCTTGAGGACTAAGGTGCGCCTGACCCAGGCCATGGTACCCTACTTACAAACCATTAATATGACACTAAAAGGACAACAGTGTTCAAAATAACATGAGGAGGCAGGGAAACTAGAGTACCGGAAAAGGAACAAACAGAACACAATGAAACAGAATGTGAACACATTGTGATCAATTCAATTAATGTCACTGAACAATTTCTGGGGAAATTATCAAGGCAAACCTAACTTGTGTATAGACTTACCAAACCAAAAACCTGAAGAATAATTAATAATAATAATAAATCAAACCAGTTGCCTTTGAGCAACTCATGGTGACTCCAGTGTGTCAAGAGTAGAACTATACTCTGTAAGGTTTTCAATACCTGCTTTTAGGATTAGATAGCCAGGGCTTTCTTCTGAGGTACCGCTGGGTAGACTTGAATCTCCAACCTTTCAGATAGCAATGAGTGTGCTAACCATGTACGTTACACCGAGGGACTTCCCACATGCATTCTGGGGAATGAAAGAAGCCAGCCTCCAAAGCTCCTGCTCATGGCTCCACTCAGCCACAACCCCCGCTGAGTGGAAATGACAGGGATAGATGACAAGACCAGCAGTCGCCTCAAGCTGAGGTGGGGAGCAGAGCTGACTATAAGGAATAAGGAGTACAGGGGCAATTTTCTGGGTACACAGAGAGTGTTCTAGGTCTCAACTGTGGTGATGATCACACGACTGAAACCATCTGTGAGAACTTGAACAGCCGTCCAGCAAAAAGGGTGAATATTACTGCATGTCAAGGATAGCCTCAGAAACATGTCTCAAACACGAAGGGATCACAAAATGAGAAGCAGGAGTCTCCGGCGCGTGGTCGTGGGGGTCTTCTAAGACCACAGGAGCAGTCATGTCACCACCTGTCACTGGAAATCTGGTCGCAAACGTCCACATTGTTCCTCCTTTCCAGAACCAAGTGTGACCTTGAGCCCGCTCCATAGGGGCCGTCACAATGAAGACAACTAAAAACATGGGCTGGCTTTATACACGATCGCAGAGCCATTAGGTCAGCCCTCTCTGCAGAGCCTGGCAGCATGTTCCTCCCTCGAAATGCCGAGAGCAGTCTTCCTCAGCAAGAGCAGGTGTCACCGAGGCCCATCTGCTCTTTGCTGGTAACTTCTTCAACACCCTCTCTGTGGGACACAGCTCCCAGTCCCTCCCTCCCTCCCCAAGGCAAGAGTGGAGGGCAGCCCACAGAGCATCAAATACTCTGCACATAAGTCCCCCTCCACCACCACGCCTTTCTTTTCCCCAGATCCAGACCACCCAGGGACTAGCCTGCAGCTCCTTCCAGGCTACGTTTCATTCCAGCCCGTGTGGTTCTGTCCTACGCACAGTATTACCCAAAACATTCAAGTTTGTGGGAATGATTTCATATCTGCTAAAAAGGTCTCTTCAACTGCCCACATTGCATGTGAAAGCTGGACAACGAAAAAGGAAAACCAAGGAATGGACGCATTTAAATTGTAGCGCTGCCAGAAGGAGGAACAAATTTGTCTTAGAAGAAATAAAGCCAGAATGCTAACTTCTTCTCACGTACTATGGACATATTATTAGGAAGGACCAAATCCTGGAGAAGGACATCATGCTTGATTAATATGGAGAGTCAGCAGAAAAGAGAAAAGCCTTCAATAAGATGGACTTTTACACAGTGGCTGCAACAATGAGCTCCAACGTTACAATGATTTGAGACAATGGCGCAGAACTGGGCAGTGTTCTCTTCTGCTGCATGTAAGTGAGTTGGAGAGGACTCAACAACAACATGTGGACCTGAGGTAAAGTCCTAGAAGGAATATTTAGTGTGTTGTGCATGTGGTCACTATGAGTCAGGGTCAACAAAATGGTACCTAATAACACCATATCATGCTAACTGAAAGGTTGGTGGTTCAAATCCACTGGCTGCTCTGTGGGAGAAAAGATTTGGCAGTTTGTCTCTGTAAAGATTATTGCCTTGAAAACCCTATGGGGGCAGTTCCATAGGCTCTTATAGGGGCATTATAAGTTTATGGGGGAGTTCCTAGCTGGAGTTGCCTCTTTACACACTGAATGAAAATGAGACTTGATTTCTCTTGCTACATTTGCAAACAAGGAGGGGGGGACCACTGTCATCTGAGACGATAACGGTTGCGTAAAGGAGTGTATCATACTTGTAGCTAAAACCTCCTAAGTGACGCAACCGATACTGGGGGATGTGATGAAGAATGGGGTGGGGAGAGAGAGCATCAAACTGTCTAACTGCAGGGGGAAATAAAGTCCCCTCTCAACCCCCACCCTCCGCAACCTTTACACCAATTCCAACATCAGCCAACCCTCTCACAGCATGCTACACTTAACTGCTGGGTTTGATCATCTCCAGCTGTACCCAGGCAGAACCCAACACTCATACTGACATGGTTGTACAGGCTCAACTCAAGCTCAAGAGGCATGGAGGCAAAGTCACCCTGTTTCAGGACAGGGAAGCACTCTTGGCTCCTCTCGGCCCCGCTAAGGGCAAGTTCTGCTGGACTTTGACCTGTATCACCACCAAGTCTGCAGCTGGGCCCCTGCCAGGCCTTCGGTACCTTCACTGCTACAGCCTTTGCTCTGCACACCATCTCTTTCAAGAGCGGCCTTCCTCCTTTTTCTCTTGCCTGTTCTTTCTGCTTCTTCCTAATTCTGAAAACCTCTGTGGGCTCAGCTGTATCATAAACACAACTCCCTGTCAATTTCAAGGCATGGATCCTCCCAGTGGGGGCAGGGACACAATTGGACCTATCAATTCCCTCTTGGCAACATACACTTCATTTGCATAGTAGGCTATGGTCACCTAATTTACATAGCCCCTGCAAGATGCCTACCAATCCAAAGGAAAGCAAGAAAAACAAAACAAAATTGTTTGCAGTTTACCCAGAAGCTGTCAATCAATCCGACAAAAGCAACAAACTATCTGGGACAGAAATTAGGGCAAAGGTAACTCCTCAGAGTTTAGGAGGGACTGTCTTACTGTCTTCCCTAAGAGCCAAGGCAAAAGGCCAGAGAAAGGAACTCATTTCTGTCACGCAAAAAGCACGGGGAGACGGCGAGCTGGTGGCTTGGACGCAGACTTGCTTCTGCAATTGTGCCGTTTGGTGGTTTAAATTATACATATGCCTGAGTGTTTGCAGGGGGAGGGGGGGAAGAGCTACAATCAATAGAGAGAAATACTGTTAACTGATGGTACATGGAGGGGATTATAACCATTGTAATGATACAAAGTATATGATTTTTTGAATCATATACTTTGACCTGCCCTGTAAACTTTCACTCAATTCACAGTAAAAACTTAAAAACAAAATAAAAGCAGGGGCGTGGGCGTGGGTAGGGGTGGAATAGGAGTGGATGCCAGGAAAGAAAGGGGGAGCACCATCAGAAAGATAAGCACTGCCTTCAGAACTGTTTCTCTCTGAAGGTGGGTGGGTACAGGACATTACTTCACTTCATTAATGCCATTGTGTGTGTATATTAAGATATTAAGTGTTGTCTATTTTATCATGCCACACCTACTAAGATGGCTATGTCTTTAGAGAAAAAAAAAAGCAAGGCTGTGGAGAAATTGGAACCCTCACCCATTGCTGTTGGAACTGTAAGATGGTATAGTCTCCGTGGAAAACAAACAGATTGATGGTTCCTCAAAAAAGTGAACACAAGACCCCACAACCCCATTCTTCGCTGTCAGCCCATCAGTGAAAGAAGAAGCTCACATGGAAACCTACACGTACATCACTGTTCTCTGCAGCATAGCCAAATGGTAGAACTAACCCAAGGATCTGTCAGAACCTAACTTCAGGGAAGCGAATGCTCAGGGCGGATGGATGGATGGATGGATGGACAAAAGGTAGTACACGTGTATAAGGGGAGGTTCATCAGCCACACAGCAAAACAGATTAACACGCTGTTGAGTGAAGTAAATCAGTCACAAAAAGACAGATATTGTATGATCCCCCTTAAATATCTAGAGTAGACAAGTGTATCAGTGGTTTCCAGGGGTACTGAGCTTCTGTTAAAGGTGATGAGGAAACCTGGGAATGGTTTCCTCATGACAAAGGTGACTGATGTCACTGGAACTGTAAATGTAACAATTGTTGCAATGCATAATGTTTTGTTACCTATATACATTTAACACAATAAATTTTTTAAAAAATCAATGCTTTTTAAAAAGAACCAAGTCTCCTAAGTACCAGCAGTCTCCAGGTTGAGAACGAGACCCTGTGTCTTGAAATCAAATTTGTAGGTAAGTCAGAACAGGTGCGCGGGGTTCTCACTTAGCAGTATTTCAGCAGAAGTAAAGGCTCAAAGTCTTTCCGATGGTTGAAAAGCAGCTCGTGTAGCAAATGAAGGGGACTGTGATGGAGACGCACAGTGCGGGCAAATTTACACAACATAATGGGTCATGTGAGAGTTCGAACTGCACGAGTGCTTGATTATAAAAAAGCATCCCACTAAGTTGCATTTAGGGTCTACTGTTGGGGACAAGCCCAATATTCTGCACTGAGGGAACCAAGGCTTGGTTCTGTCACATGACTTATTCCTGGAATGGTCCTGATCAGTGTCAAAGGAGGACCCTGTCCCCCAAGAATAGCAGCGGACTCACACAAGGTCCACACTGTGAATAAGGAACACAGGTGCTTGTCTGCTACCCTAAGCCGCTTGGTCCTAATCCACAGTGCTGGAGAACTAGAATTATCTCTGGACTTGAGGGAATTTGCTAGGGCCTCTGTATAAAGGATGGGAGCTCAATCACTGGGGGTGGGCGAGACATCCGTCCAGGTGCCAAGTCTAACACCCCAAAACCTTCCCTCTGCCCCAGGCCAAGAACACAAGCTGCGTCCAGTTTTCCACCTTCATCATGAAGCTAACTTCAATCTGATCATCTCAACAAAGACATCATAGAGGGAGAAAATTACCTGCGGCATTCCACACCTGGCGTGGAATGTCCCAGACCCTTCTCTCCTCCCTCTGAATACTCTTCACAACACTGTTTTCACCACAAGACCAGAGGAAGCGATGGTACCCAGCTACCACAGCTGAACATTTTGATCAGAGTTTTGAACTGGTTCGAACTGGCCCAGTCTTCATCAACAAAGCAATCAGGGCAGAACTGAATTTGAAAACTGTGGGTCTATCAGAATGAGAAAAACTATGGCGGAAGCTCTGGAATGGGAGACTCAGAAAAGGTGTAGTGAGTCCTTTCAGTAGCCTGAGTGGGACAGAGAATTATTGCTCAGACTGTATAGAACATACACTCAGAGTGGGGTGGCCAGTTGCCATCTCAGAGCTGGGCACTGCTGTTTCTGACTCTGCTTATCAAGAGATTAGGTTGATATGCAACATGCATGCTTCCTTTTTCGAAGAGATTTCATTTCGGGCAGGGGACTGACCTACAATTTTTCCCACCCTGGTTATCATTCTGGCACACCCACATTTTACAAATTCGGGTCCATTCCAGTTTCACTTTGTTAGCATGACTGAACCAGGAAGATCCAGTCTGCAGCCCTGGTTTTGATCACAGATTCGATAAAAGAATCATGATGGGGGATATGTAGACCAGAATTTCAAACACTTATAGACTCTAGACATTCTTAAAAACTCTCTCTATGGGTCCCCATTGACAACAGCAGCTGGAAAGGGTAACTGAGGAACGCAGGGGCAGTAAGTTTATGTTCACAGGAGAGGAGCAATTTGGAGAAGGAGGATGAGAATGGCTGTAGAACTTGAAGAATACCATCAAAGGCACCGAACATGCTGAAGCTGCTTTATTAGCCTATGTTCTGTGTACATGTTTAACACCAAAACAAGCAAATAAAACAGGCATGTTCTTAGCTTCTCCTTTGCTATAGCCTGTTTTTTTTTTTTTTATACTAACATTGCATGCAGAAGAGAAATTGACAGCTGACAAAAGCCAGTCGTTTACCTGACTCCTGGAGATATCGATACACCAAGAAGTTCACCTCATCACTGGTTATGCTCATCTTAGCCTCACCTCACGGCGATGAGGTCTTTACGAAGCGGGAGCCACCCTCTGCAGGAACGAGAGAGGAAAATCAGGAACAGAGTTTGCATACACTGCTGAGCATATATGTATTACTTCATTCATTTTTGAAACAATTACCTGTAAGAGTACACATGAAGGTAAATAGTGTCTGATTTGAGTTACTTTGTATAAGTATATAAACCGCTTACAGAGTCAACACAGAAACTCACACACACAGATTAAAATGCTTCCCAGAGAAGACAACATGGAGCAGCATTTGAGGAGACCTCATTAGAGTAAGCTCTATCCTGAAGCCGTGGATTTTATGCAGGGACAGTGGGATTCTGAAATATATGGCCACAGAGGTGGCAAGTTAAGATGCTTGGCAGTTGTGCCCCTGGCTGGAGAAGCTGAGGAAGGAGACCAGAGCTATGTCTGTATCCCCTACTAAGCAGGTAACCACATGGCCCGGGTCCTACCCATGGTCCCGGAGACAGGATTCATCATCCCCCCTTTTCCTTGCAGACAGTTCTGGATTGAAGCCATTTCTGATAGGACCTAAGCAGCCCCAAGAAGAGACATCATTCAGGGGCTCAGTTAGTGCTCCTTTGCATACCAGCTCTTCTCTGTACAGTCTGGAAACACTGTGTGTGAGCACATACACACATACACACACTAAGGGGCTTAACAAAGTCCATGAAAAATGGAATGGAGAGATAATGCAATTTTCCCACAGAACTTTCTGAAGCCCCCTTGTATGTATACATATATTTATACACACACACATATTCATTTTAAATATATCAATTTTTGAGATGATTGAAGAACGAAACACCCAGGATAATGTTATACACACGCAGGTAAATGATGTCTGATTAGCACTGCATTTTTATAATGATGTGGTTATATAAACATTTGACAATTAGATTAACTACACACCTACCCCACTGGAGGAGGTGAAAACACACACCAAGATATTCCCAACAGAAGACAAGGCATCAACAGCTACGATTTCCAACTTCTAGAACTGAGAAACCCACGACAGCCCAATGGGACAGCCCAAGGGAGAGAGTGAGGACAGTGGACGCCGCGTCTGGGTCTGAAGCCCCTGGGGTGCAGACAGCTAAGTATGAGAATGCTAACCAAAAGGGTGGAGGCTTGAGTCCACCACAGGTGCCTTGAATAAAAATCGGGTGATCTACCTTGACTGAAATCAGTCATAAAAAACCACCTGGAGCAAAAAAAAAAAACAAAAACCAACCCTCTGGAGCACAGCTCTATTCTGATACACGTGGGCTGGCCACGAGTCAGAATCAGCTCAATGGTAAACAACAGCTGGGCCTGAGGAACACGTCTGGCGTCCCTGTGCAAAGGGTTCACCAAAAAGGTCACCGGGAATTTTAATCACTGTCATGAAACTAAGTGTGTCTAAACTGCAAAATGGAAAGATAAGAGAACAAAACAAAATAAACAAAAAGGTTGGTGGTTAGCCTCCACCCACAGGCACCTCTGAAGAAAGGCTTGGCCATCTACTTCCAAACCATGAGCCACTGGAAACCCTGTGGAGCACAGTTGTACTCAGAAAATGCATGGGGTGGCAAGACAGTTATCCGCCTGGCATGAGGGGGTGGTTGTGAGGATGAATGCATTTGTTTAAATATTCAGAGCAAGGCCCAGCACAGACTAAACCGCTAATCCATCCTAGCTCTCCTTCAGCTAGTGCTGAGACTACCACACAGGCCTGGGCACACACACTCCCCCAGAGCCCAGCGACGGGGTTCGTCTCGTAACAGAGTCTGGGATTTCAGGCACGCAAGTTGTAGAAGAAGGCGTGTGAGGGAGGTGTGCGTTGGAACTCTGCTCCTTCAAACACTCTGCTCCCAGGATGGGGATCTCAGCGCTCAGCCCTCAGCCTGTGTCCTGAGCATTTCAACCAGACCTGTCTAGATCAGAAGGGAGGGCACCTTGAGGCAGGAGAGCTCCTCCTTGGTGCCCAGCCGAAGGAAAGAAGGGGGCTTAACGGGTGCAAATGTGTTTATTTTCTTTCCTGCCCCAGCTGTGACGAAAGGCACCTTCAAGTAAGCTGCTCTGAGGTCTCTGGAGCTGTGGCTGGCTGCAGGCAAAGGAAATGCCCGCTGCCTTCCACCACCTGCCCTTCCACTGAAGAGTCACAGTGGAGACACTGTCCCATATCTGCACTGCTCAGTGAGGGTGACCAGGATGGTCCCTTGGGTGACGATCTCACTGGACCTTCCTGGGAAAGGAGGGCAACTGTGAACACATGCTGTCTCTGAGTTTCCTGTCCTTCTGATCTCCCTGGGGGAATGAATTCGCACCAATCACTCTCTGGGATCACTCTGGGAAGGGAGAGTGATCCCACAGTTGTAACCACGGTGTCACTCCATCTCGTTGAGGTTCTTTATCTTTATCATGGACCTTCTGCTTTAGCAAGCTTGATATCCTTCTCCAGGGCCTATTGACAGAATGCTCCAGGGGGATTCTGGCCAAATTTCTTCCAGGATGGATTTGTTTGTCCTTCTGGCAGTCCATGGGACATTCAATATACGTCACCAATAACTTGGTGTCTATTTAATCATCTTAAAAGACAGAATCACAAAAAAGCTTTGAGAGTTTGTACTGGGGGTCCCAGCAGCTGTGTTTCATTGCCTGGGGTGGGAAATGGCCCAGGATAGGGAGTTTATTTGCAGACCCATTGTGAGGAGCAGATTGGAATGTAGGTTCTCAGGCCATTTTACCTGAGCTCGTAGCTACAAATGATAAGCACTGGGCTGCCAACCACAGGGTTCGCGATTAGAACCTACCAACTGCTTCTTGGGAGGAAGATGAGGCTTTCTACTCCCTCGAAGATTTAAAGCCTTGGAAACCCTATACAGGGTTGCTATGAATCGGAACTGCCTTGAAGGCACTTACCACACACACACACACACAAAGTCAACAGACAAGGTGAAGATGTCTCTTAGCAGCAGAAGGGAAGAGCCCATGGTTAAGCACATGGTTGCTATTTAAAAGGTTGATGGTTCGAACCCACCCAATGGCTCCACAGGAGAAAGTTCTGTAACGATGACAGATAACTCTATGGGGCAGTTCTACTGTAACACTTAGGGTCAGCAAGATTTGGAATCAACTTGATGGCACACAGGACGGCCACCACAACCACTGGAGAAAAGCCATGTTTCTGAATAACAAACACCGAACTTTACAATGATGGAAGGGAGCCCCGGGTGCACAGAGGAAGAAGGGAGCCCCGGGATCCACACTGTGCTCCTAACCACCAGGCACCTTTCCGTTCTCTTACAAAGTGTACCAATTACCAGAAGACCTTTTCAGACCTTTGAAAGCAGTCCTTGTCGCTCTTCTTAGCTCTGCTCTAAGCCTGCTGGCTTTTGTGCTGGAGGAGTCCATAGTGTATAATTTACAGTAAGAAAATTTTTCCAAAAAAGGAAAACATTTTCACAGTTATTTATTTGTGGTCAAATGGTATAAGACCCTGAGATGGTACAAACAGTCAAGTGCTTGGCAGGTAACTGAAAGGTTCATGGTTCAAATCCACCCAGTGGAACCTCAGAAGAAAGCTCTACAGAACAGCTTCACAAAGTTCTTAGGAAAATTCCATTATCTGAAAATTCCATTATCTTTCTACGCCATCTTCCATGAACTTTCTGATAATGGAATTAGGGGAATATTTCTTTTTTTTTTTTTTTTTTTAACAGAGTTTAAATAATGTTAAGTGTCTGTCCTTCTTTAGAGGTGGCACAGTGCTGGGTTCTGGGTGCCCATTTGTACCTTTCTGTATTTTCCAAGTTTCCTACTGGGGACACAAATTGTTTCCACTGTCATTAAAACGTACTAAAAGCTGAGCAGAGACTTAAGGTATAATCCCCATAAGCAGGATGCAGAGCCCCTAAGCCGGAAAGGCGGCCACAGGGGAGTGGCCAGGGTCTTATGTCAGAACCAGAAGGCATGTAACAGTCCCCCTGGTGAGGCCCCAGAAAGGACCCATCTGGGCCCAGGCTGCCCTTGTGCTTGGGTGAGGCCCCAAACAGCCAGTCAGAATACACTTAGGTGTGATCACTGAGGGGACCTGGGCTGGTAGGGGAATCGGGGAAAGAGGAGGTGGGATGTTTACACAACATGACGAAGGGATATCAATGCCACTGGAGTGCTTGGTGAGATCTGCAGAAACCAGAAACCTGTCAAAGAAGGAAAACGCAAATATTTCCTATCTTTTAATTTTATTATTATTTTTAAAATTTTTATTGCGAAAAGGGGGGATAGTTCACACAACAGATCAACTTTCCATTCAACAATACAGACGCATTTTGTTTCATGCTCAAATATTCCCCACAACAACAGAAAAGGGCAGGAAAGACTTGTTGTTTGTTGTTAAGTGCCATGGAGTTGGTTGAGAGATGCCGAAGTTTGGCCATCTTGGCCTCTAAGGAGCACTCTGGCTGCACTTCTTCCAACACATATGAGTTTATTCTTTTGGCAGCCCATGGCACTTTCAATATTCTCCTCCAACACCGTAACTCAAAAGCATCAATTCTTCTACGTTCTTCCTTATTCACCGTCCAGCTTTCACATCATATGAGGTTATTGAAAATACTATGGCTTGGGTCAGGCGCACCTTAGTCCTCAAGCTGACATCTTTTCTCTTCAACACTTTAAAAAGGTCTTGTGCGGCAGATTTGTCTAATGCAATACATCGTCTGTTTCCTGACTGCTGCTTCTGTGAGTGTTGATAGTTGATCCAAGAAGAATGAAGTCCTTGAAAACTTCAATCTTTTCTCTTTTGATAAGAATGTTGTTTATTGGTCCAGTGGTGAGGATTTTTGTTTTCTTGACATTGAGATGTAATCCATAACGAAAGCTCTGCTCTTTGATCTTCATCAGTAAATGTTTTAAGCCCTCTTCACTTTCAGCAAGCAATGCTGTATTATCTGCATAACACAGGTTGTTAATGAGTCTTCTTCCAATCCTGATGCCACGTTTTTGTTCATCCAACCCAGCTTCTTGGATTATTTGCTCAGCATACAGGTTGAATGAATATGGTGAACGTATACAACCTTGTCATACACCTTTCTTAATTTTAAACCATTCCATGTTCCCACGTTCTGTTCATAAAAGGTACGTACCTCCCCTCCCAAAACACTCTACTCAGCTGGGTTTGATAATTCATTGCAATGGCCACACAGAACTCACACATGATAGTCACCTTCATAAGGTTCATTCATGAAGTTAATCAGAAATGTGCAGGGCACAGTCATTCCAGTCAGGTCAGCCTCTCCTCAGTTGTGCCCACGGGAAGGCCTCTTTCTGGCCTACAGCCCCCTTGGTCTGATTTCTGCCCAGCTTGGCAATGTTACAAAGCTCTTTTAAGGGCTGCTGATAAAAGCCCCCAGTGCACTTCATTGTACCATAAGCCTCATCCTGAAAGTGCTCAGCTCTAGCTCCATGTCTCAGCAAACCTAGCTCCCCCACTTAAATTTCTAGCGGTACCCCACTTTGTAAGCAAGCCTCCTGTCCTAAGTCACTCAGCTTTCCTTGCTCTGGGGAATGGAAGCTCACTGCTCTGTCTGGTGCTCTGGGTCTTGGTTCTGCTAATGCTGTTCCTTTGCCACTCCTTCGGTGTTACAGCTTTCTGTGTCTACATCCACGAGGTTCAGTGTGCAGGGATCTCAGGGTCCAAAGGACGTGCTCCTTTCCGGGACCTTCCTTGTTGGTAGAGAAAGCTGCTTTCCAGCCTCCAAGACAGCTCGTTTTATACCCAGCAGGATGGCAAACTTAACCAATCACAACTGCTCACAACTGAATCATATAATTCATCAGCATTTTCCTCCACCTTTTCTAACCTAACTCCATTAGGAAAAGGAGCTTACAAAGACCATGGCTAGACTGTTGTTCGGTGCCTGTGAGTTGATTCCAACTCACAGTGACACTGCGCAACAGAACAAAGCAATGCTCGGTTCTATCCATCCTCACAATTGTTATGCTTCAGCCCACTGCTGCTGCCACGGTGTTAATCCATCTCACTGGGGGGGTCTTCCTCTTTTTCAGCGACCCTGGTCTTGCATACATGTTATCAGGAGAGACCAGTCCCTGGAGTTATGATGTTATGATAACATGTATCCTGCCCCAGGGACTGGTGTCTCCAGATACCATGTATGAGAGACACAATCTCACCAAGCTTGCCTCCAAGGAGCACCGTTATGCAAATGCATCAATCAGTTTTTCTACACTCTTCCTTTTCAGTGTTCAACTTTCACAGGCCTATGAGCTGCTGAAAACACCAGGGCTTGGGTCAGGCACACCTTAGTCCTCGAACTGACATCTTTGCTCTTGATCACTTGAAAGAGGTCTTGTACAACAGACTGCCTAATGCAATATAGTATGTCGTTTGATTTCATGACTGGCTGCTTCCATGAGTGTTGATAGTAGATCTGAGCAAAATGAAGTCTTTGACAACTTCATTCAGTCCAGTTGGGAGGCTTTTTGTTTTCTTTACACTGAGGTGCAATCCATACAGAAGGCATGTGGATTTTGATCTTTATTAAAGTATTTGAAGTCCTTTTCATTTCTAGCAAGTAAGGTTGTATCACCTGTATATTGCAGGTTGTTAGAGTTTTTCTCCAGTCTGGATGTCATGTTCTTTTCCATAGAATCCATCTTCTCGAAATATCTGCTCAGCATACAGATTGAATAAGTATGGTAAAACAATACAACCCAGGCACACACTTTTCCTGATTGTAAACCATCCAATATCCTCCTGTTCAAGAGACTGCCTCTAGGTCTATGTACAGGTCTCCTCATGAGCTAGAAGAGACATTAAGCAATTCACTGCACCTTACAGACCCCTATGTGTAACAGAACCTACATAGTCCAACACCATTATCACGATCATTAAGTTTATGCCCATTGTTGCTGTCACAGTGTGAATTCATCCCTTTGTTTGCTGATCCTTCATTTCACCAACCATGATGGCTTTCTCCAGGGACTGGTCATTCCTGATAACATGCCCAAACTAAGTGAGACTAAGTCTTGCCACTCCCACTTCTAAGGAACATTCTGGCTGTACATAGTTCAGGAATTGGGGCGAGATGGGGCTCCTATTAATATCATGAACAGAAACATGTCTACAGCTCTGAGATGCAAAATCCGCCATTGGATGAATGAATCCACAAAATGTGGTCTACCCTTACAATGGAGTGTTGTTATCCGACCAGAAGAAGTTCCGAAATTCTGAGAGATGCTGCAAATGGATGCACCTTGAGAACTTGCCAAGTGAAAGATGCTGGTCACAAAATTTCACCTAAAATTTTACAATATTTCATTTCATTAACAGAATATAGCTTTCAAACATCTAAATGAAATAATAATGAGGATTCGTACATGCTTACTTTTTAAAAAACAATTTACAGGTTTGGTTTTAAACAAAAACATTGCCAACCACAAAGGTTCTAATTAAATGAAATTGAATTCACTCATTTTTACTTATAGTTGAGTCTCTTAAAACAGCAAAGCAAAAATCTTTTCCAAATACCGATCTTTATGGTTTTTTCAATTATAAAAAATTAGTTACTAGCAAACCAATGGTTTTCCCTTTTGTTTTTCAACTAGAAGAGCATAACCCCCCCCACCCCCCAAAAAATATGAAAATAATGTAAGAAAACTCCCAATCATACCTACCAAAAGATAACTTTTATAGACTTTTGGTTTTAGGGGTGTGGGTAGGAAAAGGGGGCGTGTCAGTGATAAGTTATGGACATGGGCTTCAACTTTTGATGCCTCAATACATGGGGTTTCCAAAAGCTCATGGAAAAAATGGAATAAAAAGATGATGGAATTTGTCCACAATTTTTTTGAAGCCCCCTCTTACATACAACTGTTCCGTCTACTGTCACCAACATCCTCTCATTAGTTTCAATGCACAAGTGTTTCTAACACATCTCACGGTCAATGGGCAAACATTTGCATAATAAAGTAAACCACACCCACTGCCGTCCATAGTTCCTAAGGCTGAAATCCTACAGAAACAGAATGCCACATGTTTCTCCCCCAGTGGCTGGTGGGTTCAAACTGCCAACCTTTAGAGGTTAGCAACCGAACACTTACCCAATCTGCCACTAGAGCTCCTTAAGGTACGGGAGCCATGTAAAATCGATACTCATGTGCCCGATTACAATGAACTTCTCAGGTTAATTTTCTTCATAGTGTTGACAAGAGAGATTGATTTTCGAATGTGGTACATCTTCTGGTAAAACCCATAATAAGAGCAGATGACAGATTGTTTAGTATCCAAAATCTTACCAAGCTAGTGTAAGCCCAACTCATCACTGAGAATCAACTACACAGCTCACCACCATTTAATTAGGTTCAATCTAACCCACTACCCCAGCCCATGGATGTTGAATGGATTCTGAATCCCAGCAACCCTATAGGACACAGGAACTGCCCACAAGGGGTTTCCAAGGTTGTCGTGTTTACAGGAGAAAAAGGCCCCATCGTTCTCCTGTGAAGCAGCTGGTGGGTTCGAACCGCAGACCTTTCAAGTTAGCAGCTGAGTACTTAACCACTGGGCCACCAGGGCTCCTTTCTGTTCTATCTACTGCCTTTTCTATTTCACCATCTCCTCCTGAACACAGTAAGTTGAGAGCAGGTGTTTGGTGAACTTTGCAAGCTTGCTCCAGGTCACAAAGTACCCGCTCCCCCCATGGCAGTAAGGCCACTCACCTTTACGGTGACTTCCTGCGTGGACTGCACAGTGGACTTTCCAGCTCTGACCATGTAACCGCAAAGCACCTTCCTAGTGAGAAATGAGCAGATTGTTTTCTTAACTTTGAAATCTTTGTCTCTTACCCTCCCATTCTTTTCTTGTGTGTTTCCTTTGAAATCAACGGCACTGTTTTCCTATTTCACCCCCATCTATTTTTACTAGCTCATACTTTCCATCCTAGCCCTTCCCAAACAGACCATGAGGGGAGAGGGGGCACTTGGTTTGCAAAGTTAAAAAAAGACAAATGAAAATAGCCAGTCAGACATCCTTATAGATGTGGAAACTCTAAAAGCAAACAGTCTCAAAAATAGATAAAGTTAACACGAGCTGAGATTTTACTGTTTCTACAGAACATACTGGAGTCTTGGTGTGGTACTGCAGGATAATCGGCTAGGCCACAAAGTCAGTTTGAACCACAAGGTTGATAGTTCAAACCCCCAAGCTGCTCCTTGGAAACCCTACACAGGGTCACTATGAGCCAGAACTGACTGGACAGCACTTTAACAACAAATTGAATATACCGGAATCCTGGTGTCACGCTATAGGATAAGCGCAGAACTGTTAAGCACAGAGTCGGCGGTTCAAGTCCATCAACAGCTCTAAGGGAAACCTACGCAGGGTCGCTATGAAGTGGAACCAACTCCACAGCACTTGACAACAACAAATTGAATATACTAGCATCCTGGTGTGGTGCCGTAGATCAGCATGAGACTGCTAACCTGAAAGTGGTTGGTTGAAACCCACTAGCCACTCTGCGGAAATCCTATACAAGGTCACTACGAGTCAGAACTAACTCAAAAGCACTGAACAACAACAAATTGAATATACTGGAGGCCTAGTGTGGCGCTACAGTGTAAACACAGAACTGCTAACCACAGAGTTGGTGATTCAAGCCCACCAGCTGCTCTATGGGAACCCTACATAGGTTCACTATGAGGTGGAACCAACGCGACAGCACTTTGAATATACTAGAGTCCTGGTGTGGCACTTGTAGGATCATCATGGGCCTGTTAACCACAAAGTCAAAGGTTCAAATCCACCAACTGCTCCTTGTTGTTGTTGTTAAGTGCCGTCGAGTCGGGTCCGACCCATAGCGACCCTGTACAGGGTTTCCAAGGGTGTAAATCTTTACGGGAGTAGAAAGCCTCATCTTTCTCCCGCGGAGCGGCTGGTAGTTTTGAACCACTGACCTTAAGGTTTGCAGCCCGATTCGTAACCACTATGCTACCAGAGCTCCTTGAACCCTATAATACAGGGTTGTGATGTGTTGGAATTGACTCGGTATTTAACAACAAACTGAATATACCGGAGTCTTGGTGTGGCGCTGTAGGATAAGCACTGGACTGCTAACCACAAAGTCGGAGGTTCAAAACCACCAGCTGCTCCTTGGAAACCCTATACAGAGTCGCTGTGAGTTGGATCCGACTTGACGGCACTTATCAACAACAACAGCTGAATTCATCACAGTCTCCCAAATCAGCCTTCAGAAGAATCTCACTTCCTTAGAAGTGAGGATGGCGAGACTGTGGCTCCCATGCCATCAGGAAAGACCAGCCCTAGACGAAGCCATCATCAAGTTGGTAAGGTCAGCGAAAACAAGGGAGACCCTCAGGAGATGCACTGATTGGATGGCCACAACGGTGGACCTGAACATGCCAACCAATGTGTAGATGCTGCTACATTTCCCTTTGCCATACATGCACGAGGTCACACGGGGCAGAGCCATGTGGATAACAATTAACAATATGACTTAAGAAAACAACGCGCAGGTGAGGTTCCCAAGGCTTGAGCAATGAAATTGTACACACCCTCAGGAGACAAAACATGTTTTAGAGAAATTTTACCCACCATTTGAGCTAAAATTTACAAAGCAGTGACATCCATACCTGTGTGCATCTATTGATACAACACTTAACAACAACAATGCTGTGCTTTGTTGTTGTTGTATGTGCCGTGGAGTCAGTTCTGACTCATACATAGTGACCCTGTAAACTTTACGGGAGCAGAAAGCCTCATCTTTCTCCCGCGGAATAGCTGGTAGTTTCGAACTGCTGACTGTGAGATTAGCAGCCCGATTCATAACCACTACGCTATTTGGGCTCTCCAAAAATGTTGTTGTTAAGTGCCCTCAAGTCAGTTCTGACTCACATTGACCCTGTGGAGGATTTCCCAGGAGTGGCTACCCTTGCAGTTCAAAGCGACCTTGCGGGTTGCTGCAATATCCTGCAGCGCCACACCAGGACTCTGAAAATAAGGACCAACAAACCCACTAACTAATACGGGTCAACTTTCCATTGACTTACGGCTCTCACAGTTTCCATTTCTTAGGGTTCCGCGGGAGAAAGCTGAGGCGTTCTGCTCCCGTAAAGACTTATAGCCTCAGAAACCCTATACAGGGTCGCTAGGAGTCGGAACTGACTCCATGGCACACAGCCACCACCAACACCAGGGATCTCTCCGAATTGATGCTGGGGGAATTTAGGTTTGCATCCTTTAAAAAAGCTCATTCTTTTTTTAAACTTTCAGTGGTTAAAATACATCATTCACAGATACTAAATCCCCTCTAAGCAATGACTCGCCTGTATATATTTTTCGTAGTTATTCACTACAAAAGCCCAATCGGCGGCCAACCAACGATATTTACCTTCTTCCTCACACTGTTTGAGTGAACACAGTCTCTCAGAGGGCAGACATGACCCACTACCGCCTACACAGTGAAATGAAGAGCCCACCATTTCCTCTAAAGTCGTATCCAACTGTCACAGAGGCTAATAACACGGTGCCAAGTACGACTATAACCCACAAGTCACACTCCAACTGAGGGTGTTCCTTATTAGTGAATTTATCTGGGACCACATGAAGTGTGCGAAGACGATTCCAGTAAATAGTTCCACTGGGTTGTTTATAGCCTGGCTAGCTAAAGAAACGAAATTAAAGGGATTTCAATCTGCTTAGAGCCACAAACCCTTATACTCCACGACAGACTATTTTTTTCTAAACTCATCAGGATAAACAAAAGTAGTAACCAGGCCTTCCCTTCTCCCAACTCTAACACTGAAAAACGTAGACCTAGATAATGAGTTTCACACAAAACCCACCAACATCTCTTTGAAGGCAAATTAAAGGGCAATGGAGAGTAAAGCAGACAATAGGAAATATTGATTTTTTTTCCTTATCGAATAAAAAGAAAACATATCATTATTTTTAAAAAAAACTCAGCAGTGGGGAAGAAATCAGGACAATACTCTTTATATAAGGCTGAAATCAAAAGCAAATTACTATTTTCGAGATGAGGTGGTAAATTAACAGGGAGGAAACTGCCTTATGATGAAGCTGCTAAATACTATCAAGTATCAAAATATGCACAGATGTCAGCACAATAAGCCCCAAATTGCCTGTAAATGAAAACATTAACATCCCTAATAATTCACTAAGTAATTAATATACAAATAGCTCTTAGGACAAGCTATTTTTTTTTAAGAGGAAGCCTTCACATCTAACTCCTCTTCTTTGGTCCGAAACAGATGGTAGGTCACAAATTACAACCTTGGAACACAAGATTATCTTCCGTATAGATTGCTACACTCAATAAGCAAAATGTACTTATCAACTCAAAACCCTGGCAACTGTAACTGCTTAGCAACATTATTCTGGATATCACACATGCCAAAGGGAATTACAGCGCTGCCAGAAACGATGCAGTGGGAACTCAAGATCTCTTTAAGCTAATACCTGGCCATTATTATTACTCCCCAAATACAACAACGAATAGCAAAACATGGTGGGAGGAAATTGTACATATTCCAAAACATTTCTTTGAAATGTAAATGATTTTAACAAAAGCAATGCTTTTTGTTCTATTAGAAATAAGTGTGGTGGTTTGGAAGGTATCGAGAGGACTGGAGTTTCCTGGTTAAACTCTTGATTTTGGCATGGCACAACCTGGCTACACACGTACACATGTAAACAGCAAGTTTAAAAGCCCTTCAGAGGTTCTCGGAGCTGACACAATAGAGCATGTACCTGCGTTCCCCTATAAAGAGCTTGTAACGTCACATGCACTATTTAAAAGCATTAAACACGACCATCAAGCCCACTAAAAGTTATGTTTCGTTGTTGTCAGAAGTGCCATCGAGTTGGTTCCAACTCATGGCAAACCTGTATAGGGTTTCCGAGGAGTGTCTGGTATGTTTGAACCACCGACCATGAGGTTCAAATAGACCTTATGATCGAGTCCTGAAGCACCACACTGGGACTCCAAAAGACCACTGATTTTGGCAGAATTCTCGTCTTCCATCCCGGAGAGCCAAGTTCAAGTCCCAGCCAAGGCACCTCATGTGCACTCACCACCCATCTGTAGTGAAGGCAGGCACTTGGAGAAAGGGCTGGAGCTCTACTTCTGAACATTCTATGGATCTCAATGGTTTCATTCACAACTGAACATGTGAGTGATGTAGGACTGAGCAGTTTCATGCTGCTGTGGGTCACCAGGAATTTGGTGCCAACTTGAAGGTAGCTAACAATAACATCCCCAAAAGGAGCTCTGGTAGTATAGTGGTTACGAGTTGGGCTGCTAACCTCACGGTCGGCAGTTTGAAACTACCAGTTTTTTCACGGGAAGATAAGGCTTTCTGCTCCCGTAAAAATTTACAGCCTCGGAAACCCTATGCAGGGTCACTATGAGTGGGAACAGATTCCACGGCATACCACCGCCACCACTAATCCATCTATCTTTCGGTCACGCAATACAACTAAGATAGCAGGTGCTCCTCTATACTGTGTTCTTGCTGTCTTGCGTGCAGACATGGGCAGTGATTCGGGCTGTACCCTTGAAACTTTGTTCTATTGATGCTCAGAGCCAGTGCTGACCCCTGGGGAGTCTGAATAACAACTAAAAGGAGCCTGCATCCCTTGAACACCTGCCTTCCCTTCACAGACCACTGTCTGCCTCCAGACATCACATGAGATGTCCAACAACTAACTCTCTTGTTGGAGCAGCACACAGTAATGCCTAATCTATTCCCTGGGGAGCACAGAGACTTTCTAGGATAAGCACTGGACTGTGAACTACAAGCCCATCAACTGCTCCAAGGGAGAAAGAAGAGGAGGCATTCTTGCAAAGATTCTGTGCCTCAGAAACCCTAGACTGGGTCCTTATGAGTCAGAACTGACTTGACGACACCTCACAGCAACAGGAACAAGCTATTTCCTAGAGTCCTGATATAGCGCTGTAGTATCAGCACTAGACTGCTAATCACTAGGTCAATGGTTCAAAGCCACCATGTGCTTCTTGGAAACCCTATACAGGGTGGCTATATGTTGAAAGTAACTTGATGACACTTAACAACAACAAATATCTAATTCCCTAACTAGAACATAAAATCGCTAGGAATGACATTCTTCCCTAGCCCTGGTTTCTTCGTTGTAACCCTGGACCCTGAGTTTCCCTCCATGACAGCACCCATATCACGATGACACCATTTCTGAGCGAGATGGATTGGCACACTGGCCACAACAAGGGACTCAAACATAGCAATGAACATGAGGAGGCACAGGGCCAGGCAAAGCCTTGTTCTGTTGTGCACAGCTTGACTGCCAGTTGCAACTAACTTTGATGACATCTAACAACAATGGAGAAAGAAGGAAAGGTGACTACAACCTTTTCAGTAGTACTGCGGAAGAAATGCCTGGTAATCTGCTCCCGTTAAGATGACAGCCAAGAAAACGCTGAAGGGCAGTTCTGCTCTCTAACCGACAGCGTCGTCACGAGTCGGAATCAACTCAACAGCAACGGGTTTTGATTTTGGCTAGTGATAAGAAGACTGTCTTCCTTAAACTGATTTCAGGTGAATATTTATTTCTAGGCTGCAAACACAGTGCGGGTTGTTAGTGTGATGAATGAATCCGGGAGTGAGCCATGCACCATATATGTGTCCACCAACTAGAACATATAGTCATGGATTACACCCTTATTATGGAATACATTCCAGAACCTCTCTACCCAATTCATTCATTCACGTCTGCCTTATTTTTATTGTAAAAATCTCAGAAAGAAATGAACATTTTCAGTTGGATCTTGGAATACAGAAGGGTTTCACTGGCATTATTTTTACTGGCATCTTTGAGAACGTAGACAGTCATCAAGGAATAAATTAAACATTCCTTGTTTAGAAAACTATTCTCCCACAGGTTTATATAAGGGAGCTTCAAAAGGTTCATGGTGAAATGGAATGAAAAGAGAATGGAATTTTCCCCACCAATTTTAACAAGCCCCCATGTACAACTAATGCACAGTTGTTCTGGAGACTTGGGAAGTTGGAACTCTGGAGATGAAAGGAATTGCCTAAAATGCATGTCAAGTGTGCCAAGACGGTAATAACTTACGCAAATGAAAGTCACTGTTCACATAATAATAGTGTCATTAAGTACGGAGGTCCTAGATCCGCACATCCACTGGGAAGGAAAACCAGGCTCATTCCACTTCTTTTATCCCTCCCCCAACTCTGAAGAGGAGGACTGGGAACAGTCAGCGTGCATATTCATGATTTCCCTCTCTCGTAGCATCTGAACTTTAAAAAAAAAAGATCCCTCTTGGAAACCTCTCTATCTGGGTGGAGGCTTTGACTACTGTAGTAAAGGGTGTCCTGTACCAAAAAAGTTAACGCTAAGGGATTTCTCCCCCTTTACAGAATTGCATTTATGACATATCCAAAACAGGTTTGGTGTTCGTGACTAAATGAGAAACGACTATTTTGCCCACAATTTCCTAAAGAAAGTCCTGGTTTGGTGCTGTAAGGTAAGCACTGGACTGCAAACTGCAAGGTTGGTGGTTAAAACCCACCACCTACTCTTCAGAAACCCTATACAGGGTCACTATCAATTGGAATCAAAATGAGGGCATTTAACAACAAAAACCACCTTTGATATTCTTGATAAATGACCAGCTATGCCCCAAACAGCATAAAGTTCTCAAAGGAAACCAAACTATCGTTTAAATGGAAGCTTTGAAAATCAGCCTGCGTGGTGAGAGGGGATTTGGAAATGGACAATCGCAGCAGGTAAACAACATGAGAATAATGTCACTCAAGTGCAGGCGGAAGGTGAATGATGGCTTACATCTATATTTACCACAAAACCAAAATAATAACAAACCCGCCTGCCTGATTGAATGCTGCAACACGTGCCCTGAGGGACAACGTGGAGCTTGAAGGAAGAGCAGTCTTGACTGCGTCATCCCTCTTCCATTGGTCCCATGAACTCTGCAGGGGCCCATTAGGGCTTTACTGTACAGAACAGTCAGATTTTTTTTTTTTTACCTAAACTTCAGATGGAAAAATGGTCACTGCGGGCACATAAGGACAACACTGAATATTAATGTCGATGCCCCATCCATAACCCAAGAATACTCTCTTACTGCTCACAGACCATTCACTGTCCACATCATTGTAATCCATGGTGCCCCACGTTTGTCAGAGCAGAAGTGTGCACACCATTAGTTTTCAATGGCTGAGTTTTTGAGGGAGATGGTAAGACCTATCTTCCAAGGTACCCCTGGGTGGACTCAAATCTCCAACTGCGAGTAGCTGAGAGCTTCAATCACGTAGCCAACTGGGGAGCCCTATGTTCTACCTGCTGTTGTTATGTATGGCGGAGCCAATTCTGAACCACGGTCATCCATGAGGCGAGCAGAATGGCCCCATAGGTTTTCCTTGGCTAGGTTAGCAGTTCGAAACTACCAGCTGTTCCGCAGGAGACAGATGAGGCTCCCGTAAAGATTTACAGCCTCGGAAACCTTGTACAGGGTCACTATGAGTGGGAACCGACTCCACGGCACATAACAACAACAACAACATAATCTTTATAGACGACTGCCAGGTAGTTCATCCTCAGAGTCACTGGGTGGTGTTGAACAGCCAATCTTTCAGTTAACAGCTGAGCACTTAACCGTTGCTCCGGCAGGACTCCCATGCTTTATCTACATGCTATCAGGCAAATGTGCCCACCAGCCCTACAGATAGCCCAGTTCAATGCAGTAATTACATAGCAATCAATATTGAGTAACAGACATGTGAAAACAACATGTTGTTGTTGTTAAGTGCCATTGAGTCGGTTCCTACTCACAGTGACCCTGTATAGGGATTTCCCAGGAGCGGCTGGTGAGTTTGAACCGCCAACCTTGTGGTTCAAACTGACCTTGCGGTCTCTGGTTTATTCTACAGTGCCACGCTCTGATTCACTTCAAAGTTTCCCAAACGAGTTCATTCATCTAACCCTAGTTCTGAGAGCTGATAGCAAGTGTTACTTAGAACAAAGTTTCCTTAACTACATCAATTTGGGTTAAGCTTATTGTTATAAATCTGCTTATAATAATCCCTAAGATATTGACTCTCAAAACATTCAGATTCCAATTTTCTTCCCATAGACCAGAGGCATGAATTTTGTCAATTAAATGGTCAGACTGTTTCAAACGAAAATACCTCTTTTTTATTTCTTTTCCCCCCAGCACCCAACCTATCCCGTGTCTAATTTGCTACACCTTCCCTTCCCTCCTCTCACCCCACCCCTCTCATCCTGTAACCAGCAAAGAATCCATCCCCCCACCACGACCCCTTTCAGTATGTGTTCTTTTTCTACGTCTTTTACAGTAGTGGTCCTGTGCAGTATTTCTCCTTTTGTGACTGACTAATTTCACTCAACATAATACCCTCAAGGTTCATCCATGTTATGTGGTAGCTTAGCAGCTTCCTTGTTGTTCTTCAAGGTAGCATATTTCATTGTGTGTATGTACCACAGTTTGTTTAGCCATTCTTCCACTGATGGGCACTTAGGCTGACTCCATCTTTTTGCTATTGTAAATAGTGCTGCTATGAACATTGGTGTGCATATATCCACTCGTTGTTTTGCCTCGTATTTCTTGTGGGTAAATACCAAGTAGAGGAATTGCTGGATCATAAGGTATTTCTATTTGCAACCTCCTGAGGAAGTACCATATTGCTTTTGCAGTCCCACCAGCAATGCAGGAGCGTCCCAGTCTCTCCACATCCTCGCCAGCATTTATTGTCTTCTACATTTTGGATCTTTGCTGTTATTGCCAGTATCAGATGATATCTCATTGTTGTTTTGATTTGCATCTCTCTAATGGAGTCCTGGAAAGAGCTCTGGTAGCATAGTGGTTACGAATCGGGTTGCGAACTGCAAGGTCAGCAGTTCGAAACTACCAGCAGCTCTGCGGGAGAAAGATGAGGCTTTCAGCTCCTGTAAAAATTTACAGCCTCAGAAACCCTGTTCAGGGTTGCTATGGGTCGGAACCGACTCGACGGTACTTAACAACAACAACAATGGAGTCCTGGTGTGGCATTGTAGGTTAATGTGCAAGACTGCAAAGCCATTTGAACTGCAAGGTCGGTGGTTCAAGCTCACCAGCTGCTCCCTGGAAACCCTATACAGGGTCACTATGGATCAGAACCGACTTGACAGCACTTCACAACAACAATGGCTAATGCAAATCAAGACAACAATCAGATATCCTCTCACACCAGCAATAACAGCAAAGATCTAAAAAGTAGAGGACCAATAAATGCTGGCAAGGATGTGGAGAGATTGGAGGCTCCCTCATTGTTGTTTTGATTTGCATCTCTCTAATGGCTAATGAAAGGAGCTCTGGTAGCTTAGTGGTTACAAATCTGGCTGGCAACCCCAAGGTCAGCAGTTCGAAACTACCAGCGGTTCTGTGGGAGAAAGATGAGGCAATCTGCTCCCATAAAGATTTATAGCCTCGGAAACCCTGTGCAGGGTCACTATGAGTAGAAACCAACTCCACGGTACTTCACAACAACAATGGCTAGTGATCGTGAACATTTCTTCATATGTTTGTTGGCTGCCTGGATCACCTGCTTGATGAAATGCCTGTTCATGTCCTGTGTCCATTTTTTAACTGGGTTATTTGTCTTTTTATGGAGAGGTGTTGTGGTTTCCTATATATTTTAGAAATGAGTTCCTCGTCTGATGTGTCATTGCAAAAGATTTTTCCCCATTCTGTGGGTTCCCTTTCTACTCTTCTGGTGAAGTCTTTTGATGCACATAAGCTTTTCATTTTTAGTATGTTCCAATCATCGATTTTGTCTACTTCTGTTTGTGTAGTTTTAAAAATGTTTGTTAGTCTGTGTGCTTTTGGGTTTTAAAGCTGCTCTTTGTTTTACAATGATGGTGGTGGCTGTGTGCCATGGAGTCGGTTCCGACTCATAGCGACCCTGTACAGGGGTTCCGAGGCTGTAAATCTTTATGGGAGCAGAACGCCTCATCTTTCTCCCGCGGAACCTCTGGTAGTTTCGAACTGCTGACCTTGTGGTTCGCAGCCCGATTCGTAACCACTACACTAGCATAATTTATTTAACTAGATTCAGAAAGGTAAAACAGATCTGAGAACCTAAACAGACACCAAGCAGAATAAAACCCAAACAGCACAATCAATGTCCTATAGACCACTGACTCAAGAAACTCTTAAAAGCAGGCGGGAACAAAGACAAAGTGCAAACTTTGATAACAGCTAGTTGGTATTCAAGGAGCTCTGGTAGTGTAGTGGTTACGAATTGGGCTGTGAACCGCAAGGTCAGCAGTTCAAAACTGCCAGCTGTTACGCGGGAGAAAGATGAGGCTTTCTGCTCCTGTAAAGATTTACAGCCTTGGAAGCCCTGTACCGGGTCACTATGAGTCGGAACAGACTCCACGGCACACAGCCACAGTTGGAATTCAATTTATCTGCTCATTTGCATGTTTACATACAATTCTGTTGAACTTGTTTTGGATTTTCTATGAAACTATGTTTGAGGGGTTGGGACCAACACAGATTAAACCCTGGTAGCGTAATCATTAAGCACTTTGATGTTAACTGAAAGGATGGTAGTTCATACCCACGTCACTGCTCAGAAGGAGAAAGACCTGGTGATCCACTCTCGTAAAGATGGCGGCCAGCAAACCTCTGTAGAGCAAGCCTACTCTGTCTCATGGAATCGCTACGAGTCACAGTCGACTCAATGGTTCCCCAAAACAGTTCATCTGATTTTAAGATCCAGAATGAGCTGTCAATGGAACACTGCATTAAGAAAAATCATACGGAATGAGGTGGCACAAGGCAGGCAATGTTGTGTTCCCTCATATGTGGGTCACTGTGCATTGCAGTTGTCTGGACGGTGAGCAGCCACAAGGAGAGTGTTCAGAAGGCACATCTCAGGGAGGAGATGGTCCATTATTTCAACAGTTACATTTCACTTCCATGTACATCTTTCCCATCATGTACAATGCCAGAACCAAAGTCTTAAGTCTATACTAGTGTCTCAAAGGGCAGGTGACGAGATCCACGCCCACTGAAGCCAAATGGGTTACGTTTCTTACCCAAGAGAGACACAGGGAGGAACCAGTGGAAAATGAATTACACTGTGACCCGTGGAATTCAATTAGCTTCTTGGGAATAAGACCCATGCCATTTCTAGGTGCCCTGATTCCTTCAAAATCTTAGTATGCCATTAGGCAGATTTGCATGTTTCCTCTGATGGACTTCTAGGTGATATCAATGATTCAGCAGTGGACTGCTCACTCAAAGGTTAGATTTCAAATCCATTCCCAGATGCCTCAGATGTTACGGTCTGGCCACCTGCTTCTAAAACATCACAGCCTTGAAAACCTTTCGCGGCAGTTCTGCTCTGCACACACAGGGTCACCATGAGTTGGGGGTCGACGTGACGACTAACAACAAGCACCATCTTGGGTGCAGGAACTTAAGGAAACACGGACAGCAATGACAACTACTGGAAATGACTCGAGAGCCGGAGCTGAATGTGTGGAAGGCGCCTGACAAGTGCGTATTCTTCCACCGCGTCCAGTTTCTGATGATGCCCCTGCGCAGTGCAAACAGTGATGTGCTCAGCTGCTCACCCAAACTTTGAGGCTTGCTTGAGTCCACCCAGAAGGAGGGTGCGGCTATCTACTTCCTCACAGCAGCCCCGGAAAGCCCTATGGAGAGCAGTTCCTTCTGACACACACGGGGTCCATGACTTGGGGTCGACTCAAAGGCCACTGTTTTTTGGTAGTACAGCAGGGAACATTTCTGTGAAGAGCCTCTGGGGGTGGTATTTCTGACAACAAATTAAATACTCATTTATTAATATTGTGAATCAAGTGTTACCCAGCAAATGATGTTTGGGAAATGTGTTAAAATGAGCGAAGCGGCAAACAGAAGAAATACATACTATTTCAGATCTCCTATTCTCTGCTATGGGTCGGACCCGACTCGACGGCACTTAACAACAACAACAATTCTCTGCGTGTAGCTTTTTACAAGTTAAAGAAGGTACACACTGTTGAGAAAACCTTTTTTTGCAAGAAAAAAAATGTTGAAAACACCCGAGTTCCAAGTATGACATTTACAAACTTTTACAGAAATATCACAGATTAAAAATAGAAGAGTGAGCCTCTTATAGTTTCGTACCAATCTCGTTCCCAAAAAACATGCATTAAAAAGATTAAGAAGATTTTATTTCAAATCATGAAAAAGACCAGGCGTACTGGTCAGATAGGGACCCATGTCCTTTGGATCTAGAACTGAGCTCACTCCCGTGGTACGGTTTTCAGTCAAGCAATGTTATTAAGTGTCGTGAAGTCGGTTCCGATTCATAGAGATCCTGTATAGGGCTTTCAGGGGGCGACTGGTGAACCTGAGCCGCTCACCTTGCAGTTCAAAGCACCCTTACAGTCCAGTGTATTATCCCGCAGCGCCACACTAGGATTCCAGTCAAGTAAGAGAGGTGCACATGGGGACGACAACACTTGTGAGCAACACATGCCAAGGAAGAAGGGTTAACCCACTGGAGATCAAAAGGGCAGTATCTAGCCCAGGACCACGTTCAGCAGGCCGGGGGGAGGAGGAGGAGGAAGAAGGGCAACAAGAATCATAGGGAGGAAGTGGGATATGTGATGTTGCAAAGAGGGGACCGTAATCATCGAGATGAAGTCAAGTGTATGGCTGGCTGAATGTAAAACTGATGATCTGCTCTGTAGACCTTCACTCAAGTCACACTAAAAAACAGAAAAATTTGAGAAGTCTTTCTCAATTTGGTTTCTCCATTTTACTGAGAATTTTTTCTGTATCCGTTGGGAACACACAGCTCCTTACAAACCGTGACAGACAGCATGTTTTGGCATTTTGAAGAAAGGAAATGTACCTGAAACAGACTTGACTTAGAACTGGGTGGGGGTTTCCTCTATGTCTCCCCACCCTGGTACATTGCTGCTAAGCGTAGAAAAGGGGTTGGAGTTGGCATAGAGAAAATGTACTCACCCAAGTTCTCAACTTGAGAGGCCACACTCAGAGCCGTCTGTCAGTCTGTCATACTGTGTAATACCGTCATATGTTGCTGTGATGCTGGCAGCTATGCCTGTAGTATTTCAAATACTCACAGGCCAACCATGGTGGGTGGGTTTCAGCGGAGCTTCCAGACTCAGACATACAGGGTAGAAACACCTGGTAACATATTTCCCAATATCAGTCAATGAAAACCCCATGAGATGATCCCACAGGCCACTGCCTGGTCTAGAGTTGGAAGGCACTGAGAGCCCACAGTGGACACGAAATGTGGTCATAAACTGCAGGACCAGGGAAACGTCCTTTTGTTGAACAAATGGTTGGCCTGAGTGGCAGACAATACTATCACATCAACTAACAAGGAAAGAAGGCCGCAAACAATCAACACATGGAACCGTGCTTGATGGAACACTCTTGAGCCTTGGAACCTGCCAGACCAGGGCTCAGGACACTGTTCTGAAAGGGCCAGCTTTACAAGCCACACAGTCTCTGCTTCAGCTATCAACTCTGCCTTGGTAGCTGGGAAGCAGCCACAGATGAGATTCAAATGAATTCACTTGGCTGCATGCCAATCAACTTTAATTACAGACAATGACATTTCAATTTCATCTAATCTTCATGTATCACGTGTTCTTCTTTTCTATTTCTTCCCCCTGAGCACTCCAAGATGTGAAATCCTCCCTTAGCTTGCAGGCCGCACACAAGCAGGGTCTGTCACCCGCATTTCCCTGTCTCACTCCGCAGTTCTCTGACCAGGATGTCATTCGATGTGTGCGCAGTGAGGCTCCAATTTTAACCGGACACTCCCCAAGGAAGAACTCCAGGATGAACTTCTGACAAAATCTCTTGATTCCAAAGATGCAATTTCCAACTAAGAATTGTTGCTTTAAAAAAAAAAAAATTTTTTTATTTTTTTAAATTAAGGTCAGAATGGTTGTGACTGAGAAAACAGGCAGTGGGTTTACTTGGAAATGGGCAAATTAGGAGTTGAAAGTAAGTGTTTCCTTTCGTAATCCAGATTTAAACCCTTGGCCATGAAATAAAAGGTGTGGGCAGTTATCTTCCAGTCCACATGTGGCTGCCTGATGGACAGTGGTCACGAAGTAGCCTCTGAATCCTGGTGTCACTGTAATGTCAGCTGACCGGTCTCTTTCTCCTCAGGGAACTTAGCTCCCTGCTAGTGACTGGCACCTGGTGCCTAATGACACCTTTCTCCATCTGTGTGGTTGGGAAATGGGAGGGATGTTCTTGTTAAATCAAGGCTAATTATGACAATCATTTTTTTTTTTTTTAAATGAACACATTATGCGGGTTGCAAGCTGTTTAGGACTGTACCTGGCGCTGGAAGCAGAACCCTAAGGAGCCAAGAAAAAGGAAGCCATTCAGCCGTTGTTGTTGTTGTTGTTGTTGTTGTGAACGTGCCATCAAGTTGCTCCTACTCATAGACGCCCTGCTACAGCTGGTGGTTTGAACTGCTGACCTTGCAGGTAGCAGTTCAGTGCTTATCATACAGCGCCCCACCAGGATTCCAGATGGAATCTACATGGCACTATTTCTCCCTACTTTCGAGAAAACCCAGAGGGAACACAAAGAGGTGTTCAGGGGGTGGTAGGGTGGGGGTGGTGAAGCCAAATTTTTAGTATAAAATTGTCTGCCTTAAAATAGAAGAATGACAACATTCATGTATTTTCCCTTAAAAAAGTCCCTATAGTGGGCTCATTAAATTCTGGCTCCCTGGGGGCACCATGACTCAAAACCACTATGACAGCCAGTTATCTGAAGTCTCTCTGGAGCCCCTAGGTGGTGTAAACTGTAATTTCACTGTTCGATTAATAAGCAAAAGGATGGAGGTTCAAGTCTACCCAGAGGCGCCTCAGAAGAAAGGTCTGGCAATCTACTCAGAAAAACCAGCCGTTGAAACCGCCACATAGTACCACTGTATTCTGATACATGTGGAGTTGGCCAGGAGTAGGATTAGCGTCCATGGAAACTGGTTTTCTATACTTCTACAAACACACAGGAGCTATCAAATAACTGGAGTCCCAGTGTGGCTCTGTGGATTACTGAGCTGTACTGCAAGGTGGCTGTGAACCGAAAGGTTGGCAGTTCAAGCTCACCAGCCGCTCCTCGGAAACCCTATACAAGATGGCTATGAGTCGGTCCTGATTCAATGGCACTTCACAACAACAACATCAAATGACTGTGACCCTGTCGGTCTCCATACCCTGCTTTCTGACCTCTGGGTGGCCCCAGGTGACTACAAAGTTAGCACCTATAGGTGGGACTCCATCACTATCTGTCTTCCTTTCAACCCCTTCCAGTCCCTGACTCCAAATCCCAAATGCACAGTTTCATATGGATCTCTGCTCCAGGAGCCATGTTGGAAGTCTACACACACCTCAAACTTGCCATTTCCAAGTGGAACCCTTCACCCACCTACCAGCATGCCCCTCTCCTCTATTATCAAATGCCAGATCCCAGTTGCCCCAGGCAGGACAAGGGCAACATCCCCGGGGACCCTGACTGTCAGTTCAGACCTGTTGCAGCTGACTCCGACTCACAGCCACCTCCTGTGTGTCACTGGAGAACTCTGGTCCATGTGATTTTCAGTGTCTCATGTTCAGATGTAGATTGCCACGTCTTTCTTCTGAGGTACCTACCAACCCAAACCCACTGACTGCTATTGATCCGATTCCGACTCACCACGGTCCTACAGGGCAGAATAGAATGGCTTCATTTTTCTCTGTCAAAGCGGACGGTGGGTTCAAACCACTAACCTTAACCCACTGTACCCAATGCTTAACCCACTGTGCCACTAGGGTTCCTGGAGCACCCCAATTAGCAGGCATGAATGTTGCCCACTGCCACCTAGAGACTGTTGCAACATACGTGAATTAAATATTAGCCAGACGGACAAAGTAAGAGGACATAGAGCAACTTTGTGGAATGCTTTATAATGGCAGGAAAATGCAAGAAATGATGGAAGGACTACTCGGGGGGGCAGTGGTCAAGACATTAGACAGCATACTGCAGTGGGCAAAGGCAATGAACAAGGATGGCATTTTCAAGACTAAGGTGTGTCTGACCCAATCCACGGCATTTTCAATCACCTCATATGCGTAAGTCCTGGATAGGATAGGAAGCCAACATAGGTCTGTTTGAACCACAAGGTCGGTGGTTCAAACTCACCAGCTGCTCCTCAGAAACCCTATACAGGGTCGCTATAATCCTGAACCAACACGACAGCATTTAGCAACGTCAACAGCATATGCTTGGGAAAGCGGCATAATGAGTAAGAAAGATGCATGAAGAGCTGATACCTCTGGATTATGGTGTTTGCCAACAATACTCAAAGTACCATGGATTGCCAGAAGACCCAACCAATCCGTGCTGGAAGAAGTGTAGCCAGAATGCTCTAGAGAGGCCAGGATGGGGAGACTCTCTCAGTACTTTAGACATGTTAGGAGAGACCAGTTCCTGGAGAAGGACATTATGCTCGAAAAAGTGGAGAAAGACTCCTCGCCTTGAACCTCGTGGGGGAGTGTGGCCCCGCAGACATCTCCATTTGGGAGTAGTGGTCTCCAGCACTGAGAGAAGGAACTTCGGAGGCTCTGAGTCAGTATGTATGTGTTCAGTCACTTGCTGCAGTAGCTTCGGGAAACAGATGGTGCCTCGCTGCAGGAGGCGAGACCTCACAGGCCACCGGTTCAGAGTTTCCCGTGTGTCCATCTCCTGAAGTCCTGCTCACATCATCCTCACACCCCTCTTCTCTGGGGATCCACACATCAATTCCCACTGGGAAGCAGCCATTTCTCCTCTGTTAAGGATTAGCTTGTGTGCCCCATGTTGGAAAAGCAAGTCACTTCTGAGTTAGAGGAAGAACAGATTCGACTCACACTCCAGTGCATGTGAGGTCTGCCCACAGAAGCACTGGGGACCACCTATACGAAGGAAGGAGCTGGCAAGACCAAGACTGTTTTTGGGCTCTTTGCCTCCAGAACTGGGCTAGGATACATTTGTCTGTTAGATTCGCCCACTTGTGGTATTTTTGATAGAGCAGCACGAGTAAGTAGACTCAGACCATCTCCCAAACTGCTGGAGACGAAAACTCCGGCTATGTGTAGCCCAGTTACACTGTATTAAATAGTACCGCTATCAACATCCCATCACTGCCACAGAAATACCTACACTGAGAACACCTTCACTGAAATGAGGAAAGCTCCGAGCATGATGTGAAGCTGATTATCTGATCCAGAAGGGGCATTCTGCAGGTGGGAGTACACCGGTCCACAGTGGAGGACGAGCTGGAGAAGGAAACCCCCAAATAATCAGACACATGTGAATAGGCTTAGGACTTAAACTGGAGCACACCCCTCATCAAAAGCACTTATTTCTCCATAAAGTCTGAGACACACAGACTACACCTTGTGACAGTGGCCAGTACCTTCCAGAGTAACTTGACACATTGGGCAAGTGACAAATGTAGAACCTTGTATATAGGTTCATCCTCTCTTCCATTTCCACTGCATTTTAAATGACTCAGGGCAAACGTATAAAGATGCAGTTGCTGTTGTTGTTACGTGTGACAGATCCATATTTAAGCGCTCATCCATGTGGCTATTCTGCCGTATGCACATTCGTGATGTAACAATGTTCTCTACATTTATGGATCATACACTAGGCCTTCAACGGGCTGGGACTACCTACATTTACCACTTGGTCCTGGTAGACGGCTGATAGAATCCTCCACTCCATGCGAGAGACCAGGTTTGACTTCCTGCCAGAGCACCGAAAGTGCAGCCACCATCTGTCGGGGAGGCTTGCAAGTTCCTGTGATGCTGGGCAGGTTTCAATAGAGCTTCCAGACTCAGAGAGACTAGCAAGAAAGGCCTGGTGATCTTCTGAAAACTGGACAACAAAAATCTATGGATCACAATGGTCCAATGATGATGCAGTGGCACCAGGCAAGGTTTCGCTTCAATGGACACGGGGTAGAAACCTATAAAACAATTCTCCTCAAATGACAGCTTAACAGGAGCATCGAGCTCCGATACAGTGGGCAAGGACAATTTATCGTGGATTCTTAAACTCTTGGGAAGGGAAAACAAAACTCTATAAAATTATATACAAGTTTTCATTTGCCTAAGTTCTCATGTTAAACAAGTATAGTCCTACCTAGTTTTTCCTTGTTGGGTTAGAATACATTATCAAAACAAACTCATAAACTTATTGACTAGTTCCATTTTCCAAATCACTATTCACACACTTCCGTTTGTAGGATTCTACAAAATTCTCAAAATGCCAGGGGAAATCACTATATGTGCTAATTATTACCATAAAGAATTACTGTTTTTTACAGTCATTCTCATTGACATAGGAACACTAGAGAATGGTTGTTTATTTTCAACCAAATAGTACTGTACAAAGGAAAATAGTGGTTTGCATACTTATCAAAAACAAGTATGAATTCGAAAATGAATTCATAGCTTCCTAATTACATGACTGAAAATGTTAATTTTTAAGAGAATTCCAAGAGACCATGATAATATTTTAAAGTTAGTTTGCAATACTTCGCATTTGATCATCTTTCTATTAATACTTTAAAATTTGTACTGTATTCTTAAGGATGTGTGAAGTATGTACCATTGCTTAATATCTGCAAAGATCAATATGATCAGAACTTCTCAAGTTGGGGATCACATCTGCTAGTGCGTATCTATTGATCCACTGGAATTCCTATCTGATTTGTTCACCGCCTGTCTCTCAGTTTGTCAGAGTAGTGGCTTGCAAGTTTGTGTGACGCTGGAAGCTATACCATGGGTATTTCAAATATCAGCAGGGTCGGCCATGGCAGACAGATTTCAACAGAACTTCCAGACTAAGACAGACTAGGAAGACAGATTGGTGGTCTACTTTGATGTATTAGTCAAGTCAGTAACAACCCTACAGATCAAAGAAGTAAGTGAGACCACAACTCACTTCTGGACATGTCATCGGTAGGACTAACCCTAAAAACAGCATTAGGCATAGTAGCAGGTCAGTGACTCCATGACATGGACAGAATAAAGGTGGCACAGGCAACATGCCACTATGCCACCATGTGTCAGAGCTAAACTCAGCCACACAGATTCCCAACACCTAGGGTAGTCCAGGGCACACAGGGGCGCACCTGACAGTTAGTTAACTGCATCTGTTACACTGAAGTTTAAAGGAGTGCACATGGCCAGTGAACATAAATGTTTGTCAAGAACTTAACAGGCTCAAATATCATGCAAAGTGCCACACACACAGGTCAGGAAGGACAGGAAGGACACACACACACAGAGAAAGATAAACTCCTCTTCCATGCAACAAGCTCGCAGGATAGGGAATACTCCTCACCATCACTGCACAGACGGTAATTGTTCACGCTCCCAGCGCAGACAGCACCATAGCATCGTTTGTCATTCTTGTGTTTGAGCCCATAGTTGCAGCCACTAGGTCAATCCATGTCCTGGAGGGATTTCCTCTTCTTCAATGACTTTACCAAGTATGACATCCTGCTCCAGGGAGTGGGCCCTCCTGAGACCATGTCCCAAGTATATGAGACAAAGTCTCACTACCTCCCTTCTAAAAAACATTCTGGCTGTACTTCTTCCAAGACAGATTTGTTCCTTCTGACAGTCCATGATACACTCAATATTCTTCACCAACATTATTAACTCAAAGGCATCAATTCTTCCTTGGTCTTCCTTATTCATTTCTAACTTTCACATGACTCTATATAGTCTTTTAAGTTTTTATTGTGAACTGTAAATTTTTTGGGTTCACTATGGGTCAGAACTGACTCGATGGCACTTAACAACAACAATTGGGAGGACATTGGCTTTACACTCATCGTTTCATTACAATGATTACAATCTCCTCCATGCATCATCACTCAACAGTATTTGCTTCGAGTCCCTCTGGGTTTTTTTGTTTTGTTTTTTTTTTGCAGGAGAGGTGGGAGGATGTACACAAAAATACTCAGGAATATATAATCATTTAAACAGCCAAAGGGCACATTCTGCAATGCTGCCTCCTGGCCGCCAACACACAGCCTTTCTCCTTCCATGAGTCCAGAATCCTCAGCTGCTTCCTCTCTCCATGTCCTCGTCTCTGCCTCCATCTCTAGTGCTGCTGCTTCTCTGGATAGGGTCCCATATTCCTCTCGTGCTCTTCTCCCTTGATGGTCCTAGTGTCCTCTGTTTCTGGACTGTAAGATTAACTGCTCCTCCTTTTTAGTTACAAATTTCTACTTTTACAGTTGTGACAGTTGCAATTAATCATGATAGCAATTACTTGCTTCTGAATCATAAGAATCTTATCCCCATCTTTTTTCACCAGACCCATGTAGACAAGATGAAAACTATTCAGTGGGGACTCTACTTTCCCCTGCACATTCTTAAACTAAACTCCCTCTTGAAAACTTGTAAGCCAGTTACTTCGTGCTTTGGTAACCCCTTCATTTTAGGTAGCCAATGTTTAAGTTGCCCGTCCCTATCAACCCTGTGCACAGAGGGGATGGGAATGATCCTTGATGTGAAAACGCCTTCCCTCTCAGTTGGTCGGTATTTTGAGCTACTACATCCATAAGTACGGGTGTCAAGCTCATCAAATTGTAGCAATTTACACTTGTTTCCTTCATCGAAAATCGTTTTATCTTCCTCTAGTCGAGTTCTCTATATATTCTTTCCATCTTCTATTGATGCTTCCTGCGTCAGTCAATATTTTGCCCACAAAGTCCTTTGATATTGTAACTGGAGGCTTGAGGTTTTTTTTTTTTTTCCCTTTAGTTCTTCCTGCTTGAGAAATGTTGAATGTGTTCATCCCTTTTGATCTTCTAACTTCAAGTCTTTGCACATTTCGTTAGAATGGTTTGTCTACTTGAACCACCCTTTGATAGCTTTTGTTCTACTTTTACTTTATCATATTTTGTTTGCTTTAAATACTCTACGTGCAAGAGGTGTGGGGGCTGGGGAGAAATTGTAAGGAAGCACATCCACTTGCAGATATAAGTGCGGTTGCGGGAATTTCTACAAACATAATTATAGGTGGCGGTGGTGGTTATATGCAATGGAGTCAGTTCCAACTCACAGAAACCCTGTATAGCGTTTCCGAGTCTGTAAATCTTTGTCCTGTGGAACAGCTGGTAGATTAGAACTGATGACCTTTCTGACTAGCAGCTCAGCTGGTAATCCACTACGCTACCAGAGCTCCTTATAGTTGTAGGTACTGAATGTATAATGAAGGAGCCCTGGTGGTGTAGTGGGTTAAGCATTGGGCTGTTAACCGCAAGGTTGACACCCACTCACTGCTCATGGAAGAAAGATGAGGCTGTCTGGTTCCAAAAATACTGAGAGTCATGGAAACCCTAAGGAGCAGTTCTTGCCTGTCCTACAGGGTGGCAATGAGTCGGAATCCACTCAATGACAGTGGATGTGTGTGCCCATGTGATTCAGACAACAGACAGTACAAGGGCACAGTCCTGGAAACTTCTCAGACATACCAACCACCTCAGGCTCAGAGGCAAAGGTCAATAGAAGTTGACATCAGTTGGTAAAACACTGTTCATAAAGACAATGTTCTGCATCCTAATTTGGCGTCTAATGTCTCAAATCCTAGTGAGTGGCCAGCTAAGATACAAAGACTAATCTCTTCCCATTCAAGAAAAGAAGAGTGAAGAAATCTAGACTCAAGGAAGCAATTGGTCTAAAGGACTAAGAGGCCTCATGAACCCCAGCCTACATGCCCCTGAGACAGGAAGAACTAGATGGTGCCCGGCGAATGCTACCAACTTCTCTGACTGGGATCACAACATAGGGTGCTGGATGGAACCAAACCTCAAATTCACAGAAAAAGGCCAGACTTACTGGTCTGACAGAGACAGGAGGTACCCTAGAGACAACGGCCTTAAGACACCCTAAGACCTGGAACAGAAGCCATTTCCAGAGACCACCTTTCAGTCACACAATAGGCCCATACAATAGATGATAGCATCCGAGAGGAACAGGTTCCGAGATCAAAAGGAAAACATTTGTTCCAAAGCAATGCTGAGAAGGTAGAAGGGGTAGAAAATCCAGAGGAAGTGAACGGAAATGGGGCACGCTTGTTCACAAGCTTTCCATCTCATTGTGCCTGGACTGACTTGGCTCAGCACGATGTTTCCATGATTCACCTGTGCGGCATGCATCGGAGCTTCATTCCCTTTAAGGGCTAAGTGGAAGCAATCCACTTGGCAGGCTGTAGACGAAGCGATATAAAGAGGGTGTTCTGAGGTGTGATTAGGATGCTGGAGCAATCACAGTCTCGTCAGAGGGTGGAAGAAGCTGGTACACACCTGCCCTGGGAGTTGTGAGCACACACCTGCCCTGGGAGTTTCTCTAGCTGTCATTCTGTTCGTTACATCTAGAGAGGGGCCTGGGAGGGGAAGCGACATCTGGTCCACTCCCAGCTTGTGGGAGCAGCCAGGTATATCGAGAGCGAATGGACCCTCAAGCCCTGAGAACATGCCTGGTGTTAGAGAAACGCGTACAGCATGTCATCTACTCATGCCATTCGAGTTCCAGTGCTCCACATACCTACTCAACAGACATTCCAGCAAAAACATCTACACACAATTCAGAAGCGCAGTCTCTGCTTGGCACACACGGTGAACACGTTCGGAAGTTAACAGAAAGGTACCAGGCGTGAATCCACCCAGAGGCACCTTGGAAGAAAGGCCTGGCGTTCTACTTCTGAAAAATCAGTCATCAGAAACCTTATGGAGGTGAAAGGTGAATCGTTTAGGCCGCCATGTTCTTCACTTCAGCACTCTGGGCAGGGGCAAGGGGCCTAACAGCCCAGTGGGGAAGACATATAAGGAATTTGCATAAGACAGCCATGCAAATGCAGCTGGAAGAGACTTACATGTGTACAGAGATACTCCTGAGAATAACCCAGATACTCCATTTGATTTCACCCCTGAAAACTACAAGAGGATTGGAGCAGTTGTAAAAAACTATCCAAAGGGCATAAAGCAGCAATTGTGCTTCCAGTCCTGGATTTAGCACAGAGACAGAATGGATAGCTGCGCATCTCTGCTATGGACAAGGTTGCACAATTTTTACAAGTACCTCTAACGAAAGTATATGAAATAGCAACTTTTTATACGATTTATAATGGAAAGCCAGTTGGAAAGTATCACATTCAGGTGTGCACTACCACCCACTGCATGCTTCTCAAAGGCCATTCAGAAAAAGCTCGGATTAAAGGTCGGGGAGACTACAGCTGATAAACTTTTCACTCTCATAGAAGTAGAATGTTTAGGTGCCTGTGAAAACGCACCAATGGTTCAAACAAATGATAAGTATTATGAGGATCTGACACCTAAGGACAGCGAAGAAATTATTCATGAGCTTAAAGCTGGCAAAATTCCTAAACCTGGGCCAAGGAGTGGACACTTCTCTTATGAGCCAGCTGGTAGTCCTACCTCATTGACTGAACCAACCAAAGGACCAGGCTTTGGTGTACAAGCAGGCCTTTAATTTATGGTCAACTGTACATATATCATCATATGTCACTGTAGAAATAAAATATACCTTTCCCATCTGAAAAAAAAAACAAAACCAACCTTATGGAGCAGAATTCTACTCTGTGATACGTGCGGGCACCACGAGTGCATGACGCTGCAGCGCTGTGTGGTTTTTTTTTTAGGTAAGACGCTACACCTGTCAAACAACAGGGGTACCCACAAAATTACCACAGCATTGAACTTTTTTTTTTTTTTTTAGTAATCTATCAATAATTTCTGAAAAGTTGTTCTCAATCCTCTTCATTAGGGCTGATGAATAATAAATCAAAGGAATTATACTAGAATTGAGATGAGAACTGGGCCCTGGAAATGAAGTGATTAAAAAGTTCCACTGCCAATACAAAAGCTGGTGGTTCGAACCCACCAGTTGCTCTGCAAGAGAACTAGATGGTGGTCTTTTTCTGTAAAGATCACAGTCTGCGGAAACCCAGTGGGCCGGTTCTTCTCTGTCCAACACGATCGCTATGAATTAGAATCGCCTATATCCAATAATGTTTGAGATTGTTGTCCATAGAAGGACACCTTTCCCCCTGTTCCGGTTGGATGACAAGGTGGTCCCACATATCCCAGGCAGCACAAAGCATGATATGGAGGAACAGATACTCTGTACATCGTGTGCACAATACAACATATGTCCCACATACACACACTCCACTTTCGGTAACAACAAGGAGAAACAAAGTGGCAAGCTTGCCAATTTATCATGATATTTTTAAGAAAATAATCCTGTATTGGCTAACATTAGAATCTGTGCTGTTCTTAGAATGTCATCCTTTAAAAATACTGTCCTCGGATAAGCATACGAGGAAATGTGAGGTGAGGATTAGCCACACATTCCTGTCACATTCAAACGCATCATGAACCACCAAGAGCTTGAAGACAGTGCGAATTACAACTACAAATAAACCGGCTGCGGCAGAGTCAATCCAACTCATGACAGCTTTGGAGCGTCTCTGAGGAGATCTGCGCTCCAGAGTTTTCAGAGGCTGGGTCTTCAGAAGTAGTTTGCCAGACCTTTGTTTCGAGGAGCGTCTGGGTAGACTCAACCTCCAACCTTCAGGTAAAGTGTTGACCATGTTAACGGTTTGTGCCCCGCCACCCCCCCACCCCCCATGGTGTCCATCATTAACACAGAGATGTACAGAGAACCTTACTAAATTAATTTGCTAACTCATCTTTCTCGGTTTCGGACAAAGTTCTGGTTTAAGAAACCAAAAACCAAACCTGCTGCTGTCAAGTCAATTTGTCCAACTCACAGCGACCCTGGAGGGCAGAGTACAACTGCCCAAGCCTGTCGTCTTTCCGAAAGCAGGCTGCCTCATCTTTCTTCCTTGGAGTGGCTGGTGGATCCAAACCTCCAGCCTTGGGTCAGTAGCCCAAACACAACCCCACGGGGCCTCCAGGGCTCCTTCTCCTATTTCATACACAACCCTAGCACGAGACTCACATTTGATCAGGGAACCCATGTGACAGGAACATCAACGATGCCCCAGTTCTCTTAAATCCCGGTACCAAAGTCGTTAAACAAGTGGCTGTCCACAGAGAATCAGACTGTCTCAAGCTAGCCCACAACAAAATGTCTATCGTAGACAGACTATCCAATTATCTACCTTTCTCAGCTCAGTTAGCTGCAACCATGTATGAGAGCTGTTTGAGTGGACCGTACCACCTCCCTCCCTCCCCACACGTTGTACACATGGTACACGCTTTCAGAAAGCCAATTTGGTAATCAGTCTCAAGAGGCCTACAATTCTATTCCAAGCCATCTATCCTAAAGCAGAAATTGCAAGCAATCTAAAGCTCCAACAACATGTGTTAAATAAATTCTAGTGCATGTACTTTATGGGTAAACGGCATAACCGTCTTTTCCTTAACTGCAGGCAGATTATCAGACACTCATTCTGCAAGGTTAAGTGAAAACAAACGGCATTAATACAAAGCTCAGCATGTAATACGATACAAGTAGCCATAGACACACACTTGCTGGTGCAGTGGTTAAGCGCTGGGCTGCCAACTAGAACAGGAGGGGTTTCCAATCCACCAAATGGTTCCCAGGGACAAATGTCATCCTCTGAAGATGACAGCCTAGGAGACCTGAAGGGACTATCATATGGGGTCAGTGTAACTTGGAATCGACTTGATGGCACACAACACTTTGTACACTTGGAAGAAAATATACTCACAAACGCCAATAGTGATGATTATCTATGTTGTTGTTATTGTTAAGTGCTGGTGAGTCACTTCCGATTCATAGCAACACTGTATAGGGTTTCTGAGGAGTGGATGGTAGGTTTGAACCGCCAACCCTGTGGTTGTCTCTGACTTATAGGTATACCTTTTCGTCTCCACACTTGATTTCATTTTCCAAACTGCTTCCTTCTTAATTCTTTTTATAATTAGAAGGGAGTTATAAAATACCTGGCAAGCAATGAATAACCACTGAAAAGGCGTCTGGTGAGTTATCAATCACGTTAAATCACAGAGTCATTTCACTAACTCTCCTTTTCTAACAAGGTGTTTGGCCTTTCCCCTTATACCTTGTGATATATCAGGAAGGCTCTTTTTCCTTCCTTAGGTATTCACTGGTCAGCCTTCTCAAAGACCCATCATGCATTTTGATGATGTTAAAGTCTATAAACACAACATTAAATATGGATGGTTGATATTCGCTGTTTCTAAAATCACTGAGCGGGAGAGGCTATCTAACTGACCCACTCTCTGAGTTAACCAGACCTGAGCAGATCCCAAAATGACAAGTTAACCGGACCTGCTGCCAGCGTCCATGGGTTCCTGAGTCCCCAGTTCTGAGCAGATCCCAAAATGACAAGTTAACCAGACCTGCTGCCAGCGTCCACGGGTTCCTGAGTCCCCAGTTCTGAGAAGATCCCAAAATGACAACTGCTCCCCAACCTGTTTAAGCCGTTGCACTCCTTTGTGGATTTGGGAAGTCTAATTAAACTGAAGTAAACGGTTAAACTCTCCGATGCAAATCGATAGGTTGGTGGTTGGAACCTCCGTGCTGTTGGACAAAGGCCCGGCCCAGTGCTGCCATAAAGATGCCAGCCGGGCAGACTACGTGGCACAGGTACTGTCACCTGGGCTCCCTGAGAGTCAGAATTTGACTCCAGAGCACAACAACCAAGAGAGTGTAAGGGGATCTGGTGGCACGGTGGTTAAACACTTGGCTACTAACCGAAAAGTTGGCAGTTGAAAAGAGGTTCTGTGAGAGCCAGACCTAGCGTTTGTGATCCCATAAAGTTTACAGCTTAGAAAATCCTATGGAGCCAGCTCTATACTCTGTCAGAAGTCAAAAGGGACTTGAGAGCACGGCACCTTACAACAACAAACCAACAACCAACAAATGAAAGCAAGTTTTTTTTCCTGTGGTAACAATTCAAAATTATTCTGTTATGGATTTCACCAAGAAAGATCACTAAGGTAACATTCATTATCAAGTTGATACTGGGGTCAGGTATGAAAAACTATCATAAAATGCAGATAAATTCTGCAAGGACATGGCTTCCCAAGTCTAACCTCTCCCTCCACATTAAAGAAATCCACACTAGAATTTGTAGAGGATGTGTTGTGGGTATGGTTTATGGGGGCAGGTGACCCAATGCAAAGATCAAAGGACCCACACGCCACTAAAGGTCCCAACTTCTGAATGGAGAACATTCTGACCAAAGCTCACCGACACATACTCTAAGACAGACAGACAGACCTCCAGGAGGTAGGGCTTAAACCACTGTCTCCAGCAGGCTCTGAAAGAATTTTCCGGTATTGGGTACCCCTTGAGTTGATATGACACAGTAGAACCACCCCATAGGGTTTTCTAGGTTGTGATCTTTATGAAGGCAGGTGTTTCTCCCTTGCTGCTGCTGCTGGGTGTATTTGAACCACTAACCTTTCAGTTAGCAGCTGAGCGCAACAATGTTTTACCACAGAGTGCAGAAAGTGAGTAACAGTGGTCAGTCAGTGGGTGGTCAATCAGTGAAGAAAGCTGACCAAGGCTACCTTCACCTAGCAATCATGGTCAACATCACGAATGTTACCACATAGGACTTCCTGAACCCTGACGGGATGTGATGAATGAAAAGGGCACACACGGAACACCATGAGTGGGATCTACTTATGAAAAACCATCCACTGAGAACCCTGTGAGCACAGTTCTACTCTGACACACACGGGGCACCATGAGTGGAATCTACTAATGAAAAGTCATCCACTGAGAACCCTGTGGAGCACAGTTCTACTCTGACACACACACGGGGCACCATGAGTGGAATGTACTTATGAAAAATCATCCACTGAGAACCCTGTGGAGCACAGTTCTACTCTGACACACACACGGGGCACCATGAGTGGAATCTACTAATGAAATGTCATCCACTGAGAACCCTGTGGAGCACAGTTCTACTCTGACACACACAGGGGCACCATAAGTGAGATCTACTTATGAAAGATCATCCACCAAGAACCTTGTGGAGCCCAGTTCTACTCTGACACACATGGGGGCACCACGAGTGGGATCTACTTATGAAAAATCATCCACCTAGAACCTTGTGGAGCACAGTTCTACTCTGACACACAAGGGGGAGCTGTTGAGTGGAACCAACTGGACATCAATGGGTTTCAATGACTTTAAAACTGAGGCCATGGACTTGAATAAATCAAACAGTATTCCTAGCATTTTCTGACAATTGATTATGCCACAAAGGTGCCAATGCATGGTGTGACAGGAAGGGGACTATGTTAGCCAGAGGAGCCCTGAGCGTGCACTAGTTAACCTCTGGTCCCTCTCCGGGAGAAAGAATGTTGTAGTCTGCTCCCATAAAGAGTTAGTCTTGGAAACCCTCTGGGGTCAGTTGTGTTGTTGTTGTCATTAAGTGCCATTGAGTCCGTTCCAACACACAGCGACCCTGTATAGAGTTCTCGAGGCGTGGCTGGTGAGCTTGAACCACCAACCTTGCAGTTCAAACCGACTTGGCAGTTCAGCATGTTAACCCCCAGAGCCCCATGAGGACTCCTACTCTACCCTGTATGAGGTCACTCTCAGGCAGAAGCAACTCAATGGCAGCGGTTCGGGTAGTGGCCAGCCTCGGTGGGTGGCGCTGCAGAATCCTGCCTGCTGGTAGCCAGACGCTGGGGTCATTCCGAACCAGACTGGACCAGAGTTGGTTTGTGTGGCCAGCAGAATGTGGCAGAAGTGCCGATACACCTGTCACTTTCTCTCTGTCACCCGGCTGGGGGATGCCTTCCACAGAGGTTTCCAGGGCGGGGAACTGGGCCTGAAGCCACCACTGAGTAGACGTGCTGGGATGGGCTCCTCCAGCTCCCACTGCCTCTTCAGAGAGCATGACCCATCTTGAAGACACGCTCTTGAAACACTGTGAGGCAGAAGCATGTCGCAAAGCCACAGCTGATTCCTACCTTCAGGAATGGGGGGAACGTCTGCGGTATCTGCTGCCGAATGAGGCATCACTAGCTGCCCAGCAGCAGATAACCCACCCGGGCCTGGAAGGGGCAATGAGAGACGCCTCATCTCGACAGGAAACCCATCCTCCACTCCCTCAGAGCCAGTAATTAGTTTTAATTCCGTTTGCTTCCCTCAAGTCAGCAGACAACAACAAACACACACACACACACCACACAAACCTAGCCAATAAAACCAGCATCTCTGGATACCATCAGAGAGCTGTTTGGCTTTCAGTGAAAGGTGACTTTGGGGTTAATCACTTACCTCCCAGGTTCATCAGCCTTAGAAACCAGACTGGTGACTTGTTTGTTTTCCTAAGTCCCCAGAGAATAACTTGCTTCCCTTCAGCTAAACATTACCCTGACCAAATGGAATAAATGGTGTTTTCAGAGATGAGAAGAAAACCAGTTAAGTCCTAAACAAATCTGATTCCTTTTAGCAAGTTCTTGACATACAGACACCGGCAGCACTCCACAGTCTGAGTCCCCACGGCAGAGCACATTTACCTGACAGAAAGGGTCCCTTTGGGGCTTAAACGCTGCATGTCACTTCATGGACCAGAAGTTAGATATTGTCTCCAAACTGAGACACCCATTCTTGCTTGCTCTACTATTTTGCACATCTGACACGGTGCTCGGGGCAAATTCGATCAACGGGTGTGCACTCGGTACCATGGGCTCCAATCAGGAAGCTGGATACCGTTTGTCGTGGGCTCTAACTAGGAAACCAAGTCTCACTCCTGGAAGCCGATACACCAGGGCCCCATGTCTGTCCCCTGGGGTTGGACTCTGTGGCATGACCCTACGGTGACCTCCTGTTTACCACCTGAAGCCACTCACGCTGCCCACAGTGGAGATTCCAAGCCAGGGTGTCACTAACCAGCATTGAGAGGCTTCCCAACACAGACGTCTGCAGACAACACCGCCCTGAAAACAGCCCAGACTCTCCAAAGGATTGCCTGACAGAGAGACACTGGAGTCAGAGACTGGCGAGGGAGTGCATCTCTCTCAACAACAACACAACACAGAAAATTTCACAAAAAGACAGGGAGAAGTGGCTAAGATGCCGGGTGAACGTCTGGAGCTGCCCACACAAAGTCCCACACGTGAGGGGCTGACACAACACACCCATTCTGTCTCCCAAGTCTGAATCCAGGGGCGGAAGGGCCAGAAGCCTCCAGGGGAAGAGTCTGCCGCCCCTCGTCTACATCCTGGTGGCCCTAGGCACTCCTGACTGGTGGCAGCCGTCTTCCACATTCAGCCTCCATCTTGTCATGGCCATCTTCCTGCTGGGTGTCCGTTTCTAAGGTACCTGTCAGAGCAGATAAGGTGTCCTCTCCACTCCTATGGGGCCTCATGCTCACCCAACTGATCGCACCTGCAAAAGACCACATTTCCAAAGAAAGTCCCATCCTCAGGTACCGGGGACCAAGACAGGGAACCAAATCTCTTGGCTGGACATCTCTCCTGGGCAGTCCTGGGCCCTGCAGTGCTCACTCTCCATTGCTGGTCATGATATTCCAGGGGGACCAGCCAGTGGGCACAAAGGACACATTCCTCCCAGAACACAACCTGGGCAGTGGCATTCCTCCGACCAGTCAGGTGGAAAAGCTAGCTGAGATAATAAAATAAAAAAACTCACCCAGGCCCACTATCGTTAGAGACATGGGGCAGCTGAAGAAACCCTCACAATCAAAACTCTGTTGGGATTCCCGTGTAAACACGGCAAAGTTCTGTGAGCTAATAAAAAGAAAAAAACAAAACCCAAGAGGTGTTTTGTTTTGCATGGGTTCACCCTGGTTCAAGGGCTGACCACTGACCGCAGAACAACCACTGGGAGGCTTTGCTGTGTTTACCCGAGAATCAGAAGCATTTCCACTGTGAGGGCCTCCTCAGCTGCCCCGTGTCTAATGACCACAGGGCCTGGGGGAAGCATTGTGTAGTGGAGTACACCAGGGGAACCCTAGAGCAGAAGATGGGAGCTGATGCCCCCCACCCCCACCCCAAGCATCCATAGGTAGGAAGTAGCGCTAAGATGGGCTCTGCCCTCGGGTTAGACCTCAGGTGCTTCTGGTCATATGGCTATGCGGGATCACCCATAGTCAAACAAGCCTCGTGGGAGAATCCTGGGGGCCGGGGGACAGGGGAAAGGCAGGTCCAAAATAATGGATTGGATATTTTAGTCATTACAAAAATGCTGTCCACAATACACATGCATGTACAAGTTCAGGTGACTGGTATTATCTATGCGTGTACCACATGTAGGTTTTTTTTTGGAGTTCTTGTATGGTGCAAATGAATGAGCACCAACCATAAAACTAGCAATACAAATCCACCCAGAGATGTCACAGAAGTCCTGGGCTTCTGCTTTCAAAAGAGGTCACAACCGTGAAGAAACCACTGTGGAATGTAGTTCTGGTCTGCACACGAGGCTGACATGTGTCAGAGACAACTCAACAACAGCTGGGTGTTTATCTAGATTTTTAGATGTAAAATAGTACGATTTATATCATGCTTAATGCCAAGAGGCTATTATTCTAAAAGCAAAGGTGGTGAGTGGGTGTCTGGTGGATAAAACACCCACAAGAACTAGAACTTCACCTGCTCCCCACCCACCCCTGGCGACTATGACCACAAGCCACTGAAGGGAGGAAAACCCATTACTACAATGGGGTCTCTGCCATTCCCAGTAATGCATCCCCTTGAAGAATGAAAGATCCTGAGCTTGTATCTCTTAAAGAAGACCCATGCTTGTTCATAAGGACAATTGTTGGTAAGCACTGTTGAGTCAGTTCCAACACAGAGCGACCTTGAACAGGGTTTTCAATAAACAGCTGATGAGTTTGAACCACGAACCTTGCAATTCAAACGGATCTTGTGGTCGAGTGCTTATCCCACAGCACTACAACGACCACCTCAAATCCACGAGCTTGCCTAAGATCTGCTCTTAAAGTGACCTTTGGAGGTATCTTAGGAAAACATGAATCTTCATTTACTCTTTGCTGAGTCTTAACCTTCTAACCAAGAGGTGGGCAGTTTGAATTCACTAGAAGCTCCGAGGGAGAAAGAACCAGGAGACCTGCTCTGGTAAGTATGACATCCTAGAAAATCCTATGAGACAGTTGTACTCTGTAACATGGGGTTGTGAGTCAGAATCGACTCGATAGCAGCAGGTTGGTTTTCACAACTGTACATCCAATGGACTAAGGGTTCTGCTTCCATGAAGATTCCTGCCTGGAAACCTTATGGCGGAGTCTGCCCTGTCGTACAAGATCTCTGAGGGTCTGCATCAACTCAACAGCAGGTAGTTCAATGACATCCACAACAAGGACATTAAGAACGCAATTCCACGATGATTAACGAAGAACCGTTCAACATTTAACCCAGATCTATTTTAGAACTTCTAGATTCTATTGTCCCACGCTCCCCCCTTTAGCTAACCAGAAACAATTACTAAAAATATAAAACTGAGAAATTTATGGCATTTTTAAAAAGTAGGAAACTGGATCTATTACTGCTAATTCAACGGCACAATCCATTCTATTATGGAAGACTTGAAACCCAGCAATTGTACAAGGGAAAAAGAAATTTTAGCCAGTACTTCTCAATTCCTGCATTGCTTGGATGGTACAGATGGTTAACAGGAGCAGCTGCTAACTGAAAGTTGGAGGTTCAAGTCTACCAGGAGTACCTCCAACGAAAAGCCTGGTGATGTACTTTTGGAAAAACAGCCCTCCTCGATAACGCTCTGCAGAGCAATTCTTCTCTGACACACAAGGGGTCGCCATGAGTTGGAGTCAGCTCAACAGAAACTGACTTTGTTTTCCTTTATTTTGTTTGGGATTGCACTGGTCCCATAGTTCAAAAACTCAAGGACACACTGAGCTCAAACATTCATTGCTTGATGTACACATTTTCAAGAAAGCTGTTGTTGTTAACTGGTATCGAGTCGGTTCCGACTCAGAGCAACCCTGTCTAGGGTCAAGGAGCAGCTGGTGACCTTGAACCTCCGATCTTACAAGTTCAAACCGACCTTGCAGTCTAGCGCATTAACCCGCAGCACCACACCAGGACTCTAAGAAACACCAGGCATTTAATCCATTTCCTTTTTTAAAAAAACATTCTGCCAGTGTCTGTGACTCTTGGCATTTGGAAATATACTCTGATGAGTGGGTTGTTGATGATGGTATGTGTGGGGGCTGAAGGCTTGCTCATTTGCTGTTGTTCAAAATTAACATCTCTGGGAGCATAAAACCTCCTGGGTTTCATAAAGATACTGAAGGCAAGCCTTCTGTAGGGGTAGGAAGAACTTTCCTGGTGCAGAGAATGGAGGCTGCCACAGCAGACTGCACTCAGCATCACATCACACACACTCCAAGCATCTAGAAACATCCCTCACTCAAGTGCCTTTGCATTTCTCAAAATGCTTTTGCTCCTTGTAGCTCAAATCCTTCCTGGGGGGGGGGGGGGGGCGCGCATGTAACTGTCAGCAAACTCTCAGCAAAACAGAAACAAATGCTGTCCACTGTCAATCCACGGCTGCGACAGGAGGGTTTTTATGGGCTAATTTTTGAAAGATCACCAGGCTTTTCTTCCTATTAGGTCTCTCGAGGCTCTGCTGAAAAGCCTGTTTGACATCACACCACACGAAGGCCACCTCCACAGACTGGAGTGTGGCTGAGCTCCTAGGAAGGTGCACTGGCCAGAATGGAAGGTGTGAGCATGCTAATGCTACCCTTGAGCCGCCACGGCCTGCCTTTCAAACACACAGCTTTTTCTATTGGTGTTGATGCTATTTCCAACCTATGCAGACTGAGGACTCATCAAGTAATAAACACACCTGACCTTCTCACCAACATACAAGCAGCTTGAGAAAAACCAACACCAGTTGCCCTCAAACTGACCTCAGCTCATGGTGCCCCCATGTGCGCCAGAGTAGAACCGTATTCCATAGGGTTTTTCGTGGATGACTTTCCCAAAGTAAACAGTCAGACCATTCTTCTGAGACTCGAACTGCCAACCTTTCTGTAAGGAGACCCAAGCACTCATTAGCACTTTTGGGGAGAGTTGGCCCCACATCTGAACATCCTGTAGGTCTCTTCTAAATCACCGAGCCCCAGTGAAGGCTCCAAAGAACATCCTTAGCTGAGCCTGACCTCACACCTGCACACCCACCTCAGGCAGCCAGATGACACAATAGAGACACACACTTGGCACGCTTCAAGATCTCATTGTACTTTGTGAAAAAAGTCACGTTTCTGCATCACTGATGAAGCTCTCGTATTTGTCTGCAAAAACCACCTTGTGATTTGATTTATGATATGATTTCTATCACAGCATTGAAACAGGAGCAAAATCCCACAACAGTACCTTCGGGGTTTCTGTGTACGTGATTTTTAGCTCTCTTTAGGATCACATTAAACAATTAAAACAACCCTAAAGCACCATCACTTACTCCACGAGTGCACAGGATACATTTGGAACGTACCCCAGCACGATGCTTAGTTTAATTCTGACCATTTGAAAACGTACGATTCTATTCCTAATATCTCACTTAGGAAATCTGGCACCATCTAAATTCACACGGTAGCAAATTAAGTTGGAACACAGATAAACTTAAAAAACAAAAGAAACAAAAACAACCTCAAGTTTATAAATTGTGCTAGTTTGCTTGAAAAACTGTTGCCATCCAGTAGGTTAAGACTCATAGTAACTCTAAAGGGCAAAGCAGAGCTGCCTCCTAGGGTCTCCAAGCTGTCACCTTTATAGAAATGGACTGTCACACAGCTTTCTCCCAGAGCACCTGGTGGACTCGAACCACCGCGCTTTTAGTTAGCAGCCAAACATCGCGCCACCAAGGATTCTCGGTTTGCATGAAGGGATTTTGATTCTTAAAATGTCATAAGTATCGCTCCCAGAGTATCACCGTCAAGTTGTGTTTAATGGTTCCATTGTACCCTGGTCTCCATCTTCATAAAAACTGGAAACACATTGTAATGTACACATCTTGTGAGCCAGAGTTCTGAGGACATGCAGTACCTGAATCTATTAAGGGGATTATCTATTATGGGAACCCTATAAAGTGAAAACTAAAACAAGATTAACATGTGAGCAGAATGGTATTTACATTTCAAATACCAAGTAACTAGCTGCATCTCAGTAGCAGGGCTGTAGGACACCAGATCGTCACCAACTGTAGTCAACAAGTAACGCAAAGGATTGCAGGCCCAAATCTTCACTATGGGACTCATGGCACCATTTCCCAGCTGCATGCAGCCTTAGGGAAGCCACAATTTCGTTACTGTCCATCCTTGCTCAAAGGTGTCTGAGTGTGTGCAAATGTTGCAATTACTAGACAGGTAACTGAAAGATTAAGGGTTCAAGATCATCCAGATGCATCAAGGAAGAAAGGCCTGGTAATCTTCTTCCGAAAAGCAGCCATTGAACATATAGCTATAGATCACAGTTCTACTACCACACACATGGGGGTTCCAGGAGTTACTCCCCACCCTGGCCAGGTTGTGGACTCCCTGGGTTGTGTAAACCGCGGAGACACTTGACTCCTAACTGGAAGACTGGAGGTTTGATTCCATGCAGAGGCTTGGCGATCTACTTCCCCCAAATTGTCCACTGTAAACCTTATGGAACACGGTCCTACTCTGATTCTCCTGGGGGTGTCATGAATCAGGGTTAACTCCGTGGCAACTGGCAACCCTCCGTGTAACTGGGAAGAGCGCGGGGCAGAGGGAGCAGAGACCCCACGGTCTGACAGAACACACTCTGTACACCACCGCAAACCTCTCCAGATGGGGAGGCTCAGGAGCCCCAGTGCCGGCTGCCCTGAGCTGCAAACAGCATAGACCAACTCTGTCGGAGCCTTCGCAACCTCAAGCATTATTTCTATAGCCCTACTCCACAGAAAGACCAGCTGTGCAAACACAGAGGCCAGAGGGATCTTGGGGATGAGGACCCAGGAGGAAAAGAACTCGCCTGACCTTCTGGATCTGCTTGTTTTATTTTCTGTATATACATCTGAAAATCACAACCCTGGGTCCAGCCACGGAGGTACAAAAGTCTGATGTAACTTGCCATAGAAACCTTTGAAATCCTGATACGCTTCCCTACAGTCTGGTAGCTAACACTATAGTCGGACTCAAATACAAGTTTTGAAACCTTAAAGATTGCTACCCAAGGGGCTAAGTGGCCAGACAGGCAAAGCGTATGAAAGAGGTGTGGCATTTGAGGGACCGAGCAGGAGAGAGGTTAATCCAAGAAGAATTAGCAGTACAGGCTAATTTAAAAACCAAACCCAATGCCGTTGAGTTGATTCCAACTCAAATCGACTCTACGGGACAGGACAAGGCAGAGATCCCGTAGAGATGCCGAGGGTGCCACCTTTAAGGAAGCAAACTGCCGACCTCGCAGTTAGCAGCCCAGCACTCTAACTTCTAAGCCACCATGGTGCACCTGCTATTGTTAACTGCCATCGAGTTGGTTCTGACTCATAGTGAACCTGTAGAAGGTTTCTAAGGAGCAGCCGGTGGGTTTGAACTGCCACCCTTATAATGCTTATAATGCATCAGGACTCCACCAGGGCTCCCCTGGGCTAATAATTCAAGATACAAATTGAAATAAAACAAACCCATTAAACGTACTACCGAATGACTGTAAAGGAGCTCTGGAGGCAAAGTGGGCTACTCCGGCTGCTGACCGCAAGGCGAACAGTTCAAATCCACCAGACCCTCCATGAAAGAGAGCTGAAGCTTTCTGCTCGTGTAAAGATTTACAGCCTCAGAAACCCTATACAGGGTGTCCCTGTGAGTCCAAACTGACTCAACGGCTCACAGCAACTGGCTCTACAGAGAACCAGAAGGAGGGAACATGACAGCATTCAAATTAACAACACCATCCGCTACAGCTGGCACCACAAGACAACCGCACACACACACAACAGGGTCCAGCGTTTCCGCTGGCTGACTCTTATCTCACAAGTCCATCACCAGGCCTTTCTTCCTAGGCTGTCCTAGTCTGGAAGCTCCACTAATATCTGTTCAGCATCCCAGCAAGACACATGCCTCCCCTGACCAACAGGAGGTGCTGTGCATGAGGTGTGTAGGTTGGGACTCGAACCTGGGTCTCCCACATGGCAGGCGAGATTTCTACCACTGAGCCATCACTGGTCCTCATCAGGACTGTTGGTGGTGGTGTTAAGTGTCGTTGAGTAAGTGCCAACTCATAGCTACCCTGGCTGGTGTGTTTGAAGTGTCAACCTTGTGGTTAGGCAGTCCAGTGCTTATCTTACAGAACCACACCAGGACTCCGTCAAGACTCTACTTTTCCTAAAATATTTGACTCCAGAAAAAAATTGTTTTGCTAGAATCGCTTATCTCACCAAAGACCCTTGCAACTAAATTCGATTTCCCCTGGATTTTTAAGAAGTTCACCTTCAAAATGCTTCTCATCCGAAGTGGGTGTGGAAAGTGTCACTTAAGACAGGCAAAGAAAAGTCACATGAATCCCAGAAAGAGCGCAAAACCAGGATGGGAGGGAGGAAAACCAATGCGAAAGCTCACAGGGTACGGTCCCATTCCTGCCTTCCTATCTTCCTAGGGATTCCTGAGGACAAAAACACACAATTCTCCCCCTGAAAACATAACTGCACACTTAAAACTGAAGGCACTTAGGACCAGGGAGGCTATTACAATATTACAGGGCCCCTAGGAGATGGAATGGCCTTCAACAGCGCCCAACCAGGATCCCGGATTTGACAACACCCAACACCACCCTCACCAGGCTGCCAGGCTGAGAATGCAGAAGCCCAGTGCTGGTGCGGAAGAAGCAGATGGGTGAATGAATGACTTTACTAGGTCTGACTGACCACATGGGTGCGATTCTGCTACCACAATGTCAGTGGGACAGAGTCCCACCCAGTCTCTTCCCTCTGCACCTTCAGAAGTCTGAGGTGAAAACAGGCTGCGTAAATTCAAACCCATAGAGGAAACATGTCCCCAAAGTCCTTGTGATGACATGCACAACAGGTACCACTTGGGCAACAAACGTATCCTTGTTTGACAGAAATGGGCTCAGTACTCCACTTGTAGCTGAAAGGTTGATGGTTCAAACCCAAGCGGAGCCAGCCTGGAGACAGGCCTGCTGATCTAGTTTGACAGAGAGCAAGTCTACCCTGCATGCATGTGGTTGACTGGGCATCTCCAGGCACGAAGGTTCTGCAACTGGTGAGGAGTTATAAGAAATACCAACTACTAGGAGTTGTGCAACTGGTCTTTGTGAGCTGGAGACTAAGAGCATCTTTACGGTCAGCCAACAGAGTGGGCATCTCCAAACAAAGGAAAGAAAGACGAGGAGACGGAAGCAAGAGGTTGTAATGAAAGCCAAAATCCAAAATGAAGTCGTGACGTGCTTTCAAGTTGGTTCGGACTCATAGCGACCCTCTAAAAGGCTTCCCAGGAGTGGCTAGTGGGTTTGAACTGCTAACCTTGAGGTTAGCAGTCCAGTGCTTGTCCTACAGCGCCAGAAATTCTATGACGACAGGAGAAGTCAACAACAAGATATCTAACATCATAGCTAAGAAATGGCAAAAATGTTTAAGAGAAGGGGCAGTTACAACAAATGTATTCGTCACAGGGAAGCTGGGGTTTGCATTCCTAACCAAATCATGTGCTGCTAGCTCAAGCTGGTGCCGACTCATAGTGACTCCATGCACAACAGGGGAAAAATCGGCATATAGGTGGTGCCAGCGTAGGGAAAATCAGACAGCACAATCCGATCTGACAATGCTGGCACCGGGAAAATCAAACCACACAATCTGATCTGATGCTATCCTGGTGTTTCTCCACCATCAAGGTGCTGTCTCTTTTTGTGATTGATAAATAAACCTTCAGGGGTGATTCCTCTGGGCCTAAGTGATACTTAGGTTGTTGTTGTTAAGTGTTGTCGAGTAGGTTGTGATTGATAAATAAACCTTCTGGGGTGATTCCTCTGGGCCTAAGTGATACTTAGGTTGTTGCTGTTAAGTGTTGTTGAGTAAGTTCTGACTTCATAGAGACCTTGTACAGGGTTTCTGAGAGCAGCTGGTGGGTTTGAACTACCAACTTTGTGATTCGAACTCTCGTGCTGATCCTACTACAGGGCCACACCAGGAGTTCAATACTAGGTCATTGATGTTGTTAAGTACCATCAAGTCATAGGGACCCTATATAGGATTTCCAAGGAGTGGCTGGTGGGTTTGAGCAACAAACACTGTGGTTAGCAATCCAGTGCTGACCGCACAGTGCCAGGGGTCCTTAAATGGTGCTGCTGCTGCTGTTAAATGCTGTCAAGTCAGTTTCAACTGACAGCGACCTTATATAGGGCTTCTGAAGAGTGGCTGGTGGGTTTGAACCACCAACCTTTCTGTTAACAGTCCAGTGCTTACCCTACAGTGACACACCAGGACTCCTTAATAGACCACTGTTGGTGTTGTTATGTGCCAGTGTCGGTTCAGACCCATAGGGACCTGTACAGGGTTTCTGAGGAGTGATGGCTGGTGAGCTTGAACCACCAACCTTGCAGTTCAAACCGACTTTGCAGTCCAGAACATTAACCCACAGCGCCGCCACAACAGGACTCCATTAATAGACCATGGTGGTGGTAGTACATTTTTTAAAGAGCTAATAATTTTCTTAAATAAATAGAAAGGAACTGGTGGATAGTTTGTTCATTACAGAGCGCTCAATATAAACTTTCTGTTGTACAAGTTTCAGCAAACCAACATTGATTTCTTCTTCAATCAGACAGTGCTGTTGAGTCAGTTCCGACTCACGGTTACCCTGAAGAGGAGCAGCTGGTGAGCTTGAACCACCAAGCTTGCGGTTTAAACCAACTTTGCAGTAAAGCGCATTAACCCACAGCATCATGCCAGTCCTCGGACAGTAACAAGACCTAGTGCACTGGCTTTGGAAACAGAGCAGAATGAAGGTCCAAGACCCATAAGCCTCTGAGCAAAACCTCTCTTCCTTCCCGGGCCTGGGGTGGGATGACAGATAAATGCACTTACACTATAAATCAGTGGTAACTGAGCACATAATAAGCGACATCTCAAATTCTACAGTATAATTTCCACTAGCAGCAAAGGGTGAAAATCCCAGCATATTGTAAATGTAAGTGCCTTTGAGTTGGTCTAATTCACAGCGGCTCTGTATAGGGTTGCCAAGGCGCGGCTGGTGGGTTTAAACCGTCAACCTTGTGATTAGCAGTCCATTGCTTATACTGTAGCGCCACACCAGGATTCCATTGTAAATGTAGATATGAAAAAATGGAACTGTAACATCACTCACACGCCTCATGTAAACATTACTATAGCAATCTAAAACCTATTTCAATTAACTAAAAAAACAAAAAAGGAAAAGCTGTATGTTAACAGTGGAAATTCTTACATAATTTACTTTCTTCCTTGAATTTTAGGGTCAATTCCACTTTTCTGAGAGAATTTTTATCTCAATGGAAATACTCTGTGTTTGAAAGCCTTTCTTCCTTCACTTACAGTGTTGCTATCAAGTGCTAGGGGCTCAGTTCTGACTCATAGCGACCTGTATAAGGTTTCTGAGGAGTGGTTGCTGGGTTTGAACTGCCAACCTTGCAGTTAGCAATCTAGTGCTTATGCGACAGTACCACACCAGGACTCTAACTTTTGGTACTTATCTAAACAAACAACAACATTTAAAACATTGATTTTTTTTTTTAAATTCCTATTAACAAACAAGATTCTAAGCTTAAAGGTATCTCTCTACTTTGAGCTGAGAGGCCCTGATAGTTAAGAGGCTGGGATGCTAACCGCAAGGCCAGCAGCAGTTCAAATTGCCTAGTCGCTCAGCTGTGGAAAGATGAGGTTTACTGCCCTTGTAAAGATTTACAGCCTCAGAAACTGTCTACGAGGTCGCTATGAGTCAGAACTGACAACTCACTGGTACACAGCCACCACCGCCACCGCCACCACCTTAAACTATCGTTATATTTACATTATTACACGGTTAGTCAAAACAAGAAAACAAATTTCCGATTTGGATAATCAATCAATTTAAAAAATGATTGAAAATAAAGCTCTTAATAAGATCAATGGAATTTTCTGTTTTTAATTTATTTATGTATCCATATATCAGGAGACTTGGTGTTACAGCTGTTAAGCACTCCACTGCTAACAAAAAGGTTGGTGGTTCAAACCTATCCATTGTTTCTGCAGGAGAAAGAGCTGGCAATCTGCTTACAGATCTACTTTGTCACTTGGCATTGTTAGTGGTCACCATCAACTCTGCCATACCAGAAACAACCATCAGCATTTGTGTAATTAACCCTACCACACGTAGCAGCCAAGATTTAAGGTAGCCTGGGCATTAAGTAATTAAGAGACTCTCACGGTAGTTGAGTCAGAACAATCAGATGTGAGGTGAATTGTGTGTCCCACACAGAGATGTGATGGAGTTGCAAGTGCTGGTCCCTTTAAGAGTGGACTTTGTTCAAGAGCAGAGGCTCAGACGGGAGGAGAAGCCAGCTGATGGCAAAGGCAGACACGGGAATAGGGTGTGCACCAGTAGGTGCGTCACGGGTTCCAGAACCACCAAAGGAAGAGACAGTGAAGGAGGCTCCCCTGAACCTTCAGAAACATGACACTGTTTTCCCTCAGAGCTTCCACAAGGGCCCACACCTGCAGAAACCTGGGTTTCAGGCCCCTAGGAACACCCAGTGTCCTGCTGGGCTAAGCCACTGAGCACATGATAATTGGGCAGCCCTAGGAAATACAGAAGATAACAAGACAGTGGCATCAAATCCCATTCTCTATATCAGAGCTACACCCTGAAATGTCTGTGGGTGACGATGTCTAGATTTTGCTTTAAATTACTCCAGGAAGAACATCACAGTGAGGGGAGAGATGAGACAAGCCTCAGCGATATGCTGGCCACATGACTAAGGGTTGGTGGCAACGGGATGGGGGCACACCAAAGCACCCCATATGGTTTTGAGTGTGCCTGCCAATCTCCATCTCAAAAAGCTACGAGCGTCTATGTCCAGAACAAGTAGGCAAGTATGTAAACTATTGACACTGGATTGTTGTTGCTATTAAGTGTTGTCAAGTGGGTTACCGTTCAAAGTGACCCTATATAAAGTTTCCGAGGAATAGCTATACAAAGGAGCCTCAAAACTTCAAGGGAAAATGAAATGAAAAGATAACGGAACTCTTCCACGAACTTCTGAAGCACCCTTGCATTAACATATATGATGATGGTGGTGTTACATGCCTTCAGGTTGATTCTGAGTGACCCTGTATGACAGAACAGAACGGACTCACAGGATTTTCGAGCTCCTTGGAAACCCTCCCTATATAGGGTCGCTACAAGTCGGAATCAACTCGACGGCACTTAACAACAGTTTTACAGAAGGAGACTGCCACAGAGTTCTCCTGTGGTGTAGTTGGTGGGTTTGAACTGCTGACCTTCTGGTTAGCACCTGGGTACTTAATCATTGCACCACCAGGGTTTGTTTTATATATTTGACACTTGTCTCAATGTTTTAAACACATATTTAACTTTATTACCCAATTTTATTCACTAACCTCTCCAAAATACCATGGGCTGCCAGAAGACTGAAAAACAAATTAATCTCCGAAGAAGAACTACAACCAGAATAGAATGTTCCTTAGAAAGAGATTTCGACTTAATTATTTTGAGCAACTCATCAGCAAAGACCTCCCAGCCCCATTCATTGAAGCTGCTGTTGCATGATGCCCAACTGAATTTCCTGAAATAAACCCTAAATTCATAAACTTCTTCTTTCCCGGTGCCTGACAGGATAAATATCACAAGCTCAAGTGAGAAATGAGCGCTTGGGAACAAAAAATGGATTCTTCCTTACACACTCTGCAAGGGAATAAGTGAATAGCACTTTAAGGCTTGGAATGTTCACCCAATTATTACCTTTTTGCAGGTAAACCTGGGGAGGCAGTATGTGGGGACGTGAGATAGGATTAGGTGGGGCCCAGGGTATTTTTATCACAGTGAAACCTCTGCATGACACGGTCTTAGTACATGGTATGCTTCTAGCAAAACCCCTAGGATAAAACAACACAGAGAGCAGCCCCTAGTGTAAACTGTAACTTTCATTGTTAATAATGTATCAACACTGGCTCATCAATATAACAAAGGCACTACAGGAACGTACAGAAAACTACTGGGCAGGAAGCAGGCGGTATATGCATACTCCTGAACCTTTTCTATACGTAAGACTGCTCTAGAAAATAAAGTCTGTTTTGTGTAGTGGTTACGAATCGGGCTGTGAACCGCAAGGTCAACAGTTTGAAACTACCAGCTGTTCTGTGGGACTAAGATGAGGCTTTGTGCTCCCGTAAAGATTTACAGCCTCGGAAACCCTGTACAGGGTTGCTATGAGTCGGAATTGACTCCACGGCACTTAACCACCACCACCACCATGGTGTGGCACTGTAGGATCAGCACTGGCTTAAGAACAACAAGGATGGTGGTTCAAGCTTACCACCCGCTCCTTGGGAACACTATACAGGGTTGCTATGAGTCGGAATCGACTCGATGGCACTTAACAACAAATCCTGGTGTGGGGACCTACTTGACCGCACTTAACAATAACAATCCCGGTATGGCACTGTAGGATGAGCACTGGACAGCAAGGTTGGTTTGAACCAAAAGGGCAGCAGGTCAAAATCACCAGTTGCTCCTCAGAAACCCCGTACCGGACAGCTATGAGTCAAAACCGACCTGATGGCACTTAGCCACTACAATATGGCTAGAATGAGGTTACTAACAGAAGGCAGGGGAAAAGCATCGGTCAATGGCTCACAAAGAAGCTTTCTGTTGCTGGTAGATGGGTGGGTGGGTGCATGGATGCATAGGTGGACAGACAGATGGGAGGCAGGTAGATGACTAGCTAGGTGGGTAGATGATAGATGGATGCATGGATACAAATGGGTAGAAGGATGGGTAGCTAAGCAGCTGCTATCAGTCCTGACTTCATGGTCCTGTGTCATCTGCATCCTCATATCCCCTAGCATGCCCGTTACTGTGGTTCGTGTACCCATCTATCTCACCTAGGGTCTCACCCAGGGTCTCCCTCAGCCTCACTGGCCCTCTACTTCACCTAACACACAGTCCTCCCCTCTAGTTACCAATCACCACTGCCACTGTGTCCAAAAGAAACAAGTCCAACAGTCTTCTATTGTGATTCATAAGGTTTTCATTGGTTTATTTTTATAAGATGTCCAGGACTTTCTTCCTACACTTAGTCTGCTTGCTCCACTGAAGCCTTGCCACTATGGGTGACCCTGCTGGTGTTTTGAAATACCGGTGACACAGCAGCTGCTTTCAGCATCACAACCACACACAAAGCCACCACAGTAGGACAGACTGACAAAGTATTGTGGTTCTGCTTACAGATTTACTGGCTGCAAGGTGGATTACAAGATCACGCTGAAAACCAGTAGGAAAAGGCTGCTTCAACATTACCTTGCGGTGCTGTGACCATGACAAAGAGTAAGCGTGCTGGTGGCCATAGTTACAACATGCACAAGAGTGTAAGTGAAGCCACGTGCATTTGTTACCAGCACACAGTCAACCCCAGACCACCACAGTGCAACACACTCGTGAAATGGTGAGCCGCTGTCTGTAAATGGTGACGTCTCCTGATCCATTTGTTAAGTCTTCTAATTCCTCCTCAGGGAGCACTCGTTCCAGCTTTTGGAATTGTACTGGGAAGACATGAGACAGGAAAGGTAGCCTTCCCCAGGGAGAACCTCAGCAGAAGCTACATGCAAACCACGGAGAAACTTCTAGGGCCAGAGGGGCCGCCTGCCCTGCCAGCTCACCAAAGTCTCCGCTAGCCTCTACATGCACCAGGTTTCCTTTCTCTATGACCCTAGCATTTCCAACCTCCTTTCTGAATTTGGAGACCTGTCCAATCAGTCATGACTTTGGCTGGACCCTCCTGCCACAGTGAACAAGGGAAGGGGCTCCGAGGAGCTTTCCCCAGCTCTGTACCATAGACACTGGAAGCCCTCTCCATGGGTACCATTCCCCCAACTTCCTCTCCATCGTGCATGGAGGACGGTCAGGAACCCGAGTTCAAGGAAGATGGCTGGACACCATCCTCGGCTTTCTTGGAAGGGGAAAAGAAAGAGAAGCAATGTTCTGAAATGAAAGAAATCCTGGGGGAGGGGGATGCAGACAATGAACATGCTCTCTGCTTACTAAGTCACTGGAGGCTACAGTCCATCCAGAGGCACCTCGACAGAAAGGCCTGGTAACCTGCATCTGAAAAATCATCCACTGAAGACCCTTCAGAGTCTAGTTCTACTCTGACACACAGGGGGCACCATGAGTGGGATCTACTTGTGAAAAACCATCCACTGAGAACCCTGTGGAGCACAGCTCTACTCTGACATACACATGGGGACCATGAGTGGAATCTACTTATGAAACATCATCCACTGAGAACCCTGTGGGGCACATTTCTACTCTGACAAACATGGGGCACCATGAGTGGAATCTACTTATGAAAAATCATCCACTGAGAACCATGTGGGCACAGTTCTACTCTGACACACACAGGACACCATGAGTGGGATCTACTTATGAAACATCAGCCACTGAGAACCCTGTGGAGCACAGTTCTACTCTGACACACACGGGGTACCATGAGTGGGATCTACTTATGAAAAATCATCCACTGACAACCCTGTGGAGCACAGTTCTACTCTAACCCACACGGGGGCACCATGAGTGGGATTACTTATGAAACATCATCCACTGAGAACCCTGTGGGGCACAGTTCTACTCTGACAAACACAGGGCACCATGAGTGGGAACTACCTATGAAAAATCATCCACTGAGAACCCTGTGGAGCACAGTTCTACTCTGATAGACACAGGGTACCATGAGTGGGATCTACTTATGAAATATCATCCACTGAGAACCCTGTGGGCACAGTTCTACTCTGACACACATGGGGCACCATGAGTGGGATCTACTTATGAAACATCATCCACTGAGAACCCTGTGGAGCACAGTTCTACTCTGACACACACGGGGGCACCATGAGTGGAATCTACTTATGAAAAATCATCCACTGAGAACCCTGTGGGCACAGTTCTACTCTGACACACACAGGGGCACCATGAGTGGAATCTGCTTATGAAACATCATCCACTGAGAACCCTGTGGGGCACAGTTCTACTGTGACACACACGGGGCACCATGACTGGAATCTACTTATGAAACATCATCCACTGAGAACCCTGTGGAGTACAGTTCTACTCTGACAAACACGGGACACCATGAGTGGAATCTACTTATGAAAAATCATCCACTGAGGACCCTGTGGAGCACAGTTCTACTCTGACACACACAGGGGGCACCATGAGTGGGATCTACTTATGAAACATCATCCACTGAGAACCCCGTGGAGCACAGTTCTACTCTGACACACACGGGGCACCATGAGTGGGATCTACTTATGAAAAACCATCCACTGAGAACCCTGTGGAGCACAGTTCT
>NW_006408536.1:28313967-28325075 GCF_000296735.1 Chrysochloris asiatica
ACCATGAGTGGGATCTACTTATGAAAAATCATCCACTCAGAACCCTGTGGGGCACAGTTCTATTCTGACACACACACAGGGCATCATGAGTGGGATCTACTTGTGAAAAACCATCCACTGAGAACCCTGTGGAGCACAGTTCTACTCTGACATACACATGGGGACCATGAGTGGAATCTACTTATGAAAAATCATCCACTGAGAACCCTGTGAGCACAGTTCTACTCTGACACACACGGGGCACCATGAGTGGGATGCACTTATGGAACATCATCTACTGAGAACCCTGTGACCACAGTTCTACTCTGACACACACAGGGACACCAAGAGCCAAGACGGCAGCTAGTGGATAAAAGAGAAACACGTAAAATACCACCCCCCACCCCACCCCCCGCAAACCATTCCTTCCTTCTCTTCAATGTGGCCTTTCTCCTATGGGACGCAGTAAAAACAGCTTTTTCTCTGTAAGTAGTCCCCCAGGGCTCCTCAATCCAGAACCCCCAAATGATCCGTGTGAACGTGCCCACGACCATGGCACTTGCATCTTGGTCCCAGTCAGCTCCATCTGTACCTTTCAAAAATAAACATGGCATGCATAGGGGTCCCGCCTCGGTGTGAGAATGCGAAAGCCTGGCCATGGCCGACTGGATGAGGTCAGATACGCAATCCCAGAGCTGCAATTCGCCAGTCCACAGGAGGATATGCTGGGCTCCGGCACCCCACAAGTGAGATGTGTGCTTGCCTCTCGAGAGATTGGATGGGCATGTTTGTTCGTGGGGAAGAACAACTCAGAAGGCACACAACCTAAAGGACACAGGTAGAGTGGAGTTGGGGTACGTTCTGTGGTGGATATTCCCAACAGAAAGGTCCGTGGTGGCAACAAGGGCATGGAGCGAGCCTCTCAGTCTAAGGGCAGTGAACACCCCTAGTTTAATTCCTTCCTCCCCAGCAACTTCACCCCTTGAAGAAAAGGAATCATCTAGCACTCCCTCCTGTGGCTCCCCGCTTCCCAGCTGACCGGCAGAGAAATTCACAGGTCCACAAATATTGATGAAAAGCAGTGATAGCCTGCAGCCATAAGTAACAGCATGCCTCCCAGTATTTGCTTCAAGGAATTTTTACATTAAATAAAGCTCCCAATTCCCCTGGGGCTCGGGGCTTGCCAGCCTTCCTCTGTGAAAGATTTCAATTTAACTCCCAGAATAACTATCTTATTAAACTGCTGACGCGGCTGGCCTACTTTATTGCATGACTTTTGCAAAAATGATTTCTCGTGAACAGAAGCATCTTGGTTTATCCCTTCCCCCTCCCCTTTTTTTCCCTATCATCAATATTATGTGTTGGGCAAGCTGTCCGAGCTTCCTCCTCGGGAGGGTAGCACTGTAATGATTTGCAAGATCTTTAATAGAAATAGGAGATTCGAGTATAAGACACCAGCGCGAGCCAGCTGCTACATCCTGCATCCTGCCCTACACAAGAAGCCCATGCAGGCTGGTTACTTCATGGGCCAAAGAATCCAGCTGCACTTGAAGCCAGACGGAGCCCAGCTTCAGAGCTCTGTTACTGGGTCGCTCTCTACTGACTCCTGCTTGGAGTAACCTGGGCTTTCACTTTCAACATCTACTCGGGTGCAAGTTCGAGATGCTGATGCTGGCTTGCGTCTCTCCACTCAAGAGCTTAGGCAAGCAGGCGGGGGTTGGGCAAGGTCTCTAGTGGTTGCTGTTTGTTGACCCCCAAAACAAAACCTTGCAATTTAGGAACTATCTTAAGGACGAGAAAAGGTGAGGTAGTAGAAAGCAGCTTAGCTGGATTTGGAGTTCAAAGAGTAGGGTCTCAGCCCGGGGGTCATACAGTCTAAGCTCAGCCACTTTGCATTTTCAATGTCTACATTTTATGCTCAAGGAAATTGGCTTCTCAATTCCTTGGGCTAGATACACAAATCTGAATTCACTTCATCTGAAGGTCGGTCTCCATTCAAATTGTTAACCAGCAAATTCACTGCCATCCAATGGACTCAGACTCACAGGGACCCTACAGAACAAAGCAGAACTGCCCTATGGGGTTTCATGGCTGTCATCTTTATGGGAGCTTGAACATAGGGTCAACCGGGTGACTTTTTGGGTTATCAGCCACGCACTTACCCCTTACACCCCTGAAGCTCCTCCTATTCCAATGCGAATTTCCCTAGAAAGGAATTCACTGATTCCCAAGTCTGTAGCTCCTGACTTTCCTCAGTTTCTCAAAACTGTAGCTCAACCATTATAGGGCAAGCATGCTTGCTCACTGCCCCCATGTGTGTCAGAGTGGAACTGTGCTCCATAGGGCTTCCAGTGGCTGATTTTTTGGAAGCAGATCACCAGACCTTTCTTCTGAGGTGCCCGCTGGGAAGACTGGAAGCGCCAACATTTCAGTGAGTGGCAGAGAGCTTGCCCATCTATGCCACCCAGGGGCTCCTCTATCACCAACAGTGGGATGGATTTTGTGGCCAAATAGGTCATGGCAGCCCTTGCTAACCACAGTCCAGAATTCCTTCCCTCAGGGACCAACAACTCACCACAGCCGCCAAGTTGTGTGATTCCAAGAGCCAGAAACCCATCTGTTCCCTGCTTATCAGTGTGCAGACAAGATTAATATACTCCATACACTTGCTGACAGGGCTACAGGGTGCAAAATGACACTGGGCTGTGTAAATAAATACACACGGGAAAAGAATGCACTCGAAAAGATGCCTGCAGTCAAAACAGGCTGTGTCCCAGACACGCATATTCTGTAAACAAAGGCCAGTGTGGACACACAGAAAAATGGGCGGTCTCAAGTAGGTGAAAAAACACAGGCAAGTTCAGTCAATACCCTTGGCCTCCAACACGAAGGTTTCAAAACCAAAACATGAACAGATGTAGTTAAGATTGAATTTATGGTGGGGGAATAAAAGGAACAATAAATTGAAAGTGGGATCATCATTAAAATTAATCAACAAGAGAAAATGTAGATCAAGCACACCCTTACTGCCTGAAAGCCCGTGTGCTGTAAGGATGTACTTAAGGAATGAAGTTTGTCTTTCAGTTGACCAAAATGAAAGAGCCTCATTCAGCTGGTCTGAAATAAGAGAAGGCAGACGTGCACTTGCAGGGATTTAAACATGTAAACAGAACAGTAAGGGAATGTTAATCACTGCACAGAGTGGGTTTTTAATCCCATGGACGCCATCCCTAAGCAAAAGGAGCCTCTGGTGGTAAACATGGCTAAGCACTAAGCTATTGTTGTTGTTGTGAAGTGCTGTCAATTTCGACCCATAGCAACCCTATATAGGGTTTCCAAGGAGTGACTGGTGAGCTTGAACCGGTGACCTTGCGATTCAAACGACTTTGAAGTCCAGCGCATTAACCCACAGCTATTGCACCTTTACTCAAGTAACTCATTATACAGATTTATCCAACCAAGTTCCCCTCCTTTAAAGGTATTTTCAAAAGTACACTATGCTAACTTTTTTAAGGAGCATATTTAAAAATTAACATAGCATGATTAGGAAAATGCCTTGGGAAGAAGGAATGTTTGGACAGAAAAACATACCTTGTGTGTGCGTGTTTTATATGCGTAAAAGTATGGTACTAGCTGAAAGGCTGGAGGTTCCAACCCACCCAGAGGCACCTCAGTAGAAAGGCCTGGCAGGCTGTTTCTGAAAGGTCCCAGCCTTGGAAACCCTGGGGAGCTGTTGTATTCTGCATACACAGAGTTGTCATGAGTCTGAGCAGAACCACAAGTTAAAGTGCTTGCATGCCAGGCTCTGAAACCTCCCTACAAAGTGTCCTAAGAGTAAAATGCTGTTTGCCACCCTGTAGGAATCGATGACGACCCTGGTCTCCGGCCCCACTTCCAGTCCTTTGTGTCCCCCCTCAAAGCTCCGGCTGGGAGGTCTTTCAGCTCCTGCAAGACCTCATGCTCACGGGTAAGCTTCAGGATTGTGACCATGGGGTGCCTCTGTCAAGAATGTCCACTGGTCACTCTTCTTCAGGACAACCTCTCAAGAGTCAGCCTAGATGACCCGGTCGCCTAGAAGGTGTCCCTAACCCTGCTGTGTCCCATGAGGTCGCTAGTCATCGGAATTAGCTCCATAGCACCTAAAAAGAAATCATGCCAATCCTGTAGGATGAAGAACTGTGAGAACATTCTAGAAGCAAGGCTGAATGCAATACAGAGTAGAAATTCTTGTGGACGGAAATTTACTTTACAGACACCAAAATTTCAGCAGCATTGTGAATCCTTTCACATCCAGATAGAACCTCATTAGACTGGTCAAAGGGTCAAGCCCATTGTGAGGGTCACTCAGCAGTGGCCAGCACAGAAGGGCACTATGAGTGCTGGTTAAATGAGAGACCACTCTGAGGGTCACGGTCAGCAGTGGCCAGCACTGAGCACCACTGTGACCACCGGTCAAAGGAGCGAGCCCACTCTGAGGGCAATGGTCAGCATAGGGCGGCACTCTGACCACTGGTCAAAGGAGAGAAGCCACTGTGAGGGTAGTGGTCAGTAGTAGCCTGCACAGGACACCACAGTGGGCATTTACTCAGCCGCTTTAGACGCTTTCTTCTACTGTTGTCTCCTGTGGATGCCAAAGGGGACAGAAAAGATGGTGAGACAAAGGGAAACCTCTCTCAGGAGAAGAGTGGTTTATCCAATGGCAGAGACCCATGCAGAGCACATGCGGAAGTCCACAGGGGAGCTCGGACGCCTTACACGTGGGTAGGTGTGACTTGATTGTGCACTTCCTGGAATTACGTCATGTGCCAGACGTAATGGATTTAACGTTCAAAATAATTCACTGTAAACATGATTTAAGGAGGCCTGGTGGCACAATAGTTAAGTAGTGAGCCAAAAGTTTGGCAGTTCAAAGTCACCAGCGGCTCCGCGAGCAAACCACCAGGTGGTGTGCTCCTGTGAAGGTGACCGGCAAGAAGTCTCTTCGATGCTGTGCTCCTCTGTCACATGGGGTGACTATGCATCACCATGGACAGAGAGCACTCAACCACAACAAAACCTGATTCAGGGAACTAGTAAGCAAAGGACAAGGTCTTCACGCTACTGTCTTTCCCAGGGGACTAAGTTTGAAGAATTGCATAATTTTTCTAAGTAAATAGATTCAGAATTGCTGACTATGAAAAAGTTTCAATTACCCAGATGAGGTTTCTTTTTAATAGATTCTAAATTAAAGATGGGTAGGTACAATTCATGTCTCTAGACAGACCGACCCATATGATCAGGTGGTCAAAAATATCTTGCTTAATAAAAAGATAATAAAGATAGCATAGAAAGTCACACTTTAAGAATACAGTTAGGACTAGATGCTTATTTTCTTCCAAATTTACATATCAAACACAATACTCAAAAACCAGACTCACTGTCATTAAGTTGATTCCAACTCAAGAGACCCTATTACAGGATTTTGAAGGCTGTCAACCTTTCTGGGAGCACCAAGCCTCATCTTTCTCCCTCAGAGCAGCTGGTGGGTTTCAACTGTCGGTCATGTGGTTAGCAGTCCCATGCTTCTCCAATAAGTAAGCCAAAACAGTCGATTCTTTACTCTATGATTTTAAAAAGGATGAGGAATTCTATTTTGTATATGCACAGTTTGGGGTCATAGCTCAAATCAGTCACCTGGATCAATCTCTGTGGGGTGGTGGCATCCTAAGCACGGGGTAGGTTCAAACCTTGCCAATCTTCCAGTAAGCAGCCGTGCATTTAACCATCGCTCCACCATGGCATCTGCCGGGTTGAACCCGTAGCTTATCTAGACAAACCCAGCATGCCTGGCTTTCCACGTGTGTTTTGGGTAGGTGAAAAGCCAATGAGGAGAAATATCGCTTGAAAGAAAAGAACAATGAATAAATGTGAACCGCAAAGTGGAAGTGAGAAAGGATGAGAAGAAGAGTCAGTTTATTGACAGCACGTCAGTAGGAGTTTTTGCCAGCTGGAGACCAACAGAAGCCACTGTTCGCTGGCATGAACCACAGAGTCCAGGTCTTTAAATCCACAAGCTGTGATGCAGACAATGCCCACAGAGCTTTCACTTTTGTGCGACAGATAAATACATGTATAAGGAAACATTCACCAATCCGACAACCCTTATAAGTACGAGTCTGTGACCCTGATGAAGCCATGTCATTTGTACAACCATTTACCACTTTTCCAAAGGAGTCATCCAGCACACTCAGGAACTCAGTGCACGCCCACCCAGCAACAAACCATCCCCTTCCCCCTCCCGCCCGACACTCCCCCAAACTTGGGTCCTCTTAGATATGTGCCCATTTCATGTAAGTGGAATCTCACAGCATTTGTCTTCAGCATATTTTGAAGTTGCATCCATGTTGGCACATGCATCCAAATACCCTTTCTCATGATTGCTGTTGTTGTGAACTGCCATCAAGTAGGTTCCAACCCATAGCGACCCAGTACAGGGTTTCCGAGGAGCAGTTGGTGAGGTTGAACCGCCGACCTTGCAGTTCAAACAGCTTTGCAGTCTGGTGCATTAACCCACAGCACCACACTGGATGAGTAATATTGCAGTGGCTGCAATAACGGGTTCAGGCATAGTAACGACTGTCACCCAGCAGCATTGCTTTTGGTGATGTGAGAGGTCGCTGTGAGCTGACGGTGCCTAACAACAACAACGTCATTCCACTGGATGTTTGGGCCACATTTTGCTGCTCCCATTATCTGCTGACAGACATTTCGGCTGTTTCCACCTGCGGGCTACAGTGAAGTGTTGGCAATGACCAATGGGGTACAGGTTTCTGTCTGTGGGTATATACCCAGGGTTGGAATGGCTGGATCCTATGACACTTAACTGCTTTTGATCTAATAGATTAGAAACAGCCTTCAGTATATCCCATCCTGAACCTGCTGAACAATTGCTCTAGATCCAGTTTTACCAGTGATATCGGAGAAGCTCCGAGGCAGCGTGGTCCTTGCCATGGCAGACTGTTCAGTTGAGACCCACTGAGACCCTCTTAATAGAGCGTCCAGTCATCCTTTCTCCTAACAGGGAAGCCTGTAGGGCCCAGAACACGGGCCCTCTTCCAACTCGTGCCTCATCTCAATCACAACTCCCTGTATTATCTGGGCCCTTCTTAGATTTCATGAATAAAAGTGAATTGGCAGGCAGCTGTTACCCATCTGTGTTACACAGACTCAGAAAGGGCTGTCATCAAAGCCAAATGAGAAAGCAGCACATCAGCGAGCCATTAGGAACACACACGCACAAACACATCCCCCACAGGCCCTGCACAAACAGCAGGCAGCCTCAAAGCCATCCACCCTACATTCAGTGAGATCTTACTATCACTTCCAGTGGTTAACAGAGAAGGAAAAGTCAGCAGCATTTGAGTGAATTCTGACTCATGGGTACCTCACGTACGCCAGAGTAGAGCTGTGCTCCAAGTGGTTTTCAATGACTAGGTTCTTGTTTGAAAAGCAGATGACCAGATCTTTCTTCCAAAGCACCTCTGGGGAGACTGGTATCTCCACAATCTTTTAATTGGTAGCAAATCATGGTAACTGCACCACTCAAGACCGGGTTTACCAATGGCTCCCCGTCTCCTCAGCTTTGCTCACAGAAACCCCTGCCACAAACATTCTTCCTCTGTATGACATTTTAGCCATATAGATCCCAGTTTGCGTCCCCTTTGCCACCACCTTTGAACAGACACACCGTTCCTTGGAAATCCTGCGACGGAGGGGAGGCTCTGTACACCCATGTGACACATGTCCACGCCACAGCTTTGTGCTGTACCACCTTGTCATGATGCAGCTCGAATACCTCATGCAGAGAGCAGACATACGTCACCCCCACGTGTATACTATGTGTGCCAGAGACAGCAGACCCAAAGACTGCTCACCCCAGGCATGGTAGAGTTTTCAGACTGACAAATACCCAGTCTGGGCAGAATTGAGCCCCAGTGCAAACTGGGTAAATGGTGGCAGCCAAGATGGCGGTAGTAGAGCACAATAGGCCCTGGTCTCTAGGCAGCTGGGTTCTCTGTCTGACAAGAGCACTCCAAGGTGGCCCAGGGTGAAGGAAACGGCTTTCACAGGTGTTTGCCACACAGACTTCACTGCCTCTGAATGGGGTCAAAACAGGATTTTTAAGAAACATTCTGGCCAGCTCACCATCATTTCCTAAACACATTTTCAGAACATATGAGATAACGGAAAGCCAGAGCAGATAAATGGGTCACAAAAAAGTTGTTTCATTTGTTTTTCAATAAGGCAGTTTTCTAAGGAAAAATAAGTACCTCAAGTTTATAATGGATAGGAAACCAGAAACTACACATGCGTATCCTAATCCTCCATTGCCATTTTTCTTCACTAAAAAATGTCCGTCTTGTTTCCAGGGTCTAAAAAAAAAAAAAAAAGGAAGCTGTTTTGAAGTGCTGATGGAGATAAATTATATCTCGTTGGTTGCTAGCAAGATCGCCTCTTACAGGAAAGCCTGAATCACCCTGTTTCCAGTCCATAAAGCCAACGCAGTCACATTTGTTTTTTAAGCACAGAAACCAGAGAAGAGGTTGGCAGGTCATTCATTATGCAATAAGAAATCCATTTTACAATTTCACTTACTCAGAGCCGAACGGACGGACGCCAATCCCTTCTTATTTCCAGGGTTTATTTTTAGGCCTGTTTTCCCTCTTCAGTTACCTGTTAATGAAAAATACCCAAAGTGAGATAAAATATCAAAGGAATCATCCTGCTAAAACACAGCGTCAGACATACCCACGTCTACGACTGAGTTCAGAGTTCTGGAAAGCTGAAATAATAGCAGTATTTTCTGTTACGAGGCAGACACACAACCACCGTGGGTCAAGTGACAGCCAAGTCTCCATTTAAGACACATACTCAATGTTCCCAGAAATCCATCTTCAGCTTCCACAGGCTTTAGGGAATTTCAAGAACTGAAACATCTACTCAGCTCTAATGAGAGACACAAATTGCCTGGTCCTGCCCAAAGGATGGGAAGTGTTGTTTCTAAACGCAGGCCAGCACAGCCTCTCTGCAGAGGCCTACTTTGTCTTCAGTCTCATGTTAGGTGGGAGTGCAGAGGGAGATACGGACGCATATGGTCCTCTGTTCTTGTGACCTCCCTACTCAGGCAGTGAAAAGGGGTGTTTGCGGAGAGAAGAAACAAGTAAACAGAACACACAACAAGGTCCTTTAAGATGAGCACAATCGTGGACATCAAATTGGGTAGTAAAGACGCTGGGTAGCCAGGAATTTATTTTGACATCTGTACAAATGTCCTGTGGTAATGATGACCACGGCACATGAGAAGAAAGCAGAGCCTACATCCAAAGGCATCACTGGGTGTGTGTGTGTGTGTGTGTGTGTATGTGTGAACGCACACGCAAGCCACACCTGGTGACACTGTGAAGAGGAGGAGACGCCAAATCGATGCTCTATAACATTTTTGGTCCCGTGTTTCAGCAGAAATGCATTATATTTTTTATAAAATACCATGGTGGCAAGTTGTAACAACAAAAACAATTTCTGTAAGCCTAACTCACGTATATCAATAAACCTATAAGGCTGAAACTCTATGTTTAATTGACTTTCTGAACCTTCTAATGCTCTGGGGTCATTATCTGTCATTATCCCCCAATTACAAGGATGTGTGGATCACGTGGTGTCCTCTGCACCCCGCCAAGTGTTCCCTGTTGTTTGCAATGCTGTGGGTGCTTTTTACAGTGCCTGACTGCTCTCAGCTTTTCTAAGAGTCCTGGTGTGGCACTGTGGGTTAATGCACTGGACTACAAGCTCACCAGCGGCTTCTTGAAAACCCTTTACAGGGTTTGCTATGGGTTGGAATCGACTCAACAGCACTGAACAACAACAATAACAAGAAGGTACAATACTGTAATAAGTAGTGTTTGTGAGCCTATATTGGTAACTTTTTTTAGAAAGTAGTAATTAAAGGAAATAATAATGTAACTAATTATATTCAATGCATGAAGATTTTCTAAAACAGTGTTGTATTAGTATACATACACGTTATGAAATAACACATGCAAGCAATTTACATTGAATCATTTACAATTGATCTTATTACTGTATGATTAAAAGTGGTAACAAACATTACTAAGGCTTTTGCACGGTCTGGTGCAGGAGAAGGTCCAGGAACAGTGGTCTGGGGAAGGCGCCAGGTGTTACCAAGCTGGTGATGCCTCCTGACCACCCCAGCTGGCTGACACTGGCCAGACCCTGAGGGACTTTGTCGCCTAGGGAAACTCTCCTCCAATGTTCCACCCCCCACACATCTTAGTAACATAACAGTTAGCCACTAGGCTGCTAGCCAAACCGTCTGCTTTTCAAACACACCCTGAAGCAGTCCCGCAGGAGAAAGCCCTGGTGGTGGTGATCTGTGTCTATAAAGATGATAGCCTAGGACAGCCCATGGGACCGTTCTACTGTCACATGGGACCACTATGTTACAATCAAGTCAACAGACCACAACACAAACCACCAATGTCCCACTACTCTTCACACAGTAGGCAGACCTCATCAACGATCAACTGTAAACTCTTATCACAGCACAGCACTACCTGGACTTCCATCATGCTTAGCGTCTGGTGCAGTGAAGCGCCCACTCAGCAGGAGCATGCTGGGAGCTCATATAGGTGCTGGCAGGGTAGATGTGATGGGGAGAAGTGGATGGAATTGTAGGGTAGTAAGGACACAAAGCTAAGACTCTCAAAAGGAGGGTTGGGTGATGGCATCCAAGAATACCGCCTAGATTTGAGGTTTGAGCAACTCCTTAGATGTGAAACCATTTAATGGGATGGGATGCAGAAAGACTTGTTATTGTTGTGGTTAAGTGCCATAGAGTTGGTTCAGACTTATAGCGATCCTGTATAGGGTTTCCAAGGCTTTCCATTTTCGCAGGAGCAGAAAGTGTTTTGAAGAAGGGAAATCAAGAAATTTTTTTCTTAAACATGTTAAGTGGTTTTGTTGCCCAATCAGTCTCCAATTGGAGTGTTGACTTAAGAAAGCGAGTTAACATTGAGTCGACTCTGACTCATGGTGCCCCGTGTGTGTCAGAGTAGAACTGTGCCCACAGGGTT
>NW_006408536.1:28325540-28330771 GCF_000296735.1 Chrysochloris asiatica
CCACAGGGTTCTCAGTGGATGATTTTTCATAAGTAGATTCCACTCACGTTGCTCCGTGTGTGTCAGAGTAGAAACAGGGTTCTCAGTGGATGTTTTTTTCATAAGTAGATGACCAGTCTTTTGTTTCCAAGGCAACTCTGAGTGGACTCCAACCTCCAACATTTCAGTTTGCAATCCCAGGGACCCATATCAGGTCTGGATTGGGTGGGTGAGGTCCCAGCTGCATAGGTGAGTTTTTGGTTGTCACTGTCCAACTGTGGGTGAGTCCAGGGCTACTTCTTTCCTGATTTGCTCTCACAACCTCTAATACACCCTCCCCACAAAGGTGCGCAATGGTGACCCATCAGGAATTAAAGTAAAGGAGCACCTCCCTAAAGAAAACAAATTATTCCTCTCACATCACATTCATCATCAAGAGGAAAACCCAACAGAATTCCCACCGAGTGGTCTCCCAGGTCTCCTCAACACCTATTTTTGTGAATGTGTAGCATATCTGCGCACACACATTGGGGCTAGAGTCAGAAAAGGAATAAAACCCCAGAGTAACAAACACCAGATCCTGGGCCCGCTTTTCTCCTCATTAATTATAAGGTACTCTCTCTCTAGGCCAGAGTTTCGTCAACTGTGAAATGAGAGTATTAAATTATTTATGAAGTTTCAGCCACATCAAAACACACACACACACACACACAAAAGCAAGCCAGCGGATCCATTTTCCCGTTGACTTCCGTGGTGATATCCAGGTGAAAATGTTTTGCAATGAGCAGAGCCAACAACTGGCAAATACGTGAGTGTATGTGAGGCTGCAGCCAACCGTGGCCTGAAATACATCCAAGACTGTGACATTTGCCCAGAGGCAAGCTCCATGAACATTCCCGCTAGGGAGACAGGCACACTGCACCATCGGAAAAACTTTACAAACAATCTGAGAGATGTTCTCAGAAGCACTAAGCAAGACAGAGAAGCTGCTCTTCACTCGTCTTTTTTTTTTTTTTTTAATAGCAAGTCCTGAATTGACCGAGCCAAGAGCCAGGCACTAAGTTGGTGCTGGTGGGAGTAGGCAGGGCATTGGAGCGCTGAGATTCTGGGTCCATGTCATACGTGGCTCATGCTGTGTGTCACAAGGCTATGGTTTCCTAGTTTACGGACATCTACAGCCATTTGTATACGTTGAGGGGATTCATTCCCTAACAGGTTTAAAATCACTCATACCACAGGTCATTTTGCTCTCCCTGTCCCTGAGGGGCGATGTTGACACATTTTTTAAAATTGTCACAGCTAGGGGAGGTGCGATGGCCATTGGGTTGGTAGAGACAGGGATGCTGCTAAACCCACTGTCCTTAAGTTGATTTTGATTCACAAAGACCCTACGGGACACAGCAGAACTGCACTCCAGGGTTTCCAAGGTTGCTGTCTTTACAGAAGCAAGACAACCTCATCTTTGAGGTTGCAGTGGGTTTGAACCACTGGCCTTGTGATTAGCAACCCGAAGCTTAACCACCCACTGCACCACCAGGGAGGAAATACACTGGACTGTCCCCCACAGCAAAGAATCACCTGACCCAAGACATAAAGAATTCTGCTGCTGGGAAACTCTGCTTTAAACCATACTTAAACTTCTGTATTTTACAGAGGATGGATCCTTCAAAGTCATATATGGGCAGAGTTTTAAAAAAAAGTAACACATGATTGAGATGTTATGTATAAGTAGTCTCTTAGTACCATCTACTCCAGAGCCTAAGGAACATCCAGAATGCCAGGGTAGAGAGGCTTCACTTCCCGTACTTTGGACATGCTATCTGGAGGCACATCACACATGGTAAAGTGGAGGATCAGCAGAAAACGAACCCTTCCACCAGATGGATTTACAGTGCAGCAACCATGGGCTCAATCATGACAAATGTGATGGTAACACACAACCAGGCAGTGTTTCCTTGTGCTGTGTGTACATGGGGTCGGATGAGTCAGAACTGACTTGACGCCACTGTATGACAACAACAACAACATTCCCAATCTCTTGGTGGCACAAACAGCTCAGTGCTCAATTACTAGCTAAAAGGTTGGTAGTTTGAACCTGCCCAGAGATACGTTGGGAGACAGGCCTCATGATTTGCTTCCGAAAGATCAGTCTTGAAAACCTATGGAACCTTGCTGGTCTCTGCACACACGAGGCTGCAGTGAGCTGGAATCCACTCAGCGGCAACTAGCAACGACCACAATCCCCAGTTCCACTTCCGGAAGCAAGCACTTTCAAATCAGAGCTGTCTTTGGTACTGTTGGTGTTCTTGGTAATGATTTCCATGATGCTAAACACTCTGCTTAAGGAGCTCTGGTGGCGTAGTGGTTACGAATCGGGCTGCGAACCTTAAGGTCAGCAGTTCGAAACTACCAGGTGTTCCACCAGTGAAAGATGAGGCTTTCTGCTCCCGTAACAAGTTACAGCCTTGGAAACCCTGTACAGGGTCGCTATGGGTCAGAACCGACTTGATGGCACTTAACAACAAGCACTCTACTTACTCAAAAATCAATTTTAGATACTATTTATCAGTTGTTCAATGTATAGGTGAAGATTTTGCAAAATCCCCACTAGCACTGTCCTATGCTTGACCTACCACGTTTCTCCAATAGTTCCATAAAACAGCGTTTCCATTCCTCACGGGCTCTAGGCGACTTGCTCTCAAAGACAAACGTATGGGCTGGCACTTTAAAACTACTCAGAAGTCCTACAGAAGAAAGGCCTGTCGACCTGCTTCATTATAATGACAGCCAAGAAAACTCGAACCGGCAGTTCTACTCTGTAACTCATGGGGTCACCATGACTGAGAATCTGCTCTAGAGCAGCAAGTTTGGTTAGGGGTTCGGTGCCACCCAAGTGATCTGACAAGGGAACTGGCACAGCTAAGCAGACAGTATCCTAGGATTATGAATCCCTTTGGAATTTCATGGAGTTTTTAGTTGCCTTGGTTTTTTGTTTCTTTAATTTTCTTTGCACCCTTTGTTAATTATCCCAGCACTCTCCAACAATGCTACATTTTTCACAAGGTAAAAATCTCAGTTACAAATCATCCCTCCACCCACTAGAAAGGGCCCCTTCCTTATAAAATCGAGAAATAAAATAGCCTTTATGGATGAATCCTTCATGATTGCTTGGCATTAGACACTTAGGCAAGACTTTTATTTGCCGTGTCCTTTTAATTTCCTTCTATGGAGCTCTGGTAGCTTAGTGGTTACAAATCGGGCTGCAAACCTCAAGGTCAGCAGTTCAAAACTACCAGTGGTTCCGCGGGAGAAAGATGAAGCGGTCTGCTCCCATAAAGATTTACAGCCTTGGAAACCCTGTGTAGGGTCAACTGTGAGTCGGAACAGACTCCGAGGTACTTAACAACAACAACAGCAATGCCCTGTAGGAGTCCTGGTGTGGAGCTGTGGGTTAATGCGCCAGGACTGCAAAGCCATGTGAACTGCAAGGTCTGTGGTTCAAGCTCACCAGTTGCTCCTCAGAAACCCTATACAGGGTCACTATGGGGCAGAAGCAACTCGACAGCACTTAACAACAACAAAATGGCTCTGTAAGATAAGCACTGGACTGTGAAGTATGAGGTCAGTGATTTGAGCCCACCAACCGCTATGTGGGAGGCAGATGGAACTTTCTGCTTCCCCCAGAACTTACAGCCTCAAAAACCCAATACTGTGGTTCTCTGTTGGAATGGATTCATCGGTACTTCAGAACAACATTTAGTTAAAGAAATGAAGCACAGTCAAGGCTATGGGACCCAGTTTCAATGCATTTAGAGGGAACTGTGGTACAAAATTCAGAGAGAGACAGGGAATTTTCACCACCTTTTATGTATCATCAAACCCAAGAATTTACTTTTAAAATCTTCCAGTAAAATTCAATGATGCGGAAACTTTGTTAATCATTATTGTTGTTAAGTGCTGTCAAGTCGGTTCAGACCCATAATGACCCTGTATAGGGTTTCCAATGGGCAGCTGGTGAGCTTGAACCACTAACCTTGTGGGTCAAGCTGACTTTGCAGTCCAGCGCATTAACCCACAGCTCCACACCAGGACTCCTTGTTAACCATTGTTGTTGTTGTTAAGTGCCGTTGAGTCGGTTCCGACCCATAGCGACCCTGTACAGGGTTTCCGAGGGTGTAAATCTTTACGGGAGTAGAAAGCCTCATCTTTCTTCCGCGGAGCGGCTGGTAGTTTCGAACCGCTGACCTTAAGGTTCGCAGCCCGATTCGTAACCACTACACTACCAGAGCTCCTTTTGTTAACCATTAGGAATCCTTATTTTCTCAGTAAATTTTAAAGAATGCTACCTTTAATTTTTAAATCTGAAAACCCTAGAAAGCTTCACCTGTGGTCTGCTGAGCAGCTGTTTGTACCATAGCCCTCTTTATACTACATTTATAAACCACTGAATCCTGCTGCCATTTCACAGGAAGTAGCTAGATTAAACATTAAACAAGCTGTCATGGGAGAGTGCGCTGGACCGCGGGGTCCTCAGATACCCTATACAGGATCGCTGTGAGTTGGAACTGACTTGACGGCACTTACTGCCAACAACATCAGCACTCAAAGCTATTGTGAGCCTATCCCTCCAACACACCACAGGGCTCAAGAGTCACTGAAATATTCTCCGGCATCCCAGCAAACAGAAGAGGGGGAAAAAGCTGCGGCAGCTTCCTGAAACCGAAACAATGAAGAGGGAAACTTGTTGCTTTTGTTGTTGGTCCTCCAACGGCGACTTCACACATAACAGAACAAACTGTTTGCCAGCCCTGCACCATTCCCATAATCTGGTCTTGACTGGACTGAGGGTTTTCACTGGCTGAACTTGAGAAAATGACCAGGTCTTTCTTCCTAGTCTGTCTTTGTGTGAACGATCTGCCAAACCTGTTCAGCATCACAAGCCTCCAGCGACAGCTGTGAATGGTGGCTGTACATGAGGTGCATTGGCTGGGAATTGAACCCATGTCTCATTCATGGAAGGAGAGAATGCTACTCCTGAGCCACCACTTCACAATGCAGTGAAAATGACATGAAGCCAAGAGGTACGGCTGCGGAATACAAAGTCTGCATCTGATATAACTTTACAGCTGCAACTAGGGAAACTATAAATCTGATTCCATACCTAAAAAACACATCTGCTTAAAAAAGATATGGTGGTGTGGTGGTGGTTATGTGCTATAGAGTCGGTTTCCAACTCATAGCGACACTGTACA
>NW_006408536.1:28331091-28339132 GCF_000296735.1 Chrysochloris asiatica
ACATCATGATTAGAAGCTGGATTCACAGTCTCCTAAAAGTAAAAGATCTGAGTATAAAAAACAAAATTTTGTGAGTTTGATATATGTTCAAAATGCCTTTCCTGGATGATGTACTGTGTATCACAGTGTCCTCAATGAATAAATGGGGAGTCTGCATTGGGCTATTCCTTAAAACAACCCTCAAGTTTGGGTAACTGTGGAACACCAAAACGCACCTCAGTCACCAAAGTTGTTAGCAGATAAAGCAGTGTAGAGGGGCAGCTCTGCCTACTTCAAGGATACACACTGCAGGCACGCTCCCAGTCCCAAGGAGCTGCGCGTCTCTGTAGCTTGCATGAACAGTTTGTAGCATTATCAAAAACATACTTCTGTGCCAATAGAGAGAGCACCTGTGCATTTTGAATGGTTGCTTAGGAACACATCATATGACTAGCTCATACTTCATTAACCAATCTTTCATCAGTGCACTCAACTCCTGGCCTTTGTCTGTAATGAGGTACTAAAAAAGTATTACTTTTTTAATGTCAAAAAATAGGAGGTACTGAGTTTGTCTGTTGTTCTTGCTGGGTGACATCCGGTTTACTCCAACTCCTATCACCCCTCTGTGATAGTGCATCACTGCCCCCAAGGGTTTCCTGACCTGTACTCTTTTAGGGAGCGCATTGCCAGGACTTTCTTCCGCGGAACCTGAGAGCGGTTTGAACCACTTACCTGATTGGAGTGATGAGAAAGTTTTGGAAATGCACGGGGACGGTCGCCACAAGATAAATGTAATTAGTGTCAACAAACTTTGCATTTATGTGGTTAAAATGGCAACTTTGTATCTTACCGCAGTTAAAACAAACAAACACGGAACTGTGATCCTATGGTGATTAAAAAAAAAAACATGGCGAGCTATCTACTTTGTTTGAGAAAGAATACCCAAGGCAAGAATACATAAATGAAGTCTGGACACTCAAGAGAGAACCCTGGTGGCACGGCGGTTGAGCAGTTCCACGGGAGATAAGACCTGGCAATCTGCAGCCTAGGAAAGCCATGGGGCAGTTCCACTCAGTCACATGGGGTTGCTATGAATAGGAATAGACTTACAGTACCCAACAACAACATAAATTCAATGATGGTTGACAAAGAGTCTGTATTATTAATTCACGTTCGTGCTATAGGTGCTTCGAAAGCACCATCAGACATGAAACAAGTGATCTGTGCCTACAAGTTGCGTATCGCCTGGTGTACACATGGAATGACTTTCAGAATATCGCTGAGAAATCATGACAAACTAGCCCATCTTTTTCACAAGCCAAACTTAGGATTCCCTTGGTGGGTTCCGATGGGATAAACTTAATGAGCTAATGAATTTCGACTTTCACTTCAGGAAAGCAACATTTGCAGTAAAGCCAGCTCCTGTGAGGTCCCTGGTTTCCTGAGCTCCTTGCCTGCTCTCCCAGCCACCTGCCAGACCCTCACTCTGAGGCTTCTTTGCAGCAAACTCCTTGAATGTCCCAGAAAAGTCTGCCCTGCCCACCATACCCAGACACGTTTACTCAGCACCCCACCACGACTCAGCAAACCCCTTTCCTGGACTCTACGGTAGATTACATGTGGTATGGCAAAGGCAAAGGAAAGCTAAATATAATTAAATTGTTAACCAGCTGACCCTAAGGAAGCTTGGGGGCAAAAGTTAAGAGTTGGCTGCTAACCAAAAGACTGTCAGCTGGAATTTACCCAACAGCTCCATGGGAAAAAGACTTGACAATCTGCTCCCACAGACATGTCTAGAAAGCCTACAGGACAGGTGTCCTCTGTCACATGGGATGACTATGAGTCACAATAGACTCCAGGGCTCCAAATAATAGTACCAATGAACTAAACTAAAAAGGTCATGATTGTGCTGGGTTCAATGTCACCAAATGATCCCCTAAATGTGGAAAAGAGGTATTGTAAAATCATGTAGCCCCTTTGGGAAACAGTTTAGCACTTCTACAGAAAGTAAAACACACACTCAGAAATGTCACATGGACACGGACTCACAACATACTTGCACACAAATGCTGACAGCAGCATCATTCCCAAGAGACCCAAAGCAGAAACATATAAGAGTATGATCTCTTCAAACAATGGAATATTCCAAACCCACTGCCTTGGAGGGTCAGCAAGAAAAGACACCCAATGAAATGGATTGACACCATGGCAGGAAAACGGGTTCAAATCTAACAACTGTGTGGATGGTGCAGGACCAGACAATATTTCTTTCTGTTGTACGTAGGGTCACACCACAGATGGCACCTAACAAGTGCCAAGCAGTAGACTGACTCACAGCAGTTCCTAGAGGACAGACTAAAAGAGCCCCATGGAAGTTCATAGGCTTACACTGCCACATCGTTCTCCGTGGAATGGCTACTAGGTTTGAACCATCAACCTTTAGATGAGCAGCCAGGTGCTTAATCACTGTGTCACCAAGGATCTGTAATAGAATACTCCACTAAGGAATCAAGTCCTGATACATGTTTCTGTTGTTGTTAAGTGCAGCAGCATCAATTCCAACTCATAGCAACCCTGTATAGGGTTTCCAAGGAGCAGCTGGTGGATTTGAGCCTTTGATATTGTGGTTAGCTATCCAGTGCTTGTTTTACAAAGCTACCCCTAGACTCCCGATATATGTATGGCATAAACAAACCGTTGAACACATTGTGCTAAGTGAAAGAAGACAGACACAAAAGGCTACAATGTTGTCTGATCCCACTTCTATGAAATACCTAGAACAGACAAACTCAGGGAGACCAAAGTTTCTTAAAGGAATCAGAGACAGAGGAGGGGGAGAGAGTAGAGAGGGGGAAAAAAGTATTGCTTAAGGGGCACTGAAGGGAAACTTACAAAGTGTCAGTTAAGGATGAGGAAAATCTATGCATTGAGAAATATCCTATAGCCCCCTTCACAAAATATATTGTAACACAAATAACGTTTCCAACCATTATAAAGGGCCAATATAATTATCCCTCCAACTTGCAGGGCCAGGAAAAGCTAAGCATTGAGAAATAGCCTACAGCCCCCTTCACAAATATATTGTAACACAAATAACGTTTCTAACCATTATAAAGGGCCAATATAATTATCCCTCCAACTTGCAGGGCGTTGCATGCTTGCAATCGAAACTGCTCTATCCTTAACTGCATTTGAATCAGGGAACTGAAAAAGCCACCATGCAACATGACCAACCGATGTGTATGATAGAATACCTGATGGCAGACCCCATGCTAAAACCACCTGTCCGTCTACACTGTAAGAATATGAAATATATGGACCCTTGAACAAAAGCAACTAACCCATCTTATCAGTGCCACCAGCGCCGTCCACACAGAAGAGGCGCTTGTCTCCGCCTCTCCACCACCCACACCAGGACAGAACTTGTGAACTGACCTAGCGGCATCACCTCTTGGACAGATGACAGGTTACTAACTATCCCCGGATGTCAGGGGCCATTCCACTGCACAGTCCTTAGCTCTGTGTATGTGTATGCACCTGTAGGGCATTGGGCAGCATCCCTGGTCTCCACCCACTGGTCATTCTCTGTGGTGGGGCCATCTGTGCACTCTAGGGTGTGGGGCAGCATCCCTGGTCTCCACCCACTTGATGCCAGTAACATCCTTACCCCCTTTTCCAGTTGTAACAACTAAGAATGTCTCCAGAATTTATCCAAAGTTCCCTGGGGGCACAGCTGCCCCAGCTGAATTCACCCTGAAGTTATTCATTTCTGTGAAGTAAAAATCTAGAGACCTCGTATATAGGATTTCCAAGGAACAGCTGGTGGATTTGAACTGCGGTCCAGTGCTTATCCTACAGCGCCACACCAGAACCCAAGTTCCCTCTAGCCTTACGTAAACAGTTGCATATGTGTGAGACATCCCTGAAATTCTGCAAAGCACATGCAAACCTTAAAACTAGAACAATTTACTTTTCTGGGCTATTATGATTTATACTCAGAATTACTGTTCTTGGGAGGCAGGGTTTAAAAATGTGAATTCATTACATTTTTTGTTGTTGTTGTTCCCACATACCACTAAAATATACACTCATATGAGACAAATATATAGATTTTTTTCTATGGGGGGAAAAATGAAGCATGATTTGACCAAGATGACTGTCAACAACGTAAGAGAAATCAAAATTGCTTTCTTTCCTTAAGCTTTATATTGAAGCCCACAAACAGACATGAACTGAGATATGGGCCAGACCTTACTTCAGATTCCATCTTTCCTTGGTCGACTGAGATCTTTGTAGGTTACATAAATATTACGTTAGGATTACTGTTTATTTTGATTCCGTTTATGGACAAAGAATCAAAAGGCTTGCTGTAGGCAAAGACAACATCAAAGCATGATTTTATCCTCATAGCTGAGATGCAAAAAAAAACCTCTGCAGGATTTGGTCTAACCCTATCTCCCAGTCCCCACAATCGTGGAGTCTTGTTCCACAATGACAGGGACACAGGCCCATAGTCTCTTCTAAACCACAAAGATCAGAAGCGAAGCGTTCTTAGATGTCTGCATGCTTTGCCCCCGTCCTCAGAACCCTGCTTGCTCTGCGCCCAGAATTCTTCCTGGGTGAAGGCTTGTTGGCGTTAGTGCTGCCAAATCAATTCCGACTCACAGGAACCCTGAATAGGATTTCTGAGGAGGCTGAATCACTAACCTGGTGGTGTGCAGTCCATTAGTGAGCCTACAGTGCTCCACCAGGAGTGACCATCATAACAGCTTTGGTTCTAAAGCAGAGAGGAGGCCAACTGTTGTTGTTATCTGCCGTGGAGTTGGTTCTGACTCATAGCGACCCTGTACAGGGTTTCCGAGGGTATCAATCTTTACAGGAGCAGAAAGCCTCATTTTTCTCCTGTGGAACAACTGGTAGTTTCGAACAGCTGACCTTGCAGTTTGCAGCCCAATTTGTAACCACTACACTACCAGAGCGCCTTTGAGGGGAGCCAACTGAGGACTCTCTTTCTCCAAAGATTCCAAAGTGAATTAATGACTGACCACAACTAAGTCCAAGGAATCTCGCTAGCTCAAGCGGTTCAGCACTCAGCTGCTAACAGAAAGGTTGGAGGTTCAAACTCACTCATCAGTTCTGCAAGAAGACCTGCTCTTTAGACACCCCAGTCAAAGAAAATCCTACGTGGGACAGTTCTGCTGTCACATGGGGTCACTAGGAGGTGAATCAAGTCCCTAGTACTTAGCAACAGCCACTCATATAAACAAGCAGAAACAAATCTCCACGAAATTTGCTGAGAAAATTCAAAACTTTGTTTATAAGCACTGAGACTTGAATTTCATAGAATTTTCATATGCCGTGAATTACTTCCCCTGCCCCTCAAAACCATTTCAAAAGGTCAACGTCATTTTTAGCTTGAAGGTTGTACAAAAATAGGCAGCGGGTTTGGGACACAACATCTGGAAAGGTCAACTGCTGGCAGAGAACACCGTGTTTGGTGACATCGAGGGCTGACTGTCAAAGGTAAAGAGGACCCCTGGTGAGGTGGGTTGGCGCGCAAAGATGAACTCACATGTCAGCGATCGTGCATATGACGCAGAACCAGGGATTGGGATGATGACGCAGATCCGGCAAGCGTTCTGCCACGAGTCGGAGCTGACTCAAAGGCTATGGAAAACAACAGTAACTAATGGATACCAAAATCTCTGGATGAAATCTACTCTGGGGAATAGGATAGTCACACCAACACAAAGTACCACACCAGAGATCCCTCACTGGTCTCTAAGTGAAAAAGGAGCCTTCTGAAAGAGCCAAGGGGAGCCTACACCATCACCAGGGATCAAGGATGAGTTCATGGGTTTTTAGAGGTCAATATGGGGAGGGACCATCATGCCCTGCTCCCAGTGTGGGGTTGCTGACAAAAATGAACCACCACTGAATCTCAAGGATGCAATTCAATGAATCTAAGTCAAAACTGCACAGGTCCGCTAAGGACGCTAGGAGACCCCAGACACAGAAACCAAATACAAGCAGATCTGACACACGACCAAATGATCAGAGAGCTTCATGTTCTGTTCCATGCCATTCACATGCATCATGTCTGTATAACACACTGTGCTGTATATATTAGGAGTCCTGGGGTGGCACTGTTAGGATAAGCACTGGACTACTACCTGCAGGTCGGCAGTTCAAACCCACCACAGGAGTAAGATGAGGTCGCCTGCTCCCATAAAGATTTCGTCTCAGAAACCCTATACAGAGTCTCTATGATTCACAATGGATTCCAGGTCCGTGGGGATTCTGTTCCATACAGCAGTCCCCCTATGTTAAATCAGTCTTAGTCTTGAGAAAAAGATTCATTCCTGTTGGTTTACACACACACACACACACACACATACACACACACACAGACACGCACACACACAGACACACACACACAGAGTTTGTGAAGAAGTTTTTAGCTAATTGAACATTGTTCTGGGTCCCTCTGGATTCTCCCCAAGTGAGTAGGCAGGTGTGACCCTCCCCCACTTCTCCACACTCAGGAAAGTGCGGGGACCCACTCAGGTAACCTTGAGTGCCTCAAAGACAAACCTGGACCAGTTTTTCCAGTCTTACCCCTTTCCAACAACCTGCGTTTCAGGTGTCCAGTGGGGCCACCTTCCCCTGCAATTCCACCGATGCCTGGGACATGAAAGTTCTACTGCTCTGCATTCAAACCAATGTGGAGCGTGGTGGTGTCCTTGTCTACTCAGGTCCAAGAAATGGCGACCAAGCATACAACAAAACAGAACATTGCCCAGCCCTATGCCACGCTCCCCATCACTGCTATGTGTGAGTTCTGGGCACTGCATATTCTCTCAGTGCCTTACAACCCAGGGGACTCATCTTCCGGCACCCTATCAGTCACAGTTCTCTAGTGAGCCATAGGGTTTTCATCAGCTCATTTTCACAAGCAGATAGCCAGACCTTTCTTCCCAGTCTTCCTCTGGAAAGTCTACTGAAATCTGACCACCCTGGGTAACCCTGATGGTATTGAAATACAGGCAGCATAGCTTCCAGCATCACTGCCACGCACACGTCACTGCTCAACAGTAGAGAACTGTGGAGTTTGGGATATTTTTTAAGTAATTCATGATAGCACCTACACACATTCCCCACAATGCTCGGTGACTCTTTATAACAACCATCACCTTCCAGCAGTCGGTCAGTGGGACAGGAGGGGGACACAGCATGATTGGAGAGTAGCAGTGTGTCCTTTTTAACAGGAAGTCGACAGAAAATGTTCTGTATTCTGCTCCTCACACAAACATTATCTCTCTGGTTTCCCTGGAGATGAAACCAATGATTTTCTTCTCTGGGACAGCACTAGCTCCCAAGGCGGGGAGAGCCCAAATCAATAGAATTAAGTGTATTAAGCCCACCAGCTCAGCTTCACAGCAGATGTCCCAGAGACTTAACGCCCCTGTACACACCACCTTACTGTGGGCTATATCGTGCACACCTCTGAGGTTATCTACAAGGCCATCTACATTTGGGGCTGGATTTCATGACTGGGCTGTGGCGGGGAATATGCCTCGGTGTTGGCGTTTCCCAGGTTTCCTCTTCAAACTCAAGGGGCACCCGTGGGGGCTGATGAACGGCTAAGACTTTCTCTGTCACAGTTAACCCTCGGGGAGCATGCCAGCCCCCAGCACTGAGTTCACATAGGTGCCTTCTTTAGAACCTTCCTGCATGGGTGCTAAGGGATTAGCAAACACCTGCAGAGCGAACACAGGTACGTGCCTGTCATTTCTTGGACCCAGGATTTGTGGTTTGTGTAGACACTATCTACTTCCCTACCACCAGGCACACAGAGGATGGGAAACGGGTTAGGAGTTCTGGAGTGGTATAAATGAGAAAGTATTTAGCTGTTCACAAAAAGGTCTGCAGCTCGAACTCACACAGCAGCTACAAGGCATAAAGACTGGGTGATCTGAGCCCATAACAACAGCCTACAAACCTTATGGGAAGTTCTACTCGGTCAAATGGGGTCAACGTGAGTAGGAATCAACTCAACTGA
>NW_006408536.1:28339827-28343991 GCF_000296735.1 Chrysochloris asiatica
AAAAAAAAAAAACCCTAGTCAATAGAATCCACCAACAAATCCAAAAAATAACACATCATGACCAAGTGTGATTCATTCCAGGCATGCAAGATGGTTCAATATTAGAAAAACAATCAACATAATCCACCATATAAACAAAACAAAGGAAAAGAACCGATGAGCAGGATGACTGACTGTCGCAGAAAAGGCGAAAAGGCTTTTGACAAAACCCAACTTCCATTCCTGATAAATACACACAACAAAATAGGAATAGAAGGAAAATTCCTCAGCATAATTAAGGGCACATATAGAAATCCAATAGCCAACCTCATTCTCACTTGAGAGAAATTGCAAGCATTCTCCTTACAAACAGGAACCACAGAAGGATGCCCTTTACCACCACACCTATTCAATATTGTTGGAGTCCTGGTGTGTGCTGTTGGATAAGCACTGGACTAGTGCTAACCCCAAGGTTGGAAGTTCAAACCCACCTGCTGCTCCTTGGAAACACCAAAACAGAGTTAATGTAAGTCTGGACTGACTCAATGGTACTTAACAACAACAAATTCAATATTGTGCTGAAAGTCTTAGCCAGAGCTAACAAGCAAGAAAGGGCGATCAAAGGCATCCAGCACTGGGCCACAAGGTCAGTGGTTCAAATTCACCAGTTGCTCTTTGGAAACCCTATATAGGGTCACTATGAGTCAGAACCAACTCAACAGCAGCAAAAACAAATTGGCAAAGAAGTAAAACTTCCTCTATTTGTAGATAATATGAGCCTATAATTAGAAAATCCAAAAAAATCAGCAAGAAAATTATCGTAATTCATTGCAAGATTTTGCAAAGTGGCAGGGTACAAGATCGACATACAAAAATCAGTCGGTAAGAAAAAAATTTTTTTTGCAATGACAGATCAGACAAGAGACTAATCTTTTAAAATTTATAGAAAATGACAACACTTCTACAAGAAAAAGACAAACAATCCAATTTAGAAATGGGCAAAAGACATGAACAGACACTTCACCAAGGAAGACATTCAGGCAGGCAACAAATATATGAAAAAAAATGTTCACCATCATTAGCCATTGTTGATGTTGTTAAGTGCTGTCAAGTCAGTTCTGACCCATAGCAACCCTGTGTAGGGTTTCCAAGGAGCAGCTGGTGAACTTGAACCACCGACCTTACAGTTCAAATGCCTTGACAGTCTGGTGCATTAACCCATAGCACCACACCAGGACTCCTTTAGCCATTGGTGATGGTGGTATGTGTCATGGAGTCAGTTCCGACTTATAGCGACCCTGTACGGGGTTTCCGAGACTGTAAATCTTTACGGTAGCACAAAGCCTCATCTTTCGCCCGTGTAACAGCTGGTGGTTTCGAACTGCTGACCGTGAGATTACCAGCCGGATTCGTAACCACTACGCTACCAGAGCTCTTTCCTTTAGCCATTTGTTGTTGTCAAGTATGTGGATTTGGTTCCAACTCATAGTGACCCTGCACAGGGTTTCCAAGGCTGTAAATCTTTACGGGAGCAGAACGGCTCATCTTTCTCTGACGGAACCTCTGATAGTTCTGAACTGCCGACCTTGAGCTTAGCAGCCCGGATTCATAACCACTACGCAAGAGGGTAGTTACATATTAACTTTGTTGATGACAGGGAGGGCAATGTGCACACGTCTGTAGTTTCTTTCACAGAGGTGGACTCACACACACACACACACACACACACACACACACACACACGCCTAGAGTGTCTTTCAGAGGTGGGGTTCCACACACTCACAGCCGTCTGGAGTTCCTTTCACAGTGGTGGGGTTCCACACAGTCACACTCACTTACACCCATCTAGAGTTCCCTTCACGGGGATGGGGTTCCACACACTCACAGCTGTCTGCTGTTCCCTTCACGGTGGTGGGGTTCCACACACTCACACCCATCTGGAGTTCCCTTCATGGTGGTGGGGTTCCATATACTCACAGCTGTCTGGAGTTCCCTTCATGGTGGTGGGGTTCCACACACTCACTCACACCTATCTGGAGTCCCCTTCACGGTGGTGGGGTTCCACTAGCAGCTACAGTGTCCAGGCAAAGGGGCTGTCACTTTGCTCCCACTTCCTGTTCCTCAGCCCTCCAGGGCCTCAAGGATTCTTCAGTGCTTTTCTTCCCACTCACCAACTCCCAACGGTCCCGGATGCTTTCTAATGAACCCTGCTAGCCTAACGCCAACAGAAAACAACCATTTATGCTCTTGAAAACCAGGAACCCTCACTGGCATGCGCTGGGTCTGTACAGGGACACTGCAGATTCATCAGCACATTCGAGATGTATTTAGATAGACAAGAATCAAACTGCAAAATGATATCCGCACACATTTATACTTAGGGTTGCATATAAAATCTCCAGAAAACATAGAAATTGTTCACAGTTTTAATTTCACTCTTGGAAGTGGAATTAAACGGGGGAAAGAGGTTTTTATTTCATACTTTTCACCTTCAATGCTGTTTGAACTGCTGACCTTGCAGTTCTGTGGATCCAAGGGTACGCAACCCTACATATGGAACCACAGTCAACACCCACAGAAACAGCAGTAATCAATCAAATAATATATGGCACTGGGCAAATCTGCTGCAAAAGACCTCTTTAAAGTGTGAAAGCACAAAGGCGACATTTTCAGGGCTGAGGCATGCCTACTCCAAGACAAATTTTCAATCGTCTCATATGTATGTGAAAGTTAGATAGTGAATAACGAAGACCACAGGAGAATCACTGCATCTGAATTACAGTGTGGGAGAAAACTAATCAAATTACCAAGGACCGCCCAAAAAACAAACACATTAGACTTGGAAGAAACCAGAATGCTTGTTAGAAGCCAGGATGGCAAGCCTTTGTCTCACACACTTTGGACATGTTATCATCAGGGACCAGTCCCTGGATAAGGACCTCAGCTTGGTAAAGTAGAAGGTCAGCAAAAAAGACACTCAATGAAATGGACTGACATGGTGCCTGCAACAGCAGGTTCACACAGGTCAGCATCTGTGAGGATGGCACCGGACCAGAGGTGTCTTTATTCTGTTGTATGTACGCAGGGTTGTTATGAGTAAGAAGCAACTCGACAGCAGCTAACAACAACAGTAACAAAAATAAACACAGAGTGGTAAACAGTTTGGCTGTTCCTCCAAAAGTTAAACACAGACTTGAGCCAGCAATTCCACTCCCACGCATATGCCCAAAAGAATGGAAAAAACAGGTGTGCACACGAAAACTTTAGACACAAATTTTCACAGAAACACAAGTTACATGAGCCAAAAGGTGAGAACAACTCAAATATGCATGAACTGATAAATGGATTGTCAAAATGTACTCTTTTATCCATAAAATGGAGTCCTGGTGTGGCGCTGTGGGTTGATGTGCTGGACTGCAAAGTCGGTTTGAACGGCAAGATCAACGGTTCAAGCTCACCAGTTGCTCCTCGGAAACCCTACATAGGGTTGCTATGTGTCAGAACTGACTCGACGGCACTTAACAACAGCAACGACATGCATAAAATGGAATTATTATTCAACTCAAGGTGACACTGGGTGTTATAAAGCCTAACTATATTTACAAAGGTTTTCTTGAGAGTATTGCTGTGGCGCTGTGGGTTTACGCGCTGGACTGCAAGGTCGGTTTAAAACTGCAAGGTCAGCAGTTCAAGCTCATGAACAGTTCCTCAGAAACCTCTGATGGTGATGACCAGGCCCCACCATGCCCTGTTCCTGTGACTCACAGCCACCAAACAAGTCACTGTGAATTAGAGGCAACTCAACAGCATTTAACAGCAACAACAAATATCTCCAGACCTTCGGTGGAGCTGCAAGATTTGGTTCAAACAAACCACCAAGTTAGTAAGAAACTGCATATATTACCTAGTCTATTTACTGGATTACAGCACTTAAGTTTCAAAAGACAAGAGACGAGGGGTAGACAAACGATTTAGGATGCTGGACTGACTGACAGGAACAGTCCTGATGGATGCCACTAAGTTGGACAACTTTCCAAAGAATACTTGAACCATTGTTGTTGTTGTTGTTGTCAGGTGCCATCGAGTCGGAACCGACTCATAGCGACCCCATGCACAGCAGAACGAAACACTGTCCGATCCTGGGCCAACCTCACTACCGCTGCCACACTTGAGTCCATCAATGAT
>NW_006408536.1:28346558-28355471 GCF_000296735.1 Chrysochloris asiatica
GCGTTCCATTTCATTTTTGACCACTTCCAATTTTCCCAAATTCATACTTCGTACATTCCATGTTCCAATTTTCAATGGATGTTTACAGCTGTTTCTCTTGAACCATTAGTAAACATATAAGCATCTTTTCTCTCACTTTTCTCCTTTTTCAGAATTATGTGGGAAATAGTCTGGTATAACCATGGAACACTAGACTTGCTTGCGATGACCTTAGCTCTTTTGGCAAACATTCATATGAGACACTTAGTTGATTCTAAGTCAGCACCTATTTGAGAAGGTAAACTCCTTCATCTGACGTGACTTTCCTCAGCTGCTCGACTCTTTGGCTAAGGAGTCCAGAATTTTTCATTTCAGCACCTAGCGAAGGCTAAAGGCATAAAGAGGCAAACCTGCAGGAAGACTCATTTCCCAAGGGAAAGTAGAACCTTCCTGGTCTGCAGTTTCTCTCTGTCCCGCCTCCTCAGCCAACTGAGAACAAATTCCAACCAGCCAGCAGGGCATGGGGAAGCCAACAGCCAGTCTGGCCATGACCATGTTCTGATGGTGATGACCAGGCCCCGCTGCTAACTCATAGTGACCCTGTATAGGTTTCCAAGGAACAGCTGAAGGTTTGAACTGCCAACCTTATGGTTAGTTGTTGTTGTTAAGTGCCATCGAGTCGGTTCCAACCCATAACGACCCTGTATAGGGTTTTCTAGGAGTGGCTGGTGAGCTTGAACCACCTACTTTGTGGTTCAAAACCCACTTTGAAGTCCAGCGCATTAAAACCCACAGAAGCCACACCTGGTGGTTAGGTGTCCAGTGCTTTTGCTACAGTGCCACATGAAGACGATATATAGATATATATATATTGAACACCACTATAAAGAGAAAAATCCGCAAGTATACGCCAACCCTGAATGCCGTATACTCCCAAACGACCCAATGAAGCAGAGCTAGCAATCAAGCAAGTCACATGAATTATTTGGTTTCCCAGCCAAACTAATAATGCACTCTGCTCCCCACCATGACCTCCGCCTAGCCACTGACCTGCCTGCAGTGATGGTCTCCAAACCCAACTCCATGCATCTGACCCACACATGATGGATGACCATCAGTGTTCCTTCCTCCACCCCAACATAATCTCTCCGTCTCCTTGTAGCAGACACTACACATCCACAACCCACAGTTCAGCAATCAACACTGCCCCAAAATAAATAAGTAAAGATACTCCAAGAAATCTGATAGTCAGAAAACTCAACTTTTCCTAGCGGTCACGAACTACCCTCAAAGATCAGCCAGGCCGACCTGAGATTCCACAGTGGAAAGCAGCCACCTGGCTCAGAGGTTCCAGGCACCTGATGCCCATTAAATCCACCCCCAGTGAGGAAAATGACCCAAAACGAGTGCTTCCTGGAAAGCAGATAAAAACAGGAAAACTCCCACCACCCTTGGCTGTAAGAAAAATCACAGAACAAGTAACAACCTGGATGTTTCTTGGGAGATTAAGAGTAAGAACCATCAGTTCTCAGCCAAACACTGATAGAAGAGATCTGAAGTACAATCTTCAGTTTCAGGGAAGGAGTAGGCTTGGCACATACATCCCGATTTCTCCAGGAATGCGGACAGTTTTATGTGTTTCTCATTCTGAGGGCTGTGGACATAAAAATGTCCTTTAAACAAAGTTCTCTTTGGTGAACTGATATTCAAAATCAGTGAGGATTTTTTTGTTGTTTCTTTGGGGGGAAAACCTGTGTTACTATTTAATAACTCCCAGCAAAAAGGTACGCATACTAGTATAAGCATGGAACTAATGGAATCCCCAGATAATACAAATTGTTCACGCACTCAGGTGCTCACTGAAAGGAAAACAGAAATTGTATGCTCAAGTCCACCTCCACCCAGAGGAACCTAGGAAGAAAGTACTGGTGACCTACTTCTGCAAACTCTACACTGAAAATCCCATGGAGCCCAGTTCTCCTCTGACACACATGGAGGGACCAGTGTCCATGGTGGTAGTGATGGACATGGCCAATGAGACCCCCAGCCAACCTGACATTTGTTTTATGCAACATAAACCAGGCTAGAATTATTCGTCAAACAGAGAGACGCACAGCCAAGACTGAGAGCAGGGCCTTTGGCATGAAAATCCAGACAGACGAAATCTAATCGCCAGTCTCTGGAATTAGAGTTTTTAAATTATTAACTGAATCTGCAGACAGACACAGCCAACCGTCATCGCAAGCACTGAACATTAACAGACTCCTCCCGACAGCCTCTCCGATGGCCTCAAGGCCACTGACCCTGACCTCACAAGCCTGCCAGCCTCCTGAAAACTGCACACCAAGGGCCTGGTGCCTCTCTTAGAGATGACTCTTCCTTCCCAAATGAAGTCAACTATGGAATTCCCTCCTGGACTCCAGCTTCCTGAGTCTCACGTCCCAGCCAGCAGCTCATTCCAGATTCCCCAGCTACGGAAGCTGAGTCCTCAGCACTGTCATCTGACTTAGTTACTTACAGCTGTGTTCTCCAATCCAGTCGCCAATAGCCACATGGGCCATCACCTTCTGTCTGTCTGTCTGTCTGTCTGTCTGTCTTACTGAGGTGGCTTGCAGATTGCTGGGATGCTGGAAGCTCTGCCTTCAGTATTTAAAATACCAGCAGGGTCACCCACGGTGGACAGGTTTTGATGGAGATCCCAGACTAAGTCAGATTAAGAAAGGTCTAGCAGTGTATTTCCAAAAGCAGCAATTGGACACTCTATGGAGCAGTTTTTACTCTGACATACGAGGATTCCATGAGTCAGAGTCAACCCAACTGAAACCAGTACTCGTAGTAATCAAAAAAAAAAAAAAAAAGGTGCTTAAAAAAAAACACCACCACATTTTCAGAAAAACCATCCTAAAGTGGTATTTTTAGATCAAAATCATCCCAGTTCAATAAAAATTATCTGAGACATCAATTGTTGTTGTTAAGTGCCGTCAAGTCGATTCCGACCCAGAGTGATCCTGTATAGGGTTTCCAAGGAGCAGCTGGTGAGCTTGAACCACCAGCGTTGCAGTTCAAATGACTTTGCATTGGTATAATTCCTTAAAATTGAGAAGCCAAGGCATTGTCCTCTCCTCTTTATTATGAAAGAAAAACAAATATTTTTGGAGTAAAATATGGAAACAGGCAGTAGTACTTTTAATTTTAAAATCCAACTTGTCTGACAGCTTTAAAGCCGTGGATAATTTAAGAACATCAAAAGGTATGATGTGGTCTGTTCATTAAGCATAAGTGTTTGTAAAAATTGAATTTATCTACACAAAATTATAAATTTAATAACTAAAATTGATTTAATTGCTTTTAAATTATGCTGACAAAATTTAAGAAAACTCTTAATTTCTGCCAATTTCGCAGAAGCAGACAAACTTGCATGCAAAAGACAAATCACAATCAAACTAAGACACTTTTCTGGATTTTATGTCCCCTTAAATACCAGGTATTGTGGCACTGTGTCTGAACCACAAGATCAGTTTGAACCACAAGGTCGGTGGTTCAAGCCCACCAGCCGGTCCTTGGAAACCCTGTAAGGGTCGATATGGGTCAGAACCAACTTGACGGCACTTAACAATAACAACATTCACTACCTGACTTGTAAAATATGGTGCAAATTAAGCAAGAAGGACTCCTGTATTATTATTTTTATTTATTGGCAAAAACCTGCGGCCTGTAGAACGGGCATACCAAGGTCCACAATCACATTATGATCTACATCCTACTTTGGTAAGTAGAAATTGCGTTCTTAAAAGCTTATGCATGACCATCTAAGGTACAACTAAAGTGGTTCTTAAAAGCTTAGAACGACCATCTAACGTGCAAGGTGGTGGTGGCTGTGTGCCAAGGAGTAGGTTCCCACTCACTGTATAGGATTTTCGAGTCTGCAAATCTTTATGGGAGCAGAAAGCGTCATCTTTCTCCTGCAGAGCAGCTGGGAGACTCGAACTGCTGACCTTTTGGTTAGCAGCTCAGCTCATAATCCACTACACTACCAGAGCTCCTTCCTACATGTGGACATAGATTTATATAGATTGTTGTTATTGTTAAGTGCCTTGGAGTCTGTTCTGACTCTTAGTGACCCTGTACGGGTTTCCAAGGAATGGCTGGTGAGTTTGAACTGCTGGCCCTTGTGGTTCAAACCAACCGTGTGGTCTAGTGTTTTTTCTACAGCACCACACCAGGACTCCCATATACATGTATACACATATAACTAAACGGTTTAATCGATAAAAATTTTTCATGATGTGAAAAAATTATATAAAATCCAAAATCCAGCATCCCTAAACACTGTCTTACTGGACCGTGGCCATTCTTGTTTGTTCGTTCATTCATTCATGTGCCATTTTCATATCCTAACAGTCAAGCTGAAGAGCTGAATGGTTGAAACACACTGCCTTGACCCTCAAAACCTAAAAAAAAAAAAAAAGTGTACTACCTGGTCCTTTCTGTAGAGGAAAAAGTTGCTCGGCACGTGCCTGCTGTCCACAAGAGCTGGGGGAGGATGACTGGGAGCCAGGGAAGTTTTGTCCTTGCCCCAGCCACCTCCCTTAGTTTCCACATCTATAACAGGAAAAGGCTACACCGGATATTCATCAACTCTGTTCAACGTCTCCCAGCTCAGTATTCGAACTCTTCCTGAAATCTATCTTCTACTCAGGGAGAATTCAAGTATAGAATGGGGGCAGGCAGGGGGATTGGATCTGTTGTCCAACAGACTTAATTTATGTAACTATCCTGTTACAACTAAGCTAACAGGCAAATTCTGTCTGCTTACTCTGAACCCATTTCCACCTCCTGCCCTCAAATGACAAGGTTGACAGAATAAAAGTTCCAGGGAGTGAGTCAAGTGAGTTTGCAGAGAGACTGTGTTCTCTCTCTCACACACATACACATGCACACACTGTTTCATGCACTGTGCTCACAACATTCTACCACTCACATACCACACACACACATACGTCCCTCATTCACACCACACCTATACACTCACTTCTCTCTCACATCCTCACATATAGCACACCGATGCACACATACTTGTCTCAGACACATCCACAACTCTCTCTCACACACACACACCCATACAAACTTTTCCTATCAGACACACACGCATACAAATTCCCCATCCACACAGATCTTCTCTTGCGCCTTTCATGTACACATTCTGATGCGTTCTCAATGCACAAATACTCACTTTTGTCTCACACAAGGTTCTCTGACCTGTAACTCCCTCACAGACATACACACACACACACTCTCTCTCTCTCTCTCACACACACACACACAAGGGGGCTTCAAAAACTTCATGGAAACATACCATTATCTCTTCAATCTGTTTTCTACAACCTTTTGAACGCATACACAACTTATATGCACACACACCTTCACTCTGAAAAGCAAAAGCAGCTGCAAACATTAACTTTATTTCTCACACAGAGAGCAGTTCTAGAAGCCAAAAATATGGCAAGAGGGTTGCAGTGTACCATTACATGAGCAGACACTTCAGTGTTCAATCCTGTCAGGCAGAAAGGGAATAATTAAATCTAAGATGTCTCGCCTCACACTTCTAACAATCAGGGGGCTTGTTGAAAACAAAAGCTCCTCAGGGAAAATTTATTTTCTCTGTGCCAACAAATAAGGAAAAATACTGAGACATGATGGGCATGCCAAAACACTTGATTTACCTACTTAAAATCTGGCCACGCTGGAGTTGTTTTCTGTCTCATGTTTGCTTGAAATACAAAAACACGTTTATTTAGTAGATAAAATGGGTTGTTTCCAGAACACAGTCGACAGCCAAAGGGACAACGCCACCCAGGAGACTCTGAAACGTTTCCATTAATATCCAGAACGTTTCTTTTTCTAAAAGTAAAACGATAATGTAAATCTTCACAAAAATATCTCCTCCTTCCATGCCGTGAACTAGCACAAGGGCTAAGAACGCAAAGAGGGAAGAAAGGTGAGAGGACTTCCTCGGAAGAAACAAGATGGAGCAGCCAACATGGGAAGAGTAATAGCAGCCAGCCCAAGACCACGGGTTTTGCTAATTGCGTTCTGTTTGTGGTTTTTATTGCGTGTGTATGTGCAAGAGGCAGGGAGAAAGTCGAGAAAGAATAGAGAGTAGGAGACATAATTGAGAGTTTATGCCAACTGACCAGTCTAGGGAGGGCTCAGAAGAGCCTTCCCGAGAGTGTGTGACTTGACTAGCCCCCAGAGTATTTGCTGATAGAATTCTAGCTCTGCTTTCAGTTTTCTTACTGAGTAATCTGTCCAGATTCCTAAGAACACACAAAGAAACTGTACACTCAGTTCAACCAGGTGGTATCCTGTTTTAAATATTCAGAGCAAATAAGGCTTAAGACTCTGACCTCGAATCTAATCAGGAGTTAGAAAGTGTCCAAAATTAGTCGTGTTTAAACACTAGAGGTCAATGCGGAGGACTGACCTATATATAGTGTTTGGGTCTCACTGGAAAGAAAGATGAGGGGAATGAAACACCACACAACGAGCGAAAATTAAATCCTACAATCTTGTCTTGATGCTGCTGCAGGCTAAGGACTGGACTGCTAACTGCAAGGTCGGCAGTTCAAACCCACCAGCTGTTCCTTGCAAACCCTACAGAGGGTCGCTGTGAGTCAGAATTGACAGCACTTCACAATAAGAAGTCTTGACTGAAAAGGATGTAAGGGATGCCTTTCTGTTTATTTCTGAGGTCACCCCCTGGGCCAAGCTGCCACCAGTTTGAAACACCCAGCAAGTGCCAAGTGATCAACCCACTTCTGTTCCCCACTCCCTTCAAGTCATCTATTCTCCACGGGCAGTGGGGGCCAGCCTCAAAGGTGCACACATGGCCAATGTCTGCCTGCTCTGCTCACTCAGGGCACGAGCTAAATAAACCCTTCCTTAACCCACAGAGTTAGCACATCATCCGCTGACTTTTCACCATTTCCTGTGAAGCACAGGCCTGCCCCAGGGCTTTTACACATGCCGTGATGTGTAATTAATCAGCACCTCCATCCCCACCCCTCCCCCAGACCCCACCAGAGCCATCCCTTACTCAATGATGGCAGAGAACACACCTCCACAACAAACACCCCCCACCCCACCCCGTTCCACTCATCACTCCTGTAGTTCAGTACCGTTGGGAGGAAGCACATACTTACCTGTCTTTCCCTCAGCATGGCAGTACCAATGGCAAACGTCTCATACACTGCTGTGTCCCTGGTACCCAGGGAAGTACTTTTCCAATAGTGCTGGGTCAAATGTTTGCTGAATGAATAAAGCAGAGAGGAGCAAATATGGCCACCAGCTAATTAAGCATTTTTGATGGGTAGGAATTTTAGCTGAAGGTAACAGAGAAGCGGAGCTGGAAGTGGCTCAGAGGGAGAATGCCCAGTTCCCACATGGGACACTGGAGTTTGAGTCTTAGCCAATGTACACACCTGGCTATCAGTGGACACATGCCATGTGGCTAGGATACTAAACACGTTTCAGGGCAGCTCCCAGATGAAAACAGACTAGGAAGAAAGGCCTGGTAACCGACTGCCAAATTTCAGTTAATGAAAACCTATACATGTTCATCAGCAGATGAATGGATGAACACAATTGAATGCTGGTTATATGCTATGGAGTCGGTTTCGACTCACAGCACCTCTGGATAGGATTTCTGAGGCAGTAAATCTTTACAAGGGCAGAAAGCCTCATCTTTCTCCCACAGGACCGCTGGTAGTTTAGAACTGCTGACCTTGAGATGAGCAGCCCAACTCGTAACTACTACGCTAGCAGAGCACCTTTACAGAACACTTCTCAGTCACAAACAGAAATGAAGTCATAATGCTCGCCACAGCATGGAGGAACCTCAAAAACATCATGCTGAACGAAATCAGTTGCAAAATGACAAATACTGCTATGACTTCATGTATCATTTATATGAAAGACACACAAACATACAAGCCAAAGATGATTAGTAGTTACCAAGTGTGAGAGGGAGGGTGAGAAGGGGAGGTTCTGCGGACGGACCAGTGAGTTTTTGTGTAAGGGAACACGGTTTGGAGAGAGAATGGAGGCCCAGTTTGCTGGGTACTTGCAGAAATGGCTGAAATGGTGTATGATGTGTTATGTACATTTTACCACAATAAAATTTAAAAATCTTAGACATCACTAGAGGCTCGTGGGCCACCAATGGGGGAGAGGGTGCCAGGCTGGGCAGTTTCGGGCTCTGTTGGGAGTTGGGGCGATTCATGGACAGCAGCCAGCTATGTTCCACTGGCGCTTCGGGTGGGGTTTGTGCCCAGTGGTCTGGTTGGAAAATCTGACCTGCGTTCTGAGGCCTCCTCAAAGGGTCACGTTGATGGGCCCCGTGAACTTGGCTAGGGGGAAGAAACACCATCTTCATTTTCACTAACCTTTCACCCAATGACCTTATAAAGGCACGCAACAAAGCCACGTGGTAAAATAACAGAACCTGAGTTTTTCATCAGTACAAATCATAGCGAGCGAGCTCTCTATCACTTCACAGATGCTTCAGAAACATCAACATATTGTGGACACTTATTGTTGTTGTTGTTAAGTGCCGTCGAGTCGGTTACGACTCACAGCGACCCTGTATAGGGTTTCCAAGGAGCAGCTGGTAAGCTTGAACCACCAACCTTGCAGTTCAAATGGCTGTGCAGTCTGGAGCATTAACCCACAGCGCCACACCAGGACTCCTGGCTGCTTCGAAATGATGATAGTAGATAAACCTATTACTTAGCAAAAAATCCAAATAAACAAGTTAAGCCAGCTGCCTTCAAGGAGACTTCAACTCACAGCGAGCCCGTGTGTGTCAGAGTAGAACTGTGCCCACAGGGTTCTCAGTGGATGATTTTCATAAGTAGATCCCACTCATGGTGCCCC
>NW_006408536.1:28355841-28388720 GCF_000296735.1 Chrysochloris asiatica
TGATTTTTCATAAGTAGATCCTATTCATGTATGTGCTAGAGTAGAACTGTGCTCCACAGGGTTCTCACAATAGATGATTTTTCATATGTAGATCCTACTCATGTATGTGTCAGAGCAGAACTGTGCCCACAGGGTTTTCACACACACACATCTCCAGGCCTTTCTTCCTAAGCTCATTTGTGTGAACTCAGCCTTTTGATTAGTAGCCAAGTATGTTAACCATTTGCAACATCAAAAGACTCCTACACCTGCTGGTAAACTGCATTATTTAAAATGTTTAAAAGGGACATTTTACTACTCGGCACACTAATTTTGCTATATTTCCTCACAGCTGTATTGTAACTACTTACTTGGCCATCCTAGTTTCAATGCAGTTTTAAGTGTTATTCTGAGAAGGTGAGAAGGCTTTGCCAATTGACTGAAAGGGTCCACACACATACAAACATACACTCACAAGGCCCAGGGCCCACGGTGTTGGAACTGGGGATCAATAAAGCAGAACCTGGAGGCCCGCTTCATAGTGGCTGTTTACACACAGGAGCCACCAGACAGTGGGTCCAACTTGAAGGCCTCCGCTTTTCATTAGTGACTGCCTTTGTCAATCAATTACCAAAGATCAAGTACAAATCACTTTCTCTAGTTAGTGCAGGACCCAAATGAAAAATCAATCACATCGCTCCAAAGCTCCCACAGTTTACAAAGTACTAATGAGACACATGGAGTCCTGGTATGGTGCTGTAGGCTAAGCACTGGACTGCTAATCATAAGGTCAATGGCTCAAATCCATCAGGAGCTTCTTGGAAAACCTGAGTCAGAACCAACTCAAGGGCACCTAACAACAAGAAAAAAGGAACTTCAACCCTCCAGTTCATCCAAGGGAGAAAGATGAGGCTGTCTGCTCTTGGAAAGATTTAAAGTCACAAAAAACCTATTTAGGGCCACTGAGAGTTGAATTCATGACAGTGGGTGTAATAGGAACCAGAAGCAGACATAACACAGGTGTTGGTTGGTGGCAGACAAGAGCAATCGGTATGGCGCTGTGGGCTAATGCGTCAGACTGCAAAGTCGTTTGAACTGCAAAGTCAGTGGTTCAAGCTCACCAGATGCTCCTTGGAAACCCTATACAGGATCACTATGGGTCGGAATCGACTCGATGGCACTTCACAACACCACCAACAACAACCATCACCTTATGGAGAGCTGATGTGGCGCTGTAAGGTAAACACTGGACTGCTAGCCACAAGATTGGTGGATAACCTGCCAGCCGCTCTTCAGAAACCCTCCCACCTGTCTGTGTCGCCTTTCCCCACACCACGGCACCTAGTGGTTTTGCTGTTAGAACTGTCCTAAGCCGTGAACTCTAGCAGTAACTGTCAAGCCAAATCTAATGCTTGGCAACCCATGTACATGGAACTACAACTACGCTCTAGAGTGTCCAATGGTTGGTTTTGGGAAATAGATCACCAAGACTTTCTTCTGAGGTGCCTCTGGGTGACTCTAAAGTACAATGTCTCAGTTAGCATCCAGACACAAACTACCCGGAGACTCCAGAACAATCCTACTGGGATATTAGATAATCCTTCATGTTTCCCTCTCAGTAGGAGTCCAAGGCATCAAACAGGTTACCCTGAGGTGACTTAGGCTGCTCCTATACACGGGCCACCCACCTGTGACTATATTTATAGAGCTAAAGAGAGACAACATGACAAAGAGCCCGTGCATGTCACACTAGCACATGCCACACACGTGGTATTTGTTGACTACCTTGTTGGACAGCGTGGATGGAAAACATCCATTCATCATCACAGAACAATGTTCTTCTACAGGAAACCACTGAATCAGGGCATCTTCACAGAATCCTGTCTACGGTGCCTGGGTTTGTGCCCAGTTCGCTGGTTTTTCAAGCTTTTGTATTTGGTTTTTGGTCCAAACTAATTACTTCATATACACTCTTACACAGAAGACAATCACTGAAAGAAATGAGACTCTGTGGGTGGCGGAAACGGTTAAAAGTTCATCTGCTAAGTGATGCAAGAACTGAATGGCAACTTAGTTTCCCAAAACTGACTGCTGATAACCCTTCGGAGCACTGAATATGGCCCCCAAAATACGTGTCAGTTGGCTGGGTTGTGACTCTCAGTATTATGTAAGTATACTTCATTTTGCGATCTGAAATACAGAGAACCTTTAAAAATTCATTGAAAAAATGGAATTAAAGTACCGTCTAATTTTTCCACCAACATTTTGAACCGACCCCCCACCCATCCCCTGGTATTATCCCTGTGTGCTGTATGTCCTCACTTCTACAATGTTAATGAAGGGGCCCTGATGGCACCGTAGGATAAGCACTGGACTACTAATCGCAAGGTCGGCAGTTCAAACCTACCAACTTCTCTAGAGACAAAGACAAGGCTTTCTGCTCCTGTAAAGATCTACTGCTTCAGAAACCCTATATTGTTGTAAAGTGCTGTGGAGTCAGTTTCTACTCATAGTGCCCTGTATAGGGTTTCCCAGGAGCAGCTGGTGGGTTTGAACTTCTTCTAACCTTGTGGTTCACAATCCAGTGCTGATCCTAGAGCTCCACACCTACATAGGGTTGCTGTGAATTACAACCGACTTCATGGCAAGGTCAAGGCGGGAGGTAATGTATAGGATCTGGTTGTGTTTCCGTTCAGTGTCTTTTGAGATATGAGGGTTTAAGCAAGCAAGCAGAGATCAGAAAGGACTGACTACCACTGAGCAAGAACAGTGTGGAACGGAGTGTGTCCTTTGGACCCAGGTCCCTGTGCTGAGAACTTCCTAGACACATGGGAAGGTCAAGACTTGGAGATCTCCAAGGAACGCCAAGCCCACAGGTGTTAATAAGAGACAAGGACCTTCTCCAGAGCCCACGAAAAGCCATTCCCTAGACCTACACCCTGCATTCAAACATCTCTGCTAGAGCCATCCACTTGTGGCATTTTTTTGTCACACCTGAGCGAAAGAATGAAGACAAGTATAGTTCTACTCTGACCTGTCACACAGTTCAGCACGATTCAGAGTCCACTCACCGGCAAGCAGAAGACTTAAGAATTTAGTTAGTTCTTGTGATAAAAGTGCCCTCATTTTGTTCAGCTCTTCCGTACCCCTATCCTAGTTTGTGGTCACATACAAGGAAGATGTGAACAGAAAATCAAGAGATGAGAAAGAAATGGAAACCAGGGAGGAAGCAAACAGTTCCAATGAGGAGGGAAGGTAAGCCCCGGGCACCACGCTTGCAGGTTAACTACTGGGACAGAGATTAAGGAAGACGGAGCTCTTGCTGCCCTGTGTCTATTAAGGATGGTCACAGGCCAAGGAGGTCAAAGGGCCCCATGCCACCTCCTCTCTGGCTTAAGTCTGGGTCTTGTCATGCAGGGCAGGAGAGACCAGAGACGTTATGGTCAGCTGCTTGAGCGGTTTGCAAGGTAGGTGAGAACATGTCATATCAGCAAGCTGCCAATGCTACTCTTCCTTCTATTACAGCTGATTTTCCTCCCACCCACACCTCACCCCATGAGCAGGGCACATGCCACAGCCTATGTTACTAATCCTTGGTGAAGTCAAGACAGAAGATATTTAAGACTTGGGAGGGAAGCAAGCCATTTGTCAAAGAAACCTCAGCTAATGTAAGAAAATGCTTGGCCTCCCAACCTTGCACTTCAACAAGAGAAAGAACGTAAAGAGGGACCCCTGAATCCAAAAGAGTCTCCACGCTATAAGCGAGAGTTAGTCCAAGCTTTCCCTTGCTTCTCACTTAGGAATGTTCTTCACGCAGAAACTAGGATGTTATACTCTAAAAAGGGTCTTACAAGTCCACAATGGAACGCTGAACAAGTTTGTCATGGAAAACACACAAGCACAGATCTGCTGAAGTCCTAGGCCCTAGTGCTCTAGCCAACACCCCCAGCCTCTGGGGGAATGAGGAGTTCTGGCAAAAGGAAGCTACGAGCAAAGGTCTCTCTGGGGCATCCAGCATCCCTTCTCCAGCCTGGATCCCCCATTTGCACAGGAGCTAGCTCCTCAGACCCCTCATTTGCTGCAGCAGCCCCGAGGGTCCCTGGAAGCCAGTCATAAATACTCTTTCCAACACTGAGGCCCGCATCCCTGGTAAAGTTTCGTGCTGTGTTTTTCCAGGACCACCAGCATTATGTTGTTGTTGTTAAGTACCATGGAGTCGGTTCCGACTCAATAGTGACCCTGCACAGGGTTTCCGAGGCTGTAAATCTTTACGGGAGCAGAATGCCTCATCTTTCACCCCCAGAACAGCTGGTAGTTTTGAACTGCTGACCTTGAGGTTAGCAGCCCGATTCGTAACCACTACGCTACCAGAGCTCCTTGCTGGGGGCAAAGTCTCACATCAAACAAATGACTATGGAAACCCAGGCCTCCCAAACCGGGGCAGATGTGAGTTGGTGGGAACCAGGAGACAGGGAGGAGAGGAGATGACCCAGGTGGATAGTGGTAGTTGTTACTTGCCATGGGGACCCCACGTATGCAGAGCAAGGTTGTCAAGGCCACGGTCTTTCTAAAGCAGATCACCTGCCGACCTTCAGAGGCACCTTTGGGTGGACTTGAACTTCCAACTTTTAGGTAGTAATCCAGTGCTTACCCATTTGTACTACCCAAGCATGCAATGGTTGACCGAAAGGACAGCAGTTTGAATCCATCAACCACTGATCTAGAAAAAGGGGTGGCAGTCTGCTCTCATAAAAATTTAGTCTTGGAAAACCAATGATGGAGCGGTTCTCCTCTGTCCTGTAAGGAGACCATAGTGGGTTACGAGCCAGGCTGCTAACATCAAGTCAGTAGTGTGAATCTACCAGTCACTGCATGGGAGAATGATAAGATTTTCTGCTCCCAGAAAGATTTATAGCCTTGGAAACCCTATACAGGATCACTATGAGTCAGAACCAACTTAGTGGCACGCCACCACCACCACTCTGTCCTACAGAATCACCAGACATCGGACTGGACTGAACAGCAAGGGTCTTGATTACAGTTGAGGATGTTTGCTCTGTAAAGGGCCAGAGAGCAAATATTTTTGGCTTTGCGGACCAGCTAGTCTAACACGCATGGGGGTGTGAAGGAAGTCACACACAACACATGGAGCATGGGCGAGGCCCTGGCTGACGAAGCTGGCCAACGCTGTTCATCAAAAGGCTGGAGGTTCGAGTCCACCCAGAGGCACTGGGGACAGGGGTCTGGTGTCTACTTCGGAAAACTCAACCACTGAAATACTCTGGATCCCAGCTGTATTCCTCCACACACGGGGGTCACTGCCACCCAAGGCTAACTGGTTTGGCTTCCCCAGGGAGGAGAGGAGATGACCCAGGTGGATAGTGGTAGTTGTTACTTGCCATGGGGACCCACCCCGCCATATCTACCTCTACCCTAGGAGGTTCCTATAACACCTGTCTGCTCAGCGCTTCCAGTGTCTGCGTGGCGTCTCCAGCCTCCAAGAATGAACAATGATGCTGACAGCATGCCTGTAACAAAATTGCAAATTGTGGCTGTTTGCACAATATATCTCCAGAGATTCCATTCTGGTGGTCTGTGACCTAATGTGCAATTTCAGTCATTCCCGTCCTATTCTTTTCTGACTTTAACTAAGCAGCCACACAATTCGAGAAAGCACATGCCAAATTGTTCAGAATAGAGGAAAAAGTTATATGACCAGCTAAATGGTATTCACCTTTTAGAAAAATGCTTTTCACCAAGAAGTGTGTGTGTGTGTGTTTTAAAAGTAACTCACGCTTTATGAATAGAGAAGTAATTGTTTAAAATGTCAAGCTTCCAATCATTTTCCAGCAACATTCATTGGAAAGTGGCACAAACACAAGTTATCGAGCACATTGGAAATTTCCCTTCCATTCTCCCCAAAATGGTTCCGTGGGAAAGCGCCTCTCCGTCTATTCCATCAGCAATAAAACAGTGATTGGAGGTATCACACTTTACGCAGCTCTGAAATTCATATGAATGTCCTACTAGTATATAGAGAAGGAGCTCTGGTAGCGTAGTGGTTATGAATCGGGCTGCTAACCTCAGGGCCAGCAGTTCGAAACTACCAGCTGTTCCAAGGGAGAAAGATGAGGCTTTCTGCTCCGGTAAAGATTTACAGCCTCGGAAACCCTGTGCAGGGTCGCTATAAGTCAGAACCGACTCCACAGCGCGTAACAACAACACAGTATATAAAGAAGGAGCTCTGGTAGCGTAGTAGTTACCAGTCAGGCTGCTAAGTTCGAAACTACCAGCTGTTCCAAGGGAGAAAGATGAGGCTTTCTGCTCCGGTAAAGATTTACAGCCTCGGAAACCCTATACAGGATCGCTATGAGTAGGAACCGACTCCATGGCACATAACCACCACCACCAGTCTATAGAGGGGAGTCCTGGTGTGGCACTGTAAGATAAGCACTGGACTGCAAGGTTGGTGGTTCAAACTCACCAGCCGCTCCTCGAACACCCTATACAGGGTAGCTATGAGTCAGAGCTGACTTGATACCACTTAATAACAACAGGCTGTAGAGGGTGACTGAAACAGAGGAAGAGCTTCCACGAGATGGGCTGACACAGGGGCTGTGACAATGAGCTGAAACACATCAACAGTGTGAGGACAGTGGAGGGCCGGTGGTGCCCACGAGGGTCAGTGTTCCTCAGAACTGACTCTAAGGCACCTGACAACGACAGTCTGTCCCTGGCCATCTATCTCTCTGTGAGTCTAGAGAGCGGATAGGTGGCTGTACTTGCACTCCATTGTCTCTCCCTGAGGACCAATGGTCCTGGTGGCTCAGCATTTGACACTTGGCTGCTGGCAGGAAAGTTGGTGGTTCCAGCGTCACAAGGTCACTCACTATGAGTCAGAATCGATTCCAAAGCAATGGGCTTGGCTTGAATTGGAGGCACAATGAGCAGAGTCCTAGTGGCACAATGGTTAAGCACTCGGCAATGAAAACATCCAAAGTTCAAACCCACCAGCTGCTCCATGGGAGATATATGTGGTAACAAAGATGTTGTTGGGAAATGCCACTGAACTGAGTGAGTTCTGACTCACAGCAACCCTGTGTACTGTCGTTTCCCAGGAATGACTGGTGGGTTTGAACCGCCAACTCTGAGGTCAATAGTGCTGTGCTGATCCTACAGCATCACGCCAGCACTCCTCCACAAAGATCACACAGCCTCGGAAACCCTACGAGGCAGTTCTACGCTGAGCTTGTTAACAACTCCAGAAGGAACAACGGAACTGTTTTTTTGTTGTGGTTTTTAGAAGCCCTGGTTTAACTGCTTGGCAATTAAATGAAAGGTTGTCCGTTTGAACCAACTGAAACCCTAAGAAGCACAGTTCCACCCTGACCCACAAGGGGTCGCCACAAGTCAGCATAAGTCAGAATCAACTCAACAGCAACTGGATTGTGTTTTCTTGGCTAGACAAGTGGAGGAGAGTCCACAAAGATGAAAAGAATGACATTCCAAACAGAACAGAATGGTCAAAAGTGTCGCTTTATAAACATGTAAGAGGCAGTTTCGTCAGCTTACAAAATAAGTAATGTGAGAGCTTGTACGTGAATCCAGGGCCACCAATGATTTCAGGTGTGTTAAGTTTCCTTTGTCCACATTATAGGACACAAGGGTTCACCGGGGGCTGTCCACCGACTATGTTAGTCTCTCAGTCTCGGAAACAAACACAGTGCTTCTTTGCCTGTAAATGACCAGCAAGACCATCTCCTGCCATTTCCCAATGCTACAACCTGGCTCCTCCAACCACACCCAACAACGGCTGAGTGCTTGTTTTAGCTCTTCTGCAACAAAAATACAACCAGTATGTTCCTTGGCAGGGAGGATGGTGAGACTTGGAGTCTCTTTAGACAAGTCATAAAGAAAGGCCATCGTTTGTGACGATTTCTCAGGAGAGGTCAAGCCATCCAAATTGCTCAGAAGAGGTCAAGCGATCCAATAACTTTAAAGGCGATTTCTGTCACACTGTTAAAATTTCAGTATGTGTGTGTGTCCCTACATTTGAATACACGCTCTGTAAACACATGCACTACAAAGACAACACAAACTTGAATGCTAAAGACGTGACTCTGACTCATGGTGTTTCAGGGTAGAACTGAATTCCACAAAGGTGTTATTGGCTATACTCTTAGATGAAGCCAATCACCGGCTACTGGTTGTGTTCGAACCACCATCTTTAGGGACCTATTTTAGGAAAAGCACACTCTGCATATACATTCAGGAGCCCTGGTGGTTCAGTAGTTAAGTCTTCCACTACGAACCGAACCATCCGCTTGCTATGGCGGTCTGCTTCGGTAAAGCTGTGCCTTGGAAACTGGATGGGGCAGTTCTATTGTCCTGTGAGGTCACTGTGATTAGGCATCAACTCCACAGCAGTGGGTTTGGTCAGAGTTCATAGATCCAATCAGCCATCAGGGAGTCTCCACACCACCCACAACAAATCTTACCCAGCCTCCTGACAAGATTACATCACACTCCACTGTCAGGCCACCACCACGTGGTTCCCTCCATTTCTTCAGGATTCCTTCTCCTCACCAAACCCAGATGCCGACACGGGGCACGCTGCATTCCATCCCGCAAACAAATGCCTCTGCCCACAGCACCCACAGGCAACCTGGCTACAATGAAATTCCAGACAGCTACAACATTCCTCCCAAAAATGAACCCAAACTACCAAGCTGTTTATGTTGTTTGCGCCATCGGGTAGATTCTGACTCACAGCTACTCTGAGACAAAGTTAGAACTGCCCCAAGGGGTTTCCAAGGCTGTAAATCTTTATAGGAGATGACCAAGTCTTTTCTCTTGCAAAACCTGTAGATGACCCAGCAATTTCCCTCCTAGGTATATCTCCTAAAGAACTACACACAGGAATGCTAACAGAAGCCGCTGGTACCAATGCTCACAAAGCCCAAAACGTAGAAACAACTGACTAGTCCGTGGACTGATGGCTGGGCTGGGGACGCACAATGAGGTTCATCCACACAGACTACAATTCAGCCAGCCATCGGAGAGACCAAGTCCTGACTCAGGCTACACAACCCAGGTGAGCCCTGAAAGCATCAAGCCAGCAGCCAACAGCTTCCCTTGTGGGCAACAGGCTTCAAAAAGTTGGTGGGGAAATGCCATTCTCTTTTAATGCCACTTTTCCACAAACCTTCTGAATTACTCTCATATACAGAAAATGAAGCTCATTCGTGGTTGGGGGGCAGGAGTTTTTGTTCATGGGGAGAAGTGAGTTTCTGTGATGGATGGTGGAAGAATTATGTAGTCCTGGTTGCACTACATAAAGAATGGAATCAACATTCTAGATGCAACAACTGTTGGATAGACAAATGTTTCGTTGTGGGTATTTTTACCACAATTAAAAGAGCGTACAAGCAAAGACCAAAAAACAGCAACTACAGATAACAGGGGCAGAAAGAAGTGCTTTCCCACTGGGGGTCCCATTTCTCAACAGCCCCACAGGTCACCTTCATGACTCTGGGGTTCCCAAGACCAGCTTCGGTGTCAAAAGCATTATAGTCAGGGCAAGAAGCAACTGCTGGTGATAAAAACTGGTATGTGACCTCCCTCTTAAGTCCGGCTCTACAATCCTCTTGTGACCAGATGTGGAAACATTCTCAGAAAGCAAGAGAAGTTACGTGAGGTGACCGTTGTTACTGAGGTAACCACCTAACAGTGTGACAGGTCTGCCTTCACAGTGGTGGTGTTAAAGGCCGACGAATCAGTGCTGACTCATAGCGACACTGACTAGGGTTTCCAAGGAGCGGGTGATGGGTTTGAACTGCCAACTTTGTGGTTAGCAGTCCAGTGCTTATCCTACAGCACCACACCAGAACTGCCAGCCCTAAATCCTAAAAGGACCGATACCAAGAGGGAACGGAATCTTTTGAAAGGCATCAAAGCATAAGTACACAGCTTCACCTTTTCAAGGAAGACTCTGAAACGAAATATTTTAAGGACACAACAGATTTAACTAGCTGACTTTTTAAACCTTAAACTGAAACTAGTCCTTAAGGCCACTTTTCAGCTAAATAAACAACCGAATGGCTCATAAAATAAATATTATCACCTGTAAGGACTGTATGCCTTTGAAAAATGAGACCAAGCGGTCAACAATGATTTGAAAACAAAGATGAGACAGTAAAGGGGCGCAGGGCAACTAAACTTAACAGAAACGCAACAACCAGAGTGGAAAACCACGAGAAGATCCACACGTTGCAGACAACACAATCAGTGTCACCGAACAACCGTGTAGACGTTGTTGGATCCAACGTGTAATTGTTGGATGGGAACCTGCACTGAAAACACAGGAAAATAGTATTTGTTTTTTAAATTAATGATCTTAATTTAAAAAAAAATAAAATTGAATGATTGAGCTTGGGGCTGTGATATTTTGGGACAATCCAATCAACATAATCCTTAGTTTATGTTCTACTAGAAACCCAGAATGATAAGTCATATCTAAGTCTTAAAAGCTTATGGGAGGCCAATCAAGAGTCAACTATTAAGAAGTAAACCCAGTGGACTACGTGAACCACTGTTGTCTTCACCTGGAGACCAGATGAACTAGATGGTGCCCAGCTAACATTCACTGAAGGTTTTGATCGGGAACACAACAGAGGAACCCTGAAAAAATTGGTGAGTGTGTGAGGGTAGCAAAGGAGTAAGGGTAGGCGTAAATTCAAATTCATAAAAGACTTCCCGGACCTATTGAAGTTGGACCGATCCCCCAAGACTGTGGCCCTGAGTTGGTCTTTAAACCTTGAACTGAAATCATCCCCTGAACTGAAGTCACCTTTAAACTACGCAACACAGAAAATGCTAAATTTAGCAGAAAGAGCAGATTATCACCCTTGAACATTAAAAAAAAAAATTTTTTTTAAGTATATAAGGCCAAAGGATCAACAGCTATTTTAACACATAGATGAGAAGGCTGGGGATGGAAGGGGAGGGGGTTAAGGGAAGGGAAGTGAAACGATTACAACAGGAAAAACACAAATGTGCACACAATGTGAAGAACGAACCAGCTTCACTGACCATTATGTCTAGAAACTGTGAAACGGCAGCGTGTTTTGCTGTGTGTACTTTCACTAAAAATAAACCTAAATTTAAAAATAGCAGGATGATTTATGAGTTGAGTCTCTAGGTGCTTTTCAGAAAAAGAAAACAGTCCCTTCCCTGTCACATACTTGCCGGTCTTCCAAAAAGAACAAAGATAACAAGATAAAGGCAAGAGTCTTCCTAATCTCTATCTATTTACACCAAGTGACTGCACTTGATTTGCTCAGATCAGATCCAAACCAGCCTCCCAGTTAAGACACACCCACCAGGCTAGACTCCAAGACCTCAAGAGAAGACAACCCCCACAGAATGGAACTTGCCGGAAGGAAAGCTTTTCCTGGTTCCTGTCTTCAAAAAATGAAACCAACCACCCCTTCCTCCCCCAGCACAGCACTCTCTACTCCGTTCAGTTCCATAATTCATTGCAGGAACCACACACAACTCAGACACCGCACAGTTACGTCGTTTAGTAGGAAAGAAGTACAACCAGAATGCTCCTTAGAAGCCATGATGGCAAGACGTCTCTCAAACGTCAGACATGTTATCAGGAGGGATCGGTCTCTAAGTAGAGGGTCAGCAAAAACAGAGGAAGACCCCAAATAGAAGGGCTGACAGGGTAGCAGCAGCTATTGGCTCCCACACAACAATTGTGAAGTTGCTGCCAAGACCGGACAGTGTTTAGTTCTGTGTACATAGGCATAGGACTGCCATGAGTTTGCAACCAACTCAACAGCACCTAACAACAACAAAAGGTTACAATTCAGGGTCAGAAATACGCAGGGCAGTTCTTCCAGTCAGGACAGCCTCTCTTCAATCGTGCCCAGAGGCAGGCCTCTCTCTGCCTGGTCAATGTTACAAAACTCTTGTAAAGCTGCTGATAAATGCACACAGGAGACACCACTCCACAACTCTTAGCCTGAAGGCACTCGACTCTAAGGGTCAGCAAGTCTAGCCCTCTAATTAAATGCCAGAGACACCCTACTCTGCAAGCAAGCATCCCGCCCAAAATCATCCCATTTTACTCACTCCATGAGCTGGGAAGCCCGTCACTCTGTCTCACAGCCCAACTCTTGATTGTGCTGCTGCTCCTTTGGTGCCAGAGTTTTCTGTTCCTGAGTGCTCTTATAGAATTACTGCTGTGTAGTGCTAATGAGCTGGACTGCTAACCTCAAGGGAAGCAGTTGTTAAATTGCTATTTGTAACTACTAGCTGTTCGGCGGGAGAAAGATGAGGCTGTCTGCGCCTGTAAAATTTACAGCCTCGGAAACCGCAAACAGGGTCGCTAAGATTCGGAACCGACTCCATGGCACATAACCAACCAACCAATTCTGACAACCCAGACTCCAAAGGTCAGACTAGAAGCTGTGCTTTAGGGTGAATCCGTGGTTATCTGAATTGTTCTTCAAGAAAACGGCTGCATGACTACAAATTAGTATGTAAACACTGCCCTAGCCGTGTTTCCATGGCAACGTGTAATTACTAGCAGGAAGCAAGAGACTAAGGGTCTGTGACAGACTCTTCTTTGGAACGGTTTTGACTCTCGTTGGAAATGTTGCCTCGATTTGCAAACCATAGATTCAATGAATGTTCAACCATTTCTATCACTGGCTCCATGTCATTTTAATTTTAACACTTGCAAGCAGTCTTGACGATCATGTTGTGGAGTTGGACTTGGCCCAAGCCCTGGGATGACAGAGCAGCCAGATGGTTCCTACAGTCTCTTGGGGCCATGTCACATGGTGAGATCTGGACAGCACCGGTTCTAAGCTCAACCACTTCACTCCCGCATGGGGGCGCTTTCCCAGGGTGCATCAGTCTGCATGGTGGACAAAGAGGATTGCTTTACAAGGACACCAGGGTGGTACAAGCAGTTTGCAATCAATTGCCAAGTCACTCACTGGCAGCACTGTGTGACAGGGTAGACCTGTCCCATGGGGTCTTCTAGGTGGTCACCTTTACCAGAGCAGATCGCCAGGTTTTTCTCCCATGGAGTCGTTGGGTGGGCTTGAACTGCCAACTTTTCTGTTAGCAGTCAAGCAATTAACCATTACCAAGAAAACCCTATGGAGTTTTACTCTGTAGCACATGTGCACATGTAGTGCATGAGTCAGCACTGACTTGACAGCAGTGGATTCAGAGTGACAATCAGCTCGGCTTTCTCTGACCTCATCGAGTGGCTCCCAGTTAAGGTGGGAAACTGGTTCAAAGAACAACCTCCCCAAACCGAAGAACTAACGCATCGCAAAAGTCCCTTTTGTTTCTTCCTGAGATGGTTCCAGCCCAAGTTGTTCTGTGCCCTAGCAGGCCACGCACCTTTCCTTACATATTTGTATGGGTGGGGAGAGACCTCCTTTCCCGAAAACTGGCCCAGGAGTTTAACAGATAAATCTGGACTTTTAAAACCTCAGCTTGTTTCTGAACAAAGCATGGTTGGAAAGGACCAAGACTCTTAGCATGAGGACATGTGAAATCGCTAATCACACACTCGAAAAAGCGGCAGTCAAAATAGGCAGTGTGGCTCTCTCCATGTCCAACGAAGCCAAGTCCTCCTCCTCCGAATTTAGTTTGCATACTTCTATTTTCATCTCCTCTCCTGCTACTTGTGAATTTCTAGGTCATCTGCTTGTCAGACGCACCAACTGGTATCTGAACGGCCAAGGAGATGAGAAGCAAGTCCGAGAAGGAGCAACTGAGGGAGCGATGGCTCAGAAGCAGATTCATGAGAGAGACATCGCGTCCCAGCCAGTGTACCTCAGGGGTACCTGCCACTCATCTGTCTGTGAGATGTGCATGTCCCCAGGAGGCTAAGCGCTGGGCTGGTAACTGCAAGGTCACCATTTCAAGTCCACCAGCATCTCCACAGGAGAAAGATGAGGCTGTCCACTCCCATAAAGACTGAGAGTCGCAGAAACCTTATATAGGAGGTTACTACGAGTTGGAATCAACCTGATGGCTGTGGGTCTGGTTTGCTTTGGATGTTGCTGAGCAGGTTTCAGAGGGCCCTGCAGAGTAAAACAGACTAGGAAGAAAAGCTTGGGCAACTACTGCAGAAAACCAGCCAGCGAAAACTCCAGGGATCACACAGCTCCAACCTGCAACCAGTCCTGGAGCTGGCACAAGAGTGGAGGGAGTCTCCTTTGCTGGGGCCGACTCCTGGGCAGCTACCAACAGCAGAAACAAATGAGTAGCATAAGGCTGCAGTCCCCTACCCCAACTCTACCCGAACCTCCTCTCTGCGTCCTGCCCACCCTGGAGTCACAAAGAACAGCCTCGCTCACCCAACTCTCTGTTGATAAATCCACTGCCATCGAGCTGATTCCAACTCACAGCAAACCTGTACCACAGGGTTTCCGACACTGTCCATCTTTACGGGAGCAGGCAGACTCATCTGTTTCCCAAGGAACGGCTGGTGGGCTTGAACAGCAAACCTTCTGGTTAGCAGCCCAACATCGAACTCATAGGGCCAATAGACGATAACAAGTTATGACAGCCACTCTGAAAAATGCATCACTTGCTGGTGACCAAAGAGCCTGCCCTAGGCTGACCACACTGTAGTCAGCTCTGGACAGAGACCTGTCGTTCTCTAGAGTAAACACTTGCCTGGCGGCTAGCTCTGCAAATGAAAACCTGCACTTGCCTGCCGTGAGCTATGGAGATCGGGAGCCAAGAGTTCTAACAGGCTGCACTACCTCAGCTGACTGCAGTCCCAATTTTTTCTTCATGCCTCAAATAGTCCAATCTCCAAGATAAAATAATGTACGCATAGGAAGAGGATCAAGGCCAACAGCCTGTCAAAGGCAGACTTGTGTTCCCCTAGCGAGCTCATCGCTTCCTCAGGGCCACAGAGCCACCAAGCATCAACACGCTAACCACCAGTCCCCACAAGCTGGAAGCAGGATTTACAGCAAGGTATAAAAGGTTCGTCCAGGGAAACCACAGAGGGAGGCTCACACAGCACTGACCACTTACTGACCACTGGCAGGGCCGAGGGAAACTGAAGGGCTGCCCTCTGACATGGAGAACCGACAGTCTCACTGGTCGGGAAAACACACACACATGCACACACTCAAGACCGGGCAAGACGCCACTGGCAGGAGAAAAGGAAGCAGACATGTAAGGGAAACGTGTAAGGAAAAAGCATTTCTCACCACCAAATCCATGGTGCTTTTACTAACTTGGGCAAGATGAAGGAATTCATAAAATTTTAAAGATTTATAGGCAGCCCTGTGTGGCCAAACAGTGGACAGTTCAAACCCACCCAGAGCCACCTCGGAATACAGGCATGGCCATCTGCTTCCGAAAGGCCATGGCTCGGAGAAGCCCGTAGAGCAGTTCTACTCTACACACTTGGGCTTGCCAGGAATCAGAATGGACTTGACATCAACCACGAAAGAGTACACAGGCCACCAAAGATAAAAAGTCACAGAGGCGTGAGACCAAAGCCCAGACCCTTGGGTTTTCAGGGCCTCCCGCTACACTGCTGGATGTGCAGCCTGGGGACCCCGCAGGCGGCAGTGGTGTGATCATCACCTTGCTCTCTGGAGCCGCGGGTTCAAGTCCCAGCCAATGTACCTCAGGCAAAGCCATCACCTATCTGTCACTGAGGCCCTGCATGTTGTGGTGATGCTGAACGGGTCTCAGGGGAGCGTTCAGACTAAAGAGGGACTAGAAAGAAAGACCTGGTCATCAACTCAAAATCAGCCAGCGTAAACCCTGTGGATCACACAACGCATGATGGGCATGGCAGTTTTTGTGCCTTTGTGCCTAGGGTCACCATGCATCCAGTCCTAGGCTGACTGGACACTCCGCTTGTAGTTTGAGTCCCCAACACTTCCTTGAGGGCCCAGATCTATCATAAGGGCAGCAAACACTCATCAACATGCTCGATGCATGGGCCAGGAACAAAATGCCACGTATCACCTGATTCCATTTATCCGAAGTGCCCGGACAGGCCAATCACAGGCGGCACGGTGAACAGAGGCTGCCAGGGGTTGGGGAGGAAGGGGACAAGGAAATGACTGCTCACAGCTGTGAGGCTTCTGACCGGGTTGGTGATGACACGTGTTCTGGAATTAGATCGTGGTGGTGGTTGCACAACCTTGCACACTTTTAATGGTGATCGACTTCTGAGAAACCAGTCACTGAAAACCCTACCCCCTAACACACATGGTGTCCTGGATTGCACTATCTCTCCCAAAACAGAGCGTCCTTCTGTCTAGGTGGTGATTTTCAGTATTAAATGATTATCCTCTATTTTGTGGTCTGATGTAATTATCCTATGTAATGTGGATTCAGGAGAATACAAAACTAAACTTATTATGGTAGTGGTTACACGACTCAGTAAGTTGGCTAAGAGTCACTGATTTGGACACTTTAAAAAAATTGGGTGAATTGTTCATCATTTATTGTATGTTTGTTGTTGTCGGTGAAAATACACCATGTCAACCATTTCTACACGGACCACTCAGCGTCCTTGATTCATTCCATTCTGCCAGCTGCACCAACATTCTCACCTTCCTTCTCTGATACGTAAATGTTAGGGACCGCACTGCACTGCCTGCCCAGAAATATTTTCTGTGAATCCTAACCCCTCTACTTTTGGTGAAAGAACCCTGGTGGCACAGTGGTAAGCACCTAACTGCTAACCAAAAGCTCAGAGGTTGGAACCTACCAGCTGCTCTTCAGGAAACAGATGTGGTGCTCTGCTCCCATAAAACCATCATGTATAGCCTTGGAAACTCTATAGGGCAATTTTATTCTGCTCTAGAGGATAAGCACTGGACTGCTAACAACAGGACTCCTGGTGTGGCGCTGTGAGTTAATGCACTGGACTGCAAATTTTGAATCACAAAGTCAGCCGTTCAAGCTCACCAGCCACTCCTCGGAAATCCTATACAGGGTTCGCTATGGGTCAGAACCAACTCCACAGCACTTAACAAAAAACAACACCACTTTGGACTCTTGGTGTGGCACTGTAGGGTCAATACTAAATTGCGAACCACAAGGTAGACAATTTAAACCCCCAGCTGCTCCTTGGAAATCCTAAACAGGTTTGCTCGTCAGTCACTAAACAACAACACTCCGTCAGTCACTAAACAACAACACTCCGACAGCAGCAACTGGTTTGGTTTATTCCAGTAGTAAGCAGTGGGTTGCTTTGTTATGTTAATGTGACCAGTGTAGGGTTTGTCTTAAGTCCATATTTTTTGAGACATAAAAGGAAAAGACTGAAGAAGCAGAGATGTGTCGCATCATACGTTAGTCACCAAGGAACCAGGGAACAAGATGTTCCCCCAGAGCCAACTGAGAGAGAAATGTGGATCTGGACTGCTAGTGTCCTAGAAAGAAGTCTTGATAACACTGTAGGATAAGCATTAGACTGCTGGTCACGACGAGGTCTGAAGTTCAAAGCCGCTCCCAGGGAGAAAAATGAGGCTCTCTGCTCCTGTAAAACAGCCGCTCCAACACCCTATACAAGGTTACCAGGATCTAAACTGACTCCACCGCAGAGCATTTGGTTTTTTGAGTGTGAGTCAGTAAATGATGTCAATAATGACACTAACAAAGCACCAGTGATTAAAGGTGCACTTAGAGTTCACAGCAAGTCAAATCACTACTACAAGCAGGCAGGTAAACCAATCCCAATGCAAAGGAAACCTCTTCCCCCTCAAATCAAATGAAACAAAGTAACACGGTATCTGCCCAGCCTGCATTCTTACCTTATGTAACTCAATTACATGAGCTACAGAGACAACCCCGGTTTAACTTCAAATACTAGCGACTATTCAACCAGTGGGATGCTTAGAGAAACCCTACTCCCATCAACATTGGAGCCATCAGAAACTGGCACAAAAAACTGCTGTCCAAATACAGAACACAGCATGGAAAAGCAAATACACAACTAGCAATTAGAGATTAGGTGAGCATTTACTTATGAATGGAGCTCAAACTTCCTTAAAGCAAACACCATGAAGGAAAAACACTTATTAGTGACACTAGCCTGCATCGGTGCTACATCAGGCATACTAATTATTATTACAAGGAGGCTTCCAAAACTCCATGGAAGAGTTCCAATATCTTTTCGTTCCATTTTTCCACAAACTTTTTGAAGCCCAACCCCCCCCCAATATGTTACACTGCAAGACGTCATTTCAAAAGGGATCTCCTAAAACTGTTTGCCATCTTATATTCTGATGTGAATTGGGAAACAAGTAAAATGATATTTTTGAAATGTTTCAGTGATCTTTTCTGAAAACATGTCTCAGATGTATCTGGAAATTAAAGACCGGTTTGTTGCTATTGTTGGTAAATGCCACCGGGTTGGTGCCGATTCACAGCGATCCCATGAAGAAGGATTTCCAAGGGTCAAATGGTGACTTTGAACCACCAATCTGGCAGTTAATAGTCCAATGCTTATCCTGTAAACACCACACCAGGACTCCAAAGACTAGGCAGACAGGAGTTACACTGGCTAAGATTAAAACAGAAGTATTTCCATGAACTAATCTTCTAGAGTTCATTTGAGTATACTAATGTGATTAAGTAGCGTTATATAATTTTGCTAACTTCAAATTTCTAATTATAAAGCTCCACATACAATTATTGGAACAAAAACTGATTTGATTTTTATTTCTGTTTGAAAAAGATAAAGGTGGCTAATTTTAATAACCCAAGCGGTTCAGTGGTATAAATTACGTAAATGGTACTTCAACAAGGCTATAAACGAATGTGTTTTTATAGTCTCTCTCTATGGTATGTGAGGCTCATGGTTAACAAGAATTGTGAGGATGGCTCAAAACCAGAAGCGTCTCGTCTTGTTGTGCTTAAGGTCACTCTGAGTCAGAACTGTCTCGACAGCACCTAACACCAACAACAGGGTAACGGTGCTAAAAGATGTTCTGTTCCAGGTGACGAAGCCTTTCACATACTACATCCTATCTCTCAAGTTCCCAGAAATTAGACCGAGGTATTTACACTCCCTGTGTGGCCTAGTGGCACAGTGAACTAAGCATTAGACATCTAACTGCAAGGTGGGCAGTTAAACCGACCAGTTCCTCTGCTGGAGAAATATAAAGTTGTTTTCTCCGGTAAAGATTTAGTCTTAGAAACGGAGACCCAATTCTACTCCTAATCCTAAGGGTTGCTACGAGTCACGATGGACTTAACAGAAGTGGGTTTGGATAATGCAACAGTTAAGCACTGGGCTATGAATCAAAAGGTTGGGGGTTCGAACCCACCAAGAGATGCCATGGAAGACAGGCTTAGCGATTCACTTTCAAAACAATCTGCCACTGGAAATCCTACACAGCACACAGGTCTCTATAACTTGGCGTTGGTCTGGCCTTCTGGTTTATTTGCACTCCATGAGTACCTCAGGTATGAGCTGAACACCTAAAATCAACTCTTATAGGAGCTTCAGAGAAGAGGTCCCATTTTAGACCATTCTCTGGAACATTCTTCTGAAGTACTACAAACAGGAACTTCTCAGACAAACAGTGAACCATCATTATTAGAACTGACCCGCAACAACAAACCCAGAAGAAGCCCATTCAGAGCTAGTCATGCAACAGTGGCACACTGACGTGCATCCAGAGCCACACTCTGTACAAAGCTCCGGGAGTTGGGCTAACACAAAATTCTGTTGTCACTGTTGCGTTCCAGTTGGCTGACTCATGGCGACCACACCACAGACAAGAGAACGTAACACAACGTGGCCGTATACATGCTCTTCAAAACCGTAGGGGAGCTGGTGCCCCTTGCGGTGGCTACTGTGCCACGTAAAACACCTGGGAGTCCTAGTCTTTTTCCTAGTACAGAGGTGGGGCAGTGGGGCAGGTAAGACATCGTCCCCAGTACATTCGCCATCTGCTTCACACTCATCACAAGAAGTGCAAGAGGATCCCAGCAGTACTGACCTATATGCAGGACCGACAAAGGTATACAAGTAAGTGGCGCTGCTCAGGAAGAACTATTTTTGGACTATCGCAAGACATACTCAGAAGTCTCACAAGTATATAATAATCAAACAGTTTGTACACCAACCAGAACGGTGTCTTCTCAATTAACCCACCTTTGAGAACAATGTTTAATGCTGGGAAAACTCAACCTCCTCTGATGAAGACAGCATTTTCCACTGAGAAATGAACGTTTGATTGAAATTCAAGAAAGAAAAAGTGTACAAGTTTGGGTAGAAAGTGCCTTCTTTCCTGTTATTCCCATCTCTTTCTTTACTGTAAATGTTTTCTGAGAATGATCACAAAGAGAATGAAACGCTTCAAAGGATGGGAGGAATTCCTCAGTGTTCCCTGAGACCATAAACTCCGACACGCATGAGGTGTCCTGGCAGTACGCCCAAATTCACAGTATTGTGGTTCCATGGAAGATTCCTCCCCTTCCATGAAGAGATACCTAGGATGGATTCCCAGCCAGCGCACCTGTCAGTGGAGGCTTGTGTTGTTGCTGTGATGCTGAACAGAGGTGCACTAAGGTAAACACGGAAGAAAGGTCTGGTAATCTCCTGAGAATCGGCCAATTGGATCACAACAATCCAATCTAAAAAACATCACGGGGATGTCTCTGGACGGGAAACATTTGGTTCCACTGTACAGAACTGAAACAATGTTAATCGGACCTTTCCGTACTGTAACAAACTTCCCCACATTCCGTTGCATTCAAAGTGACATTGCAAAGTCAACAGTCACAAAAGGAAAAAAGGGTATCAGCTGCACCCCCCTCGCAAATTAGTATAAATATGAACCAAAATGAGTACATCAATCCTTTCATATTCAGCAAATAAACAAGAACATGGTCCATAGACTCCTAGAAGTACTTCCAGCTGACACAGGCATGCTAGAATGAAAACCCCATTCCTTCAGCTATTTCTCAGTAAATATACCCAACCCAACACTCTCGCCTTGCAGGTGGCTGGACTGCTCAGCTGTCTGGCACACAGTGTGGCCGGGGTCAGTAAGGTCATCTACACTGAGCCCCCTCTAGCACATCAAGCTCAGCTGTCAAGGAAAACTACCCCTTTCTCCCTAAAAACACTAATGTGAGAAGGTAAAGGACCATCACTTCATAACCGCCATGAAATCTGTCTCTAGGGAAAACCCCCAAACAAGTCAACAGACAGATATAAGCAGCCCAAGGATGCAGCTCACAGTCTGGTCTCCACGGCTCCCACACAGCCTGCGGCTTGGGAGCCCCGGAGGGCATCCTTCAAGGAAAGAGCTGATTTATAAACAGAATTCAGTGATTATGAAAACACCCCCAAGCGGGGGAAAGCTTCAAAAGCACAGCTTTGTTTCAAGATTTCCGAGTGCACCTGAGGCAGAAAATGTCAGTGGGAGCGGAAACACACAAATATTGTTTCAGCTTTAAAAACTGCTCTCCCGTTACAGGAGGTCCATGTGCACGCGTTCCTGAGCACCACGAGTTCCCTCCATTCCCACTCAGAGCACCAAGAGCTGGGCCTGGGGAGTGACCACCAACCTTTCAAATGGCAGCTCACAAAGCCATTTAACACATGTGTACACACGCACGTATGCACACACACGGGTACACCTATGTGCCCTAACATGCGTGCACTGGCACATGTACACAGACAGGCACTCACATATACAGACACACAAACATGCACACAATCACTGACACACATGAATGTGCACACACACAAACACACCTCATCCCTGATAAGGTAGTCTGCTCTGGTAGGGATGACAGCCTTCAAAACCTTATGGGGCAGGTCTACTCTACCCTATAAGGTTCTTATGAGTTGCAATCAACTGACACAACTGTGGGTCTGAGTCTTTTGTTGTAGTTTGGTGTGAAGAAATATACTGAGTCCCGAGAAATGTACAAGGCAATACTCTTTTCTAAGACCAAGGCGCCCACCCCCAAACCCAGTCCAAAAGATCTACAATAATTTACACCATATACTAGAAGTCCTGGTATGGCACTGCGGGATAAGTACTGGCATACTAACTACAAGGTCGGTGGTTCAAATTCACCAGTCGCACCTTGGGAACTGTACACAGGGTCTCTATGAGACAGAACAAACTTGGCGGCAATTAATAACAGCAACTGCACACATGGGATGAATACTTATTTTCATTCTGTTCTGAGTTGTGCTAAGGGGTTTCTTTTGGCTGGGGTTTTGGCAGTGCTAGGATACAGATCAGTGAAAATGGTTACAATTGGCATAGAAGCACAGGAATATCTGGAAACACAAAACTGAGGTGGGATGTTTTTATAATCGAATTAGGATTTAAAATTAATCCCGTCTCCAATATAGATAGTGACCACAGCCATTTTCCGTGTTTATCAGTGTGACTACTTGAGTTTCTACTAACTTGGGTGTGAGGGCCACCAAAGTGGCATGGGATAAAAATGTCCGATAAGACTCTGTTGGCAAATAACAAAGGAATTTCATTTGAAAACACACACACACACATATATATGTATATATGTTGTTGTTATGTGCCGTGGAGTCGGTTCAACTCATAGCGACCCTGCATAGAGTTTCCGAGGCTGTAAATCTTTTACGGGAGAAGAACGCCTCATCTTTCTCCCGCGGAACAGCTGGTAGTCTCGAACTGCTGACCTTGCGGTTCATAGCCTGACTCGTAACCGCTACCCTACCAGAGAGAGAGAGAGAGAGAAAGAGAGAGAGAGAGAGAGAGAGAGAGAGAGAGAGAGAGAGAGGTGACTTTCAAACTTTTTTGACTAGTAAAGCTCCTAGTACTTTGTGTATTGCTCCAAACATTCACTTTCTCACACACACACAATGCAAACTTTTCAAAAATATCCTTCATAAAATTTCTCTAGTATATTTAGTCTATTATGCTAGATTTTATGAAATGTTAGCTATGACCCACTAAATTGACTTGATTCCTCAATAATAATGCTTTGTGACCCCAAGTTTAAAAACTAGTTGAGTTAAAGGAACAAAATACAAAAAAAAGACTCTGTTGGAAAAACACCTTAGAAGGCAAGCATCCGTTTTCAGTAGAATTGAATTCATGTTCCAACCAACACTGCAATCAGTGTCACCTGCTCCCGAACCAAGTTCAGTCCCAACTGAGCTGCTCTTCACAGATAAGGCCTAAAAATGTGAGGTCACGTGCTACCCAGTCCTTTCAGTCTCATGGTAGTACCACAGGAGCACTGGGCTCTGTCGGGTTTTCAAAGACTGATTTCTCAGAAGTAGAACGCCAAATCTTTCTTCAGAGGTTCCTCTGGGTACACTCAAACTTCCAACTTTTTGGTTAGCAGCCAAGTGTATTCACCGCTGACCACCAGAGTCTCTGTGGTTCTTAGAGTTACTGGGAAATCCATCTGCTCATCAGTGAGGTCGATGATTGTATGATACAACTTGTAAAAGTGCTCCACTCAGCTTTCTTATGTCTCCTCTTCCAATGGTGTCCAAGATATGAGAACAACTGGGGAATACAGCTGACCTGGTCCAGGCTAACAATTACCCATGTAGCACTGGAAATAACCATGGCTGCTCAGTAATGAATGTGTTCCCCAGTTTAGATGGCCCACCACACTAAAACATTTGCAACTAATGAGTTAAGATACCACTTATAAGGCAAACTTCATTCTGCCCAATCTTCTATCCATCAGGAAGTTGAGACATGCAGGGATGCTTTCAGAACAATACCGAAAGTTACAAAGACTCCAAATTCTAACACATTAAGTAAGTCAATTATCAAACAGATTCAAGACAACCAGAAGGGGGGACAGGTAGACTTTACTTCCATGATCCAACATCGGATGGCGTTAAGACATTTTATAACCGGACTGCAGGGAGGATTGTTAGTCTGGAAGCAAGGTAGCCTTTGTTTCCTTGATCCAACAAGGACGGAGTTAAGCATCGGTTTTCAATAGACTTGAAGACATGTTCCAACCAACACCAGTAGGGGTGGGGTGATAATTGGGCTGGTACAATCCTGCTTCATTCTTGCCTCTGAAGTCTGGCTGGGGTTAGCGTGGCAAGTGTCCCAGAAAGGAAAGAGTCCAGTATACACTCTCTGGGGTCCTATTCTAGGTTCCAAGCTCAAGGGAAGGAAGCATTCCAGCCTCACCCACCAAACGAAGGAAAAAACGACAGGAATTCAAGGCAGACATAGGCCTTGAGAACAAACACTGTGAATTCTGCTAAACACAGTGAGCTTGTTTCCTGGGGTCCTGAGAGGATGAGAGGATGGGAAACTCCCAACTATTCAGAGACACCTGGCACACCAAAGAGTCTTCTGAATCTCGGCATTTAAAGTAAAACAATCAACAAACTTATTAACGTAAAGCTAAACAGAGTCCTGGTGTGGCGCTGTGGGCTAATGCATCACACTGCAAAGTCGTTTGAACTGCAAGGTTGGTGGTTCAAACTCACCAGCTGCTCCTTGGAAACCCTACACAGGGTCGCTATGGGTCGGCATCGACTTGACGGCACTTAACAACAACAGATGGTTATTTAGGACTCGTGGTGTGGCACTGTAGGATAAGCACTGGACTACGAACCGCAAATCTGGCCATTCAAACCCACCAGCAGCTCATCAGAAACCCAGTACAGGGTCACTATTAGTCAGAATCGACTTGATGGCACTTAACAACGTTCATTTTAGTCATGAGAAAAAAGAATTAATCTAGGCATGACATTAAACAACTAACTGCAGGCTCACCCAAACTTTTAGTTAACATAAAACAACCAGCGTATTTAAACACACATACAATTATAGCTATCCAAATTAGAGCAACCCTATCTATGCACGCACAACAGACCCTCCTGTAAGGTGGAGGGTCAGAGAAAAAGAAGATCCCCAACGAGATGGATTGGTCAGGTGGCAGCATCGATGGGTAGTGAGGTTGGCCCAGGATCAGGCAGTGTTTCATTTTGCTGTACATAATGTCGCTAGGGGTCGGTACCGACTCGATGGCACCTAACAACAACAACAACAACAACATGCACAACAGAATGAATCACTGCCAGGTCCTGTATCATCCTCATAACTGTTATGAATCCACTGGTAAAGCCACTGTGTCTGTCCACCTGGTTGGAGGTCTTCCTTTTTTTTCGCTCATCCTCCAATTTATCAAGCTTGATGGTCTCTTCTCCAGGGACGGGTCCCATCTGATGACAAACCCAAAGCATGTGAGACACAAGTCTCACCACTCTCAATTCTAAGGAGCATTCTGGCTGTACTTTTTCCAACACAGATTTGTGTCCGTCCTTCTGGCAGTCCATTCAGTAGTCTTCACTAACACTATGCATCAATTCTTCTTCTGTTTTCCTTATTCATTGTCAAGCTTTTGTACTCATATGAGGTGACTGGAAACACCGTGGCTTGGTTCAGGAGCACCTTAGTCCTCAAAGTGACATCTTTGCATAGTATTTAAACCAGTCTAAAAATGGCCAACCCAACATTTCAGTTGGATTCCTTCTCCATATTAAAAACTTGACAGGTGAGAGGTAGGAAAAATCTTGAGGTCGGCTCACCACCTATGTACCAGGAGAGGGAGGTTAAACGCCTTCGCACAACTAGGCAGGCAGGCAGCCCATGGGACAACTCAAGTAGCCAGTCTACCAACACAAACCATCTTCTAGAGAACATGTCTTTTCTTTTTTATAAGATCATGAAAAGTGAACTATTGAAATATACACAACCACCTGGAAGCAGAGAGGTAGGAAAACACATTTACATAACGAATTCAGAACCAACTACTTTATACTCACATTAACCCATTGGAGAAACTTCAGGCCTCTTAATGTATACATGTAGAATCTGTGAAAGGAAAGCTATTACTTGGACCATTTGATACATTGTACATATTAAATAGCTCTTGAAAAGGCTCATTCTCCAAAAGTGTATCAAAACTGTACCATCTTAACTCCTTTGGAGGCAAGAATTAGCTGGCATAGAAAAAGACCAAAGTTATAGCAAACAACTGCTTGCTGCTAACCAAAAGGTCCACCCACCCAGAGGTGCCACTGAAGAAAAGCTACTTCCCAACAATCCAGCACTGACAGCCCGGTGAAGCAGAGCTCTACTCTGGCCCATGAAGTGGCCATGAGTTAGTCAACTTGTCAGCTGCGTTGAGTTTGGGTTTTGTTTTTTTATACAGCGCAAACACTTGAGGACTGATTGACTCCTTCCTTGAGAACTAATGATGGATGGATGGATTTCTTTTCCCCTTATCTTACCCCACCCTAGAAGACCTTGTCCAAAACAGAATCCTCTTGGTGTCTAGTCCAGTCAGTGAGGTACCAGTCTGTGCATACCACCTCCCTCACTGCACCCCCACAGCACCACCAAAACTGTCTCCACAAAGCATAATGGTGGAGAACCACAAAGTGACCTTCTGGCAGCTTCTGAAGGTCAGGGCTAAAAACACAACTTTTCTCTCAGTCTTCATTTTTTACTGTTCAACTTTGTCGTGCACCCGCCTGCCACACCCAAGCTCCTCCTCTCCACCCCCAACTGCCAAGGACAAACCTAGAGAGTCAAAGGAAGGGGTACCTATCTTCCCACTTTCCATCACAAAGGAAGTTGAACTTTATGCCAACTAAGTCATGTGAACTTTATGCCAACTCAACTTCTTAAAGGGCTCCCGATTCACTTCTGAAACTGTGCAGTGTGCAGCATGGTCCCAAATAAATAGCTGATGGTGACGATAATGATAAGGTAGGGACTGGCCCTGCAGTGGGGGCTGACAGCTCAATGAACACAACCTCCCTGTCCCTGGCCATGAAATGGACCGCATTTTCCCTGGAGATGTGAAGCTCTTTTACTCAGAAAAGGTTCTTTTGGCCCTTTCTTAACCGTTATTTTATTTTATTTTATTGCATTTTTTATTGTTGTAAAAACACAGTTAACATATTCATTGTTTCATCATTTTTAACATGCATAATTCAGTAAAACCAGTGACATCCATTCATGATGTATAACCATCACCAATACCCGCTGCCAAATCTCCCATGACTCTAGAAATCCCTTCTCATACCTAGCTTATGTTTTCACTTGGCGGGGTCTCCTTTTTACCTATGTGGCCAGTGCTTAGGGTCCTTGGAAACGATGGAGGGGAGGACTAGACCAGACGGAGTGGGATGACATCAAGGTTCACAATCAAGAGGTCAGCCACTTCCTTCACACTAAAAATAGTGGTGGAAAAAGTTTATCTTTCCAGCTCAAAAATAAAAATGTGTTTACAAAATGACTCCGGTCTTGCTTCCTGATCGAAACGAACTTTTAAATGTTACTTGGTGGTGAAAGATTAAGCCCATCCTGGGTGCTGAGTACTTGCGTTTTGACAGCCCGTTGCTGTCCAGTGAATTCTGACACTGAGCAGCCCTATAGGACAGGGGAGGGTTTCCAAGGCTGCGGGAGTAGACACTCTCATCCTTCGCCCACTGTGCGGCTACTGGGTTCAAACTGCCGACCTCGCAGCTAGCAGCTGAGCACTTAACCACTGGGCCACCAAGGCCCCTCCAATTGTGTGTGTGTGTGTGTGTGTGTGTGTGTGTGTGTGTGTGTAAAGGCATAGGGTACAAAGGTCTCCTAGTAGTGCAGTGGGTCATGTGTTGGGCTGCAAGGTCAGCAGATCGAATCCACCAGTCATTGATGGGAGAACGAAAAGCTTTACTGCCTGAGAAACCCCACAGCGGGTCGTTATGAGTCAGCGGTGTCCGCATGGCACTCACCACATGCAGATAAAAAGGACAAACACAGAGTCTGAGGTCAGCCCGCAGCACGGGCTGCCTGTCACACTGCAGGGCAGGTGCCTGATCACACATGCAGCCTGGGGTTCAGCACCACAGCCCCTGGTCCTGACTCAGGGAGACCCCATACACAACAGAACCCGCTGCCACATCCTGCATCACCCCCGGAATGGGCAGCACACAGGACCAATGTAACCCAGTGGGTTTCTCAATACCAGGGTGTCTGAAGGCGATGGTCAGGCCCTTCTTCCTAGTCCATCTTAGTGTGGAAGCTCTGCTAAAACCCGTTCACCGTCCCAGCAACACGCATGCCTCCACTGGCAGACAGCTGCACATGCGATGCGCTGTCCGGGAATCGGACCCAGCTCTTCTGCATGGACGGTGAGAGTTCCACCTTAGATCTGGACACTGATGTCTTTTCTGGGCTGGCCTCCCTCTGCAGTAACCCCCTTACTAGACAGAAGGCTCAGGCTCCCACGTTCTTCCATCTTTTCAGTTAAAGGGGGGTAAGAGTGAGGGAAGGGGCAGAATTAGGTTGCCAGAACTGGGCTTTTCACCATTTTCACTGGCAAACTGCACTAGCCCTAAACAAGACAGAATCACACAGGACAACCGACTCAAGACCAAAAATAACAATACACACTCACAAGCAACCATGGGGGTGCAAACACTCCACTGGAGGGATTCCTTACTGGCTATCCACAGAAGAACTTGCCCTCAAGAGCGGGGAGAAGTCCAAATGCTGAGGACCTAGACTTCAAGGCAGGGAAGCCCAGGGTTCCCAGAGCAAGCAAGGTTTGGAAAATATCCACAGCACAGCTTTGCGTTCAATAATCTCACAGCACCGTAGCCCTGGCTGACAGCGCATCTTCCAAGCGATGCACCCCTTCCATCCTATGTCCTATGCATCTGCTCACTTACAAAGACAGAGAGCCTGGGTCTGGGCAATGCCATTTGAGAAGGGGACAATGAGGCACGAAGCTGCTAAAACAATATACCTTCCTACCTACACTAGGTCTCTCTTCAATTTGGGGTTCTGGTTTTCGAACTCAAAACAGGTCCAAAGAACCTCGACCTAGAAAGTTAGCTAGTGCCCAATTTCCGGTTTGAGATCACATTCCTGTAGAAATCGCTGGTTGATATAACACCAGTTTCATTTTTAAAAATTAAAAAAAAAGGTTCACCTATGAATTTCAAAGTTTTACTACTTCTCAGCCCCCCACTCCCAAAAGTATGTTAATTTCATTGTTTCTACTGTTAATGCTTCTTTGTAGAAGCTACGCAGCAACATTCTTGGCATTCTGTGCCGTCTAGTCCCGTGGACTCTAGCCTCCTGTGTCTACTGAACACTGAAAGTTGACTAGTGCAAGTTCATTTTCATTTAATTTGAATTTTCATTCACTGAAAATTTAAAAGGCATACAGGGCTAGTGGCTACCATACTGGAGGATTACATTGTACAAAGATCCCGGCATCGTGGCCACATTCCAAGATCCGGTTAAGATGTAGATCTTGATTTCAATGTAGACTGGTATGCATTTTCTCCCTCTCATTCATAGATTTTGTCTCCAAATGAGAAAATCCATACTAGGTAGACAGGAAGGCTAAATAATGTCAAAGCTTAAGTGCATAGCTTTTTGTGAATCAAGCAATCTCAGGTTCAAATCCTAGGTCTACCACGGATTATCAAATTACTTCACATCTTTATGGGCAGTGGCAGAATTCTCTTCTTCCACGCTGGAGACCAGGGTTCAATTCCCCACCAAGGCACCTCATGTGCAGCCACCACGCGTATGTCCACTGAAGCCAGTTACAATGTTGAACTGGCTTCAGTGGAGCGTCATACAAACTAGTAAACACTAGGGAGGAAATCAGCCAATAAAAACCCGGTGGATAGAAGTTTTGCTGTGCACATTGTCAACAAGAAGACAAATAAACTTTAGAGAAATCAAAACAATCACCATGGCAGTGTTCCGTTGTACATGGAGTCAGGCGGAAACTGTACAAAAGCTACTAACATGACATCTTTAAGTCTCAGTGTCCTCTGGTATAGAATGGGAACAGTAAGAACCGGTGTGGTGCTGTAGGTGAAGCACTGAACGGTGAACTGTGAGGTCGGTGGTTCAAACCACCACCAACTCCTTGGAAACCCTATATAGGGTCACTATGAGTTGGAACAGACTCTACAGCACTCATCAACATTAAAAGGAGTCTTGGTGTTACACTGGTCAAAGTGCTTGGTTGCTAACTGTAAATAAGGCCAAAAGTTTCTACTCTACAAGAAAAATGTGGCAGTCTGCCTATAGGAACGTTCTACTCTGTCTTGTAGTGTCATTAAGAGTTAGAATTGACTCAACCAAATAGATAGGGCATTCCATACCTTTAGAATTCTAAACATATGGCAACTAAGTACCAGACAATTACTCTACTTGCAAAATAATAACAACTAGCCTCAAGGTCAGCAGGTCGAAACTACCAGCTGTTCCACGGGAGAAAGATGAGACTTTCTGCTCCAGTAAAGATCTGCAGCCTCGGAAACCCTGTGCAGGGTCACTATGAGTCGGAACCAACTCCACAGTACTTAACAACAACAACAATTTACTAGTGGTTTTATAGTTTTCAAAACTCTTACACACAAATTCTCATTCTAGGTCCTTGCACGTCTCTGGGAGTCCCACTGTTTGAGTTCGCTTTAAAGTCTTTGTCATCACAGACACACAGAATGACCCTCAGGAAACCTGCAGTTGATGGGGGAGCGGGAACGTGACCCCTACTCTGGCTCAGGTCAGTCTGTTTCTGCAGCGGCTCACACCTGGGCCATGACACAGCTACACACATCCGAGAAAGACTGGGCCATCGGCTCCCATAAAGATTATCATTAAGTGCTATCGAGTTGGCTTCAATTCACAAGGAGCAGCTGGTGAGTTTGAACTACTCATGGTGTAGTCAGCTGTCCAGTGCTTATCCCACAGTGCTAATACAAGGACTCCATACAGCCTAGGTAAACCTACAGGACTGTTCTACTGTCACATGGGGTCACCTTGAGTAGAAATTGACAGAAAGACAACAACAATTAGCCACTTGGTATGCATCAAGCCTGTTTAAATCCTCATCAGCTTAGCAGGACAGACTTTTGAGCCCATTATACAGATGAGGAAACTGAGGCATCACTAGCTTAAAACGGTATTCCACATCTATATCCCAGACCATTAGCTACTCTTACAAAACAAAAACTGCTGTTGTGGACTCGATTCCAACTTAAGGAGGCCTCATGCATGTGGAGTAGAACAGAGCTCCAAAGGGTTTTCAAGAACTGGTTTCTCAAAAGTAAACTGATCTGCAGGTCTTTTTTTTGAGGTAACTTGCAGTTAGCAGCTGAGCACGTTAACCCTTTGGAGCACCCATGTTGCACTAAAAAAGATGCAAACTTTAATGAGAGTCTTGAGGGCCTTGGGAGACTTAGATTGGAAGATGTGAGTTTTCTCAAGTCTTTTAAAAGAGGGTGTGCGTCATTGCTGGATGAAGATATGCAGGGCAGAAGAGCCAAAATCTGAAGATGACCAGGCCACGCCCAGCTCTGGGTCAACACATGTGGTCCCCCTGGACCTAGGGCAGCTCAGTCTGTTTTTGGATGACTCTTTAGCCATCACTATGAAAGAGAAAAAAACAAAACAAAACAAAACTCTCTTACTTTGATGTTGTTGTATAAGATCAGATGTAGGATTGATGATGAAAGGTAGATTTTGAGAAACTCTGACTTAGGCATCTCCACGTGGTCAGGAAAAGTGATCGTCATTCTTTGCATATCTCTTCCCCTTTAAAACCATTAGGTACAGCAAGCTTAAGATCCCAGCAGGAGAACCCAAATGCCCCGGGGCGAGTCAGCACATCACCAAGATGGAAGATCTGGTATCTGAACCACAGGTGTGTGAAGGCCTAACCCCCTGCGGGCCCATTTTAATAAGTGGGGCACACAAGGAACTTCAACTTTTAGCTTTCTTTTTTGTTACCCAGCTAGTGGCTGTACACGAAATCTACAGTCCATGTGGCAGGAATACCCTTTAAGATCAAGTCGTCTACTTAAAGTCTGAATTGTTCCACTCTTAGCAAATTTTTTTGTCCTTGATCACATCTCTTCTAGGAATGACTAGTTGTAAACTTTTCTTAAAACCGTCCAGAGCCAAGTCCTAACGCGAAGTCACTGTCGGGACGAATGCAGGGCGCTCCCTTTCCCCTCCAGGCTAGGCCTGGGACCGGCGGGACTGGAGACAAATGCCCCTAGTCAGTTCAGACCACACGTGGCCGCGTTGAGCAGCAGTTTCCTATGCAGGGGGAGGGGCGGGACGTTTCTTTAGGGGTTTGGCTCAACCTCTTCATTCTTTCGGACCGAAACGCCCACGGACCGGAACTTTGTGGAATGGACCGTGGAGGCGCCCAGGGCGCGCGAGGCCTGACCGTGACGCACGTGAGGTCTGGCCGGCCTGCCCCGACCCCAGAGTTGTCACCTGCGCGGCGCCCCCGCTCGACATCGGCCTCAGCTCCGGGAGGCCCAGGGCCCGGCCGTGGGTAGCAACAAGTCCGGCCCGCTACCCAGCCGAGTCTTCGGACCCCACAAGCCAGGCGGCCCACCAGCCCCCTGCCCCCACGGAGGCAGAGGCCGACTTCCCCGACACTTTCAGAGCCTCTGTGTCTGAGTGCACCCGGGCCGGTCACCGAGTCCCACTCGGGGCGCCCGGCCCGAGCCCCGATCATGGGGCGCCCCTCCCCCCGGACCCCTCCCCCTGAGCCGCCCCGCACAGCCGGGGCCCCAGCGCTCCGGGTCCCGGAGACAAAGGGGCCGCGGGAGAGGCCATCGCGTTCCCAAACTTGCCAGCTTCCGCCTCTACCCAAAACAAAGACACCTCCGTATCCGCGCGCAGGGACACAGCGAGCGCCACCACGGGCACTATGCTGGCCCGAGCCCCGGGAAGCTGCCCTCGCGCCCAAGTTTGCGCCCCCTGCCCGGCCGCCGCCACTCACCTCCGCAGCCGCGCAACTCGTGGGCGCCGCCGCCCTCTCCCCGGCGGCCG
>NW_006408536.1:28388974-28394701 GCF_000296735.1 Chrysochloris asiatica
CGGAGGCCCGAGCGCGCCCACCGCCGCCAGCGCCCAGCCGCCGGGGGGTTCCCAAGCCCCGATCGGACCTGCCCCTCCCCCATGGCGCGGGAGGGGGGGGCTCCAGCCCCTCCCCCACGGCAGGGCGCCCCCCTTCTCCAATGCGGCCCCTCCCCCAAGGCCTCTGGGAAGGACCCGGACCCAACACGGCTCCTCCCCTATGGTCGTGTCCTTACACAGCCCTTCCCCCACGATGCAGGGGACCCGTTTCCACACGGCCCTACCCCCACGGTGCAGGGGACCCGCGTCTACCAAGCCCTTCCCTCACGGTGCAAGGGACCCGCGTCCACAAGGACCCTCCCCCACGGTGCATGGGACCCGAGTCCCAGCACGGCCCTTCCCCCACACACCCTACACCCACAGTCTGGGTGGAGAGGAAAAGTCGGGTCTCCTTCATCGCCCCAAACCCTGTCCCTTCCTCGTGGCCCCCGTGGCGGGGGGAAGGGAGCCCAAGTCTACCGCCACCCAGTCCCCAACTCAACCTGTCCCTTTGCCCCAGAGGGGGGAAGAGGAGCCCAGGCCACAGCTGGAGGGCTCCCTTCCCCCACCTCTCTCGAGAAGACGCTCAGCAATCCCAGGAGAACACCCTGCAACCTGCCCGGGGGGGGGGGGGGGGCGCCTGCCTCAAAACAGGCGCATTACTGGGCACCCCACTCGTGTCTGACCCCCTCCCCAAAAAGGGGCTCGACCTTACAAAACACCTCGGGGACTGAGCCAAGAATGCTTTGGGAGAAATGGACACAGGAGGTGGGTGGGGGCGGGGAACCCGGGTCTGACCCCCCCACACACACCCCATCACAGACTCCAGACCTCGGGCATCTGCAAAGTGTTGGATGTTGTAATGGCTTCTCTGGCCCAGCCCTGCTGCACCGGTGCCCAGCGCGCTTTCCCCCGCCACACTGGTGAGGCTCACGGGTTTCATTCAGTTACCCACACACACACACATTTGGTGTCTGCCCCGTTGGACGTTTTTGAAGTCGGTTTGCCCCTCCTTTGGTATGTGGTGGGCTTCGTGCTCCGAGCCTAGTACACTCAGCAATTTAAACCGTGGCCACACTGAGTCCTCGGGAACACTAGACCATTTGTTGTTCTGGGTGTGGGGAGCAGGGGGGGAAAGGAGGGGGTGAGTTTTGAAGGGGCTGGCCCTGCATCCCAAAGGCGGACCTGCAAATCCCACTGTAAATTCCGTGATGTAAAACGGCGACCACACCATTATCAGAGCACATCAAGAAAAAGTCCACACTTACACAGTCTCCTTAATTGTGAATCAGCAGAATGGGCCGGGGCTGATACTGTATCAGTGGCCATTCGAGGCCCCCCAGAAGAGCCTGGGGGGGGGGGCCTTCCCTGAAGCCAGCCAGGCGCGGCTCCGGGCTCCCGGGGCTTGTACAGGCGGAGGCTGAGGGATTGCATGCAATCGAAAAGCCAAGGGTGCAACCGAAAACCCAGGCGAGCTAGATCGTGATGCAACTCGGGCCTGCTTACACGTGCTTCCCTGCCCCCACCGCCGCTGGTGGGAGCGCTGCGTTTTTTCCGCCTGTAGGGTCACATTGTGCTTGATTGATTCTCCTTTCGCCTTGCTCAGTCATTCAGATTTGGAAAGTAAATAACAAGTTGACATCATTACAGCTCTCGGCTTTACCCGGCCTCGGCCCTCGACTACCGCACACTTTGGAGTAGCCGCGCATCCTAAACCGCCCACTAGCTCGCGGGCCCTGTTTGGCGTTAGCTGCCTGAAAATTTCAAACTGAATTTGATAGAAGGCCTCAGATTACTTTGCAGATGCCAATCATTTAATAGGCCCCAAACCCACCGCCATGGAGATGATTCTGACTCACAGCGACGCTCTAAGACTGAGTAGAACTACCCCACAAGGTTTCCAAAGTCTTGGTGTGGCGCTATAAAACAAGCACTATACTGCTAACCTCAAGGACAGCAGTTCAAACCCACCAACTGCTCATAGGAAACCCTATTCATGATTGCTATGAATGGAACCCACTCGACAGCACATAACAACAGAGCACTGCAAACAAGGATCAAGTCTGGCCAGGTTTATAATACCCACGCCCCACCCCCATGGCGGTTTACTATTGCTTTAGTTGTCTCTCCTATACAGAGCAGAACTGTTCCATGGAGTTGTGGCCTTTCTGAAAGAAGTGGCCAGACCTTTCCTCCGAGGTGCCTCTAGGTGGAGCACTAACAATTTGCACCATCCAGAGGCTCCAGCACTTTGCTAATGACCCAATAATTTGAATGTTCTTCTAGAATCCAGAGGTTAAGCAAAACGTGGAACCTCTCACTGACTCACAGGAGCCCCAGGGGACATTGTAAGATAGGATGTAGGTAGTAAGTAGGTGGTCAGTTAGACTTTTATTTCATCTATTTTGTAGATTTTTCAAATGTGCACTTTTGTAACATGGTGGAGAAGAAGAAAAGGAAATAATGGAGCACACAAAAGGAGCTGGTTGCGTTCTGATAAGCGTCAAGTACACTATGGAGGTGAGTCCTGGTGTGGCGCTGTGGGCTAGAACACTGGACCGCAAGGTTGCTTTGAACCACAAGATGGATAATTCAAACTCAACCAGATGCTACTTGGAAACCCTATACAGGTTGGCTATGATTCAGAACCAAGTGGAAGACACTTAACAACAACACCACCATGGGGGGCAGGTAGCAATGATTTTCATGGGGGCCACTGTGCAATCACAGACTCCAGTCATTTGTCTTCAGTTACAGGCAGTTCTAACCCACCAGCCACTCCTAGGAAACTCTGAATGGGAACCAACTAGACAGCACTTACAACAGTAACAACTGATTGCCAGTAGAGGGGATACAAATATCTGCACATAACAAATAACATTAGCATTCCCCTTATCAGTTCCAATTCTTTAGATTCAAAGACAGTTGTTGTTGTTGTTAAGTACCTTTAAGTTGATTCCGACCCATAGCGACCCACAGCACCACATCAGGACTCCTCAAAGACATTTGTTGTGGCTAAGTGCCATCAATTCCAACCCATAGTGACCCTGTATAGGGTTTCCAAGGAGCAGCTGGTGAGCTTGAACTACCGACATTGCATTTTAAACGACTTTACAGTCTGACTCATTAGCTCACAGCGCCACACCAGGACTTCTCAAAGAGAGTGGCTGTGTGCCGTGGAGTCGGTTCCGACTCATAACGACCCTGTACAGAGGGTTTCCAAGGCTATAAATCTTTACCGGAGCAGAACGTCTCATCTTTTTCCCGTGGGACAGCTGGTAGGGCCCCACATACAGCGGCAGTGGGAATTCAGCTGTATAATCTCGCCTTTCACATTGGAGACCAGGGCTTCAACTTTCAGCCAATTTACCTAATGTTCTGCCACTGTCTGTCCGTAGAGGCTTGTGTGTTGTGATGCTTGCCATCTAGAACAGAGTAGGAAGAAAGGCCTGGCTATTCAGTTCGATTCATAAGTAATCATGGAGATGACACAGGATTGGATATTGTTTCCTTCTCTTATGTGTGGGGGTCTCTATGAGTGGGAGACTGACTGATTACATTTCAACTAACAACAACAGGGATCCACACAATTACAGTCAATTGATCTTTGATGAACAAAGGCAATTCAATGGAAGCAGGACAGTCTTTGTAACAAATGGTCTTGGGACAACTACAGCCATACCTCAAAAAGGGAATCTAGAGGCAGATTTATATCTTCCCGAAAAATAATGTAAACCAAAATGCAAACTGCAAGACTATGGAAGTTCTAGAAAGCAGCATATGAGAAAATCTTGCTGGCATTGTGCTGGGTGGTATTGTCTTAGCTATCTACAGCTCCTATAACAGAAATATGCAAGTGGATCCGTTTTAGCAAACATAAATGTAGTGTCTCACAGTTCACATAATTAGAAGTCCAAATTCAGTGTGCTGGCTCTCGGGGATGGCTTGGGGAGAGGTCCTTGTCTCTCTTTTCCCTCTGGATTTGGAGCTTCGCAACTCCAGGTTCAAAGGTCATACTCCACTTCCAGCTCTTCTTTCTTGAGGGTAGTTAGTTGGTCCCTATGAGTTCTGCTTACTTGTTTAATCTCTTTATATCTCAAAAGAGATTGACTCAAGGTACAACCAAATGCTATAAAGTAAGTATGGTCTCATTACCATCATAGAAGTGAGAATTTACAACACAGGAGGATGACATCAGATCAGGGCTGATGACCTCAAAGCACATTACATCATATTAGATCCCATCATGGAGGTAATGACGACATCTTAACTGACAAACCCCTGGGAATCCTGGCTCAGTCGATAAACCCTAATGTATCACAGGTGGTCAGATTTCAGATACAGCACCAAAACACAATCCATTAAGGAAAAGAAAATAGATACATTGTACTTTGTTACATTGTAAATTTCTGCCTGGGAAAGACACCATTCAGAGAATGAAAAGACAAGCCACAGACAGACTCAGTAAAAATATTTCTAAAACCCTTATCTGACCAAGGACTTGCATCCAAAGTAGGCAAAAAAGTCTTTAAGACTCAGTAGTCAGAAAATGAGCAACTCAATTTAAAAAATGGGCAAAAGATCCAAACAGATACCTCACCAAAGAAGATGTCCAAAAGGCAAAGAAGAATATGAAAACATGCTTGGCATCCTAGGCTTTGGTTGTTAGGTACCTTCAAGTGGGCTCACTCATAGTGAACCTTTGCACAAGGGAAGAAAATACTGCCTGGTTCTGCACCAACCTCACAACCATTGTAAATTAAACAATGAGCTGCTACGACAAACCCATTAAAACCAAATCCATTAGTATCAAGTCTATTCCAAGTCATGCCGTTTTTGGTAAGTGCCATCAAGTCACTTCCGACTCATATGACCCCGTATAGGGTTTCCAAGTAGTGGTTGTGGTGGTTAGCAGTACAACGCTTATCCTACAGCACCACATCAGGACTCCATTTCAACTCATAGCAACCTTTTAACCTTTTTAGGGTTTCCAAGTCTGTAAGGTCTATGGAAGCAGATTGCCACATCTTGCTCCTAGGGAGCAGTTAGTGGATTCAAACCACTGACTTTCTGTTAAGAGCAGAGTGCTTAACCACTGTGCCACCAGTACACAGAGGAACCATAAATGCATATTAAAGAGTCTTGGTGTGGAGTTGTGGATTAATGCGCTGGAGTGCAAAGTCGATTTGAACTGCAAGGTCACAAATTCAAGCTCACCAGCCACTCCCTGGAAATCCGAAACTGGATTGCTATGGGTGGGAACCGACTTGATGGCACTTAACAACAACAACAACAAATGAATTAAAGGAGTCCTGGTGTGGCGCCATAGGATAAGCACTGGACTGCAAAGTTGACAGCAAATGAATTAAACCAGTGTGGAAAGGCTTTATACTGTATGAGTCCAACTGTGTGACTTTCTGGAAAAGACAAAAATTATAGAGCCAGCAGAAAGATCGGCGGTTGCCAGGGGTAGGGAGGGCCGAATAGGTGGAGTTCAGGACATTTTTCATTCTTTATAAGACTGTCTTCAGCGGATACATGGCATTATGCATTTGTCACAACCCACAGAACTTTACAGTGCAAAGAGAAAAACCCAATGTCGAGTATGGACTTCAGTTATACAAATGTATCAATATAGGTTCATCAGTTGTAGCAAATGGACCCCAGGAATGTAGGCTGTTTTAGTATTGGAAACTCTGTATGTGTATG
>NW_006408536.1:28394801-28426859 GCF_000296735.1 Chrysochloris asiatica
CCGTGAAGATGCACAACCTCGGAAACCCTATACAGACTCAAAATGTAGGCTGTTTTAGTATTGGAAACTCTGTATGTGTATGAATGTAGGCTGTTTTAGTATTGGAAACTCTGTATGTGTATGTATGTGTGTGTGGGGGGGAGAGAGAGAGAGAGAGAGAGAGAGAGAGAGAGAGTTTGTTCTTCGGAAGAAACAGCTCCTTCTCAGAGAAGTCACCAAGGAGAAGGGAAAGGCAAGTGTACAGCAGGCGACCTGGCTTCTTCCCCACTTCCCCAATACATTTCATTTTTTCATGTGACTTGTTGCTACTCTTTGCCATTGAGAAAGTAACATTTCATTCATTCACATTGAATACTGAAGATACTTTGTATCTAGCTTTGGCATGTTGGTGTTTGAGGATCACTTGCATTATCCCAGTGAAGTTGGCTGGCAGAGATTGTCATCACCCCTATTCAGAGGAAAGGAGTCCTGTTGGAATAGCAGATGACTGAAAGGTCAGTGGTTCAAACCCACCAGCCGTCTCGTAGGAGAAAGAAGAGGCTGTGCCTTGGAAACCTTATGGAGGGGGTCTATTCTGTCCTCTAGTGTTCTTGTGAGTTTGGGTTGAGCGAAAGAAAGCTGTGTACAAAACTGTAAGGGTTGTGGGGATAAGATTCTTATGATTCAATAGTGAGTAATCATGTTATCATGACTAATTGCAATTGTTACAACTGTAAAGGTTGTAACAGAAAGGGGGGAGTAGTTTATCTTACAGTCCAGGAACAGAGGACCCTGGGACCATCAAGGGAGAAGAACACAAGCAGAATGTGGGACCCTATCCAGAGAAGCAGTGACACCAGAGATGAGGACAAGAAGAGAGGGAGCAGCTGAGGACTCTAGACTCATGGAAAGGGAAAGGCTGTGTGCTGGTGGCCAGGAGGCAAGCTTGCAGAATGTGCCCTTTGGTTGTTTAAATGATTATATATTCCTGAGTGTTTTTGTGTACATCCCCCCGCCCCCCCCCCCAAAAAAAAAAAACAAAAAAACCCAAGGGAATAGAAGCAAATACTGTTGAATAATGCTGCACAGAGGAGATTGTAATCATTGCAATGAAACAATGGTGTAAAACCAATGTTCTCCCATGTAAACTATCATTCAATTCAGAATAAAAACTTAAAAAACAAAACACTGTAAGGGGTGGGCATTCCTTGCCATTTCTGTCACTCAGACCTTCTCTGAGAGTTGAGTGAATATTGTTTGTAAATGAATGGCATGATGTGTAATTGTGTAACACACACAAAATGCCGCATTCAAAGTATCACATAGAGGAGCCTGGCTCGCAAAGTGTGCCCCTTGGACATTTAAATGAATATATAGTTTTGTTTTGTATGTGTACATCCAATATTTTTGCCTTGTTCGTTTGTGAAGAATAAGATGGAAAAGGGAAGCCACAGGGTGGAAGCACAATAACTTGCTACAGGGAGGGGAGTGTAATCACCGAGATGAGGTAAAACCAAAACATAGGATTGGTTGAAAGTAAAGCTGATGATCTTGTCTGTTGGCCTTCACTCAATTCACAATAAAAAGAAAAATAAATAAATTAAAGGCATTTTGAAGTCCTTAAAAAATACACATACACACATACTCAGAGTTACTATGGAAACCAGTTATGTTAAAATAGCTATCAAGCATTTTTTGTAAATGCTGATAGGATCATCCTGTTGTTGTTAAGTGCCATCGAGTCGGTTCCGACCCATAGCGACCCTGTACAGGGTTTCCAAGGCTGTAAATCTTTACAGGAGCAGAAAGACTCATCTTTCTCCCGAGGAACAGCTAGTAGTTTCGAACTGCTGACCTTGCGGTTCGCAGCCCAATTCGTAACCACTACGCTATGATCATCTTAGGGTAAATTAAATGGTATAGCTCCAAAGTATGTGTGGAATCTTGGCCCATAGGTCTCCATGTGATCCTGTTTGAGAACAGGGTTTTCTTTGTCATGTGGATGCTGAATCAGTACAAGGTGGGTCCTAAACCTAATCACCTCTCAGTGACAGAAAGAACAGGTGTCACTGGAGGATAATCACTGGGCTGCTGACCACAAGGTCAGTGGTTCAAACCCACCAACTGTTCCGTTCCTCAAAAACCTTATACAGGGTTGACGTGAGTCAGAACCAACTTCACAGCACTTACCAACAACATAGACACAGAGGAGTCCTGTTGAAGCACCGTAGGATAATCATTGGACTGCTAATGTCAAGATTCATGGTTCAAATCCCCCTGCCCCTCTGTGGAAATCTTATACAGGGTTGCCAGGTGTTAGAACTGACTCGATGACACTTCACAGCAACAGCGTAGTCACAGAGAAGCAAGTCCACACAGGGAAGCGAGATGCCACATGGACCACCAAGGAACCAGGAAGCTGAAGCTGAACAGACAAATGTCATCTCTCTGAGCTGACAGCGAAAACACCTTTTCCTAGAACTGGTACCCCAAATTCGGACATCTAGCCACCAAAACAGTAAGCAAATAAATACCCACTTCTGGTATTTCTGTTATAGCAGCCCTTGAGAACTAAGACAAGTGATGTGTGTGCTTCTTTTTAGACATCTGCCCTAGAGGTGGTTCTAATAACTTCTGTCATTTCAAAGTTGTGATGATTGTAAACATAATCTGCCTCCACTGCAACCTGATAGGGAAATATATCTGATTCCTCTTGGTGACAAATTACAGATACTGTTAGTACAGCTGTCATCTGTCCTGTCTAGTCACAGCCATGACACATGCTGAATTTCGGATACTGGTTAGTGAATAAAAACAGCATGTTTTTTTCCTCACACAAGTTCACACATCCAGGAGATGGGTGCTTGGAGTGTGTCTGCGTGGAGGAGTCGTGAAACCTGGTACCTACGGTCTTCAAACCCCACCCCACCACCACCACCATGATGCTGCAGTTGTCTACTGTCACTTATTCACCATAGTTGTCTACTGTCTACCTATTCACCATAGGTCGGGAGAAAGAGGAGTCTTTCTGCTACCGTGAAGATGCACAACCTCGGAAACCCTATACAGGGTCACTATGAGGTGAGTCAGAACTCAATGGATGGCACCTAACAATGACAACAACATGCACAACAGGAAGGGACCATTGTGATTCATAGAGCTTTACTGGCTGATTTTCAGAACAAAATCACCAGGCCTTTCTTCCAACTCTGTCTTAATCAAGAAACTATAATACTGAAACCGATTCAACATCATAACAAAATGCAAGCCTCCCCTGACAGACGCTGGGGGCTGTGCATGAAGTACATTGGCTGGGATTTGAACCCGAGTCTCTATCATGAAAGGTAAGGATCCTACCACAGCACCACCACCTCTTTCTTTCCTGGTACCTACCTGGTACCTGAGTTCATTCCCTCGGCAAACACAGACCATCCTCCATGGCACAGGGACTAGGACTGGGATGAAGAGAGTTTCAATCCCCCAAAAAACCAACCCACTTCCAGTAGGTCAGTTCCAACTCTTAGCAACCCTATATAGGGTTTCCAAGAATGTAAATTTTGCAGCACACAGCCTCATTTTTCTCCCTCAGAGTAGTTGGTGAATTTGAACCACAGACTTTGTAATTAGCAGCCCACAGTGCTCAACCCACAGTGCCACCAGGACTCCTTGAAGAGGGCTTAAGGGGGCACCAAAAACAGAGCCATCAAAATAAGTAACATTATACATTTTGTTGTCGTTAAGTACCTCTACTCAGTTCCAACTCACAGCGACCCTGCATAGGGTTTCCAAGGAGCGACTGGTGGGTTTGAACTGCTGATCTTGCACTTACCAGTCCAGTGCTTATCTTACAGTGCCACACTGTTGTTGTTGTTGTTATGTGCTGTGGAGTCAGTTCCGACTCATAGCGACCCTGTACAGGGTTTCCAAGGCTGTAAATCTTAATGGGAGCAGAAAGCCTCATCTTTCTCCCGTGGAGCAGCTGGTAGTTTCGAACTGCTGACCTTGCGGTTCACAGCATGATTCGTAACCGCTACGCTACAGTGCCACACTTGTTGTTGTTAAGTGCCGTCGAGTCGGTTCCGACCCATATCGACCCTGTACAGGGTTTCCGAGGGTGTAAGTCTTTACGGGAGTAGAAAGCCTGATCTTTCTCCCTCGGAGCAGCTGGTAGTTTCGAACCACTGACCTTAAGGTTCGCAGCCCGATTCGTAACCACTACGCTACCAGAGTTTAAAATGATGCATGGCTTTGGTTTGCTTCTGAATTTCGAGTTAACTTTAGCACCAGCACAGGAGAGAGGATGACTTTATAAATAGCTGCTTCACAGGGATCGCCTCCCACATGCTTGACAAAGAAACCCCAGCAGGTTGGAGAAAAGCGCTGTGGAACTTCCCAAAAGCAGAAACTACCCCGTTTCGCTTTTTTCCTTGTGCCTGTGCCATGAAGTCTTTCGGATGTTGTTGGTTTTATGAAATGAACTGTCCTCTTATGAGATCAGATAGACATTACGTGTACAGACACCCAGCAATCCCACTCCTAGATACATACACAACCAAGAAAAACGAAAATATGCCTTCAAAGAGCTTTCTTGGTAATCATCGAAAACTGCTAATAGTCCAGATGTCCTCCAACAGGTGAATGGATAAATAAACAAACTGTGGTCCACTCATAAAGAATCTTAGCGGCACAGTGGGTTAAACATCGGGCCAATCGAAACCCCAAAAAATCACTGAGCTCCCAGCTGCCCCGAGGCAGTCTGATTCTGTAAAGATGAGAGCCTCCGCAACTGTGCTGAGTTAAAATGTACTCAATGGCAATGGGTTTTTTGTGTGTTTTGGGTGGTCCAGCCATACAGTGGAATACTAATGAACACTTTGTTGTTGTTGCTAAATCCTGTTGAGGAAAAAATTATTGATCCATGCAGCAAAATGGATAGATCTCAAAGGAAATCTGTTACATGCGAGGAGCCAGACTCAAAAGGTTGTATGAATCCATTTATACAGCACCCTTGCTATTGATCAGTGCTGTCTAGTCAGTGCCGACTCATAGCAACCCTGTATAGGGTTTCCTAGGAGTGGCTGGTGGATTTGAAGCACCAACCTTGCAGTTCAAATTGACCTGCTATGAAGCCTGAGGTTCAGCCAGGGATCTTTCAAGCCAAATGCACTTAATCTGAGGCTCAGGGTGCTGACAGCCCATTCAGTTATTCACAGGGAGAAGCCCTGCAGCACTAGTGGGCGGCACACCTTGCCCTCAGGGTTGTTGTGGTTAAGTGTCATCTAGTTGGTTCCGACCCATGGCGACCCTGTATAGGGTTTCCAAGGAGTTGCTGGTGAGCTTGAACTGCTGACCTTTGCAGTCTAGCGAGCGCATTAGCCCACAGCGCCACACCAGGACTCCTGCCCTGGAGGGTAGGGAGGAGGAAGTGGAGAGCTGAGTGCCTTTGGGCTATTTGGGCAGGAGGCTGGGAGGGCACTGCTGAGGAACCCTGCCTGTGGACCAGGAGTTCACAGACAGCCTCCAAAGTCCACCCCACTTCTCTCTCTCTCCTCTCTCCGTACCTTCTGGCTTTTACTCTCTCTTCTGTCTTTCTTCCTTTCCATCTTTTAGCTCAACTGTCTCATGCCTTTTCCTCTCTCTGTTTTCTCTTTCCCATTTTTCCTTCCCCTTTCTCGTTTTCTCCCATCCTTCCCCCTTACTTTGTTTCCTTTTTCCCTTTCTCTGCTCTCTTTTTCTTTCTTTCACCATCTTACTTGTAGCCTCTTTTCCTCTCTCTTTTTTTCTCTTTGCTCTCTTCCTTCATTAGATCTCTTTCTCCCTGTCCCTCTATACTCTTTTTTTTTTTTATGTTTACTTCTCCTTTATCTTCTTCTTACTTTCTCTCTTCCACCTGTACTCTTCTGTCTCTTTTAAAATAATCCTCCATTTTGGCTGAAACCACTGTTTTACATCAAACACAGTTGGCTGGTTATTGATCCAAGAGTGTGACTATCAAGTGTTTGCTCCATGGAAGCCCATGAGTGGACTCCAATCATGACCCAACCCAGATGTCTCTGAGCTCTCCAGGGGCAACACCGTAGCCTTGGAGTGTCCCAGAGGGGTGTTGTTCTTGGGGACATCCCTGCTTTTCCTCCAGGCCAGGCTGCATGCTCAGACTGCCTCGTCCCATGCCTTTACCCATACATACAACCTGTCCCTGGTCAGCTTCCTGATGCCAAGACCTCATCCTTGCCCCCCACACTGCCTGCTATGGGCAGCAAAGCGAGGTCTCTGTGTCCACAGAGGTTAATGTTTCAACCTGAGCTTCTCAGGCACGTGGCTGTGAGGGTCCCATTCATTGTGTGGGCACAGGTCTAGGTGATGGATACTGTAATGTAAACCCCTTGACAGGCCAGCCAGAGTCCACTGTTTCCACACCATGCTTGAGGTCCCACATGGTAGCACCAGCTACCTACCAAAAACATGAGGCATGCTGGGCAATTCAAAAACACTCATTCTGGAATCTGAAAGACCAGGCTTAACTGCATTCACATCTGAACAGAATTTCCTGTGAACGGAAACTTGTCAGGTCAGCGTACACATGGTAAATGTACATTATTCACATTTTGAAAGTGTGATATTTACATTCAAGAAATAGAACACAGCATATAATTTTCTGAGGATTCCATTCTTGTATTCAATCTCAGTTAAATAGGCTACCACACATTGTACTTATGTGCTTAAATTTGATACTTCTCTCACAAATGCAAATGTTAAAAAACATCAGCAGTTAACAAGAAGGAAATGAATGTTGTCATTGTGATATACCATTAAAACAACTTGATGGGATCACTGCAAAGTGAGATTTTTCTTCAAAGGTGCTGGATAAAAGTATAACAATGTTGTGAAATGGGACTTTGAATGAAAGAAATCAGCAAGCCCTGCAAACGTCAAATTGAAATTATTTCCGTTTTTCTTATATCCTGGCAACACACAGCTAGAAGCAATTTAATACATACTTTGAATTCATTTCTACAAATGTATTTATGCATTCTATTTTCTCTATGTTATCAAAGTGTAGGACTTGTTGCCACTGTAACATAGTTCCCTGTTATTGAGGCCTTTCTGACTCACAATGATCCCATAAGACAAAGTAGAACTGCTCACTGGGACTTCCGAGACTATAAATCTTTATGTGAGCAGACAGCCTCAGCTTTCTCCCTTGGAGAGTGAAGGTTGATGGGTTTGAACCACCATCCTTGAGGTTAGCGATCCAATGCTTAACCTACAGTGCCACCAGGGTTCCTTGTAATGTACTATAATGACTGTAAAACATGAAATGCATTGGACTGCAAGGTCGATTTGAACTGCATGGTTGGAGGTTCAAGCTCTCCAGTTACTCCTCTGAAACCCTATACAGGGTCTCTATGAGTCGGAACAGACTCAACGGCACTTAACATCAACAACAATGTTATTATTACTTGTTGTTGTTATGTGCCGTGGAATCGGTTCCGACTCATAGCGACCCTGTACAGGGTTTCCGAGGCCGTAAATCTTTACGGCAGCAGAAAGCCTCATCTTTCTCCCGTGGAACAGCTGGTAGTTTCGAACTGCTAACCTTGTGGTTCGCAGCCTGATTCGAAACCACTACGCTACCAGAGCTCCTTATTACCCCTTAATTCTAGTATGAGATGAAATAAAGAAAATCCATGCCGAGAGTTTCTCAAGTATGAAAAGATTGAAAGTAAAAGCACATGTAAGATTTGCAACACAGATATTGCTGGAGATGGTAGAGTGAGTTTAGAGAGAGAGGAAATGTCATCTTACCTAGGTAAAGGCAGTTAGTGCAAAGCAAGAGGACAAGGGCAATAGAAGAAGGTGTCTGAGTGTAACCGATAAGCAACAAAGAGCAATAGACCAGCTTGCCATTCCAGAATGCCTTAAGGGGAAATCAGATCAACAAACGATGTTGTAGTGGTAAGTGCTTTCCAGTTGATACTGACTTACAGCAGTACTGAGGAGTGGCTGGCTTGTTTGAACCACCGACTTTGCCGTTCAAACTGACCTTGCAGTCCAGTGCATTACTCTACAGAACCACACCAGGACTCCAAACAAATGATGCACATGTCGAAATAATTACTGTTATTAGTTGTTTCTTTGGGCTAATTGGATATTCAGGATTCCATGACATTTGAAATCCAATGGCTGCTTTCATTGGTCAAAAATGTTCAATTAACTCAGAGAATATTAAGAAAATGATACCTCACTTGTCCTTAAAATCTAGCGATAAAACAAATAGTCATTTGGAAAAACATTCTCTTTGAAAGTGGGTGTTGCCAATAGATTGAGTTGGTCAGTTCTAGGAATTTAAGCTCAGTTGGCACAAATTGGTAAAATACAAGGAATGAAAGAAATAAAAGACAGGTTTGTACTGTATCAAATAAGAAACACTGTATCAAATTTTAGAGAAGTACAACATTGATTTACAACTGATTTATTCTGTAACCACGGATAATGGGCCTAATGTGATTAGCTTTGTTGATTTGCTCAGAAATGGTAATGAAATTGAATGGCAAATGTCAGAGTGCAATTTTGGAGGGTCTGATTTAGGGCACTCTGAGTCGCAAACTGTAACCATTGCAGGGTGCAGAAGTGACAAGGTTTACGAGAAAAGATTAACTTGTATAAAATATGTTGCACACACACATTTATTAAAGACCTATGACCTGAAATGCTTTTAGGAGAACATTGTAAACTCGTTCAAATACTTAATAACCATCTATTTTTGAGAAATACTTTAAGAAAACCTGTACTGGGTTGCCCAACAAAATGGAATCGCAAATGCACCATATTAGAAATCTTGTCGTTGTTAGGTGTTGCCAAGACGGCTCTGACTCAGTGGGTCTGTGTATAACAGAACAAGACACTGCATGGCCCTGCATCCTTCTAACAATCCCTGTTACCAGTCACTAAGGCAACCCATCCCATTGAGGGTCTCCCCCCTCGATGCCCACCCCTGACCTTCTATTTATCAAGCATGAGGTCTGTCCTCAGGAATTGGTCCCTCCTGATAACTATCTAAAGTACATGACATGAAATCTGGCTGCCCTCACTTCTAAGAAGCATTCTGGCCGTACTTCTTCCAAGAAAGATTTGTTCCTTCTTCTGGCAAACCATGGCACACTCAATATTCTTCACCAATACCACGATTAACACCACCAGTTCTTCAGTTTTTCTTATTCATTTTCCAGCTTTCCCATGAATATGAGGTAATTTTGCAACAATCCTTATTACGAGGATGCAAAAATCTCTGTGATGTATTTAGCTTAGAATAATACATAGTATTACTTTCCTAATGACATATGTGGGCTAATGCATCAGACTACAAAGTCGTTTGAACTACAAGGTCGGTGGTTCAAGCTTACCAGCTGCTCCTTGGAAACCCTATATAGGGTCGCTATGGGTCGGAATCGACTCAACAGCACTTAACAACAACTACAATGACAGATGGGCATATGTCAAATTAATTTTGGAAACTTCAAAACCTTTAATAAAAGTCACAGTAAAGTTGCAAAATGTACAATCAGCTATGAGTGGTGTTTTTGGTAAATGGTTGGAAACTGAGCTAAGATTGGAGATACATATTGAGTGAAATTTTTCATGTCAAGGAAAAAGTTATCATTGGAAATAATAGCATATTAGGAGCAATTTATCGAGATCCTTGTTTTCAAATTATTACTAGTTGTGAAATTAAGGTGAAAGACCAGATTATATCTTTTAAGTAGTTTAGAAATGATAGACAATCTGAAAAATAGCAATACTGAAAGGACAACAAAGGTAAATAATTCAGGAAATACTCTTGTTTCCAATGATGATGTTGATAACATAGACTTACTTCTATGTTAAATAAGTTAAATTGATATTAAATGACTGTACTGCTAGGATTGGCTTTGTGAGCGAGTTTTGATGGTGTGCAGTAGTTAGAGGGGTCAAAAAAGCATTTGTTTGGATTGGGGAACAATATCCTCACTTAAGTGAAATTGTTCTTACAACTTTGGGAGCAGCAGCCACTCAAGCCAGTGGTAAGAAAACTTTCTCAGGTTTGAAATTCATCACGGGAGACAATAGAGATAGCTTAAATTTAAAAAAAAAGGATTAGAAGACGTTCTTTTAATATTTAATTACCAATGTGTAATTATTGTTTATTACAATGATGTTTTCTTAATGAACTATATAATTGTGTGTGGATTAAATCTACATTTGTAATAAAATGTTTATTTTATCAAATGTTACAGAAATTCTTCAACTTAGAATTGGGGTGAATATAAAAGTATTCAAGATTTTATTGTGTTTTGCCTTTATGCATTGATGTATTAGGTATGATAACACACTTCGTAATTCTACTAACTCTTAAATAAATTTCTACCAATTTTACATGGCTCTTAAGTGGAGTGGACTCCTAGTGTGGCACTGCTGTAGGATCAGTACTGGACTGTGAGCCACAAGGTTGGCAGTTCAAACCCACCATCTGCTCCTTGGAAACCCTTTACAGGGCTGCTATGAGTTGGAACCAACTCAACAACATTTAATAACAACATTAAGTGGAGTTTTGGTGTAGCACTGTAGGATAAGCACTGGACTGCTAACCACAAGGTTGGTGGGTCTAACCTACCAGTCACTCCTTGATAAACCCTATGCAGGGTTATTATGAGTTGGAACAGACTCAACAGAACTTAACAATAGTAATGATTAAGTGTTAGTCAAAATGTCTCTACATCAAAACTAATCTGGTTTTCAGTGCATCTTACAGTATTAAGTTGAGAATTTCCTATTGTCGTGAGCAAGGTTGTGTGTGAACATGACTGAGCCATGCTGAAGTTTGGCAGTTCTGATGCAGACATCTCCCATGATGAGATCTGGTGTGCAATTAAGTGCTATTGAGTCAGTTCTGACTCATAGTGACTCTGTATAGGGTTCCCAAGGAGTAGCCGATGGGTCTGAACTGCTGACCTTGTGTGGGTTAGTAGTCCAGTGCTTATCCTACAGTGCCACACCAGAACTATCTCACTGGTTTTGCTTCTTTAGAGAACACAGCCTAAGATACTTATTTAAAACGTATTTTAAATCTTCAATAAAATATTTAAAATTTATACAGTATGTTAGGAGTGTTTTACCATAATATTATTTTTTAAATGACTCAGTACTCCAGTGAATTCTAGTGTGTTTAATACATTGACTTATAAAAAATAATATATTTTGCATCGTATTTTTCTTTGCATGGAAATATTTTGAGACAAAGATAAAATTGAAATTTTATTTTCACTGTAGATTTATTTAACCATTAATGAATGTGTAAAAGGAAATAATTTAATATTTCTACTTTCAAAACAAATCTGGGGCATGAACAAAATCAAGTTAATTTAAAAATACAATATTATTTACAATATAAGGAACAGATTTGGTAGCTATATTTCTTCAGATGAAATTGCTCCAGATTATCCATTTGTAGAATCAAAATTTCAGAGAGTAAAAGACAGGTTTGAACCAGTTTCATACAGTTCAATCATAGATGACAAAGCAAAACCATAACAGAACAGTATACTTTACATTTTGGTGAAGGACCTCTGGGGCTAGATGGTGGAGTAGGCGGAAACACAGAGCAGACCCTCTACAACAGAGACATTGGAGACCAAGGGAAATAGATCCAGGCAGTGATCCTGAATTCCTGAGCCTGAGAAAACTGAAGAGGCAGTTGAACAGGGGCAGCAGCAAGAGAGAAGCAAAGCAGGCAGGCATCAGCAGGAATGGCGCGGTGCACCATCTTGGATTTTTGCAAGCGATTGCCAATGCAAGTACAAGATGAAGCTAGAGGTTGGTGGAAAGGGTACGATGTTGTCCCCAGCTTTGGCTATCGCCAGAGTCAGGTGTGAGGGGTGCTGCCTTTGTTTCTGGAATTGTGTGAACCGCTCTGAACTATGCGACACAAATAGTGAACAGAGAACTGTGGTCACACTTCTAGTCTCTATCACATCTACCAGGAGACAGGTGGTGAGTACCTGAGAACACAACAACATACAACCATCAATTAAGTAGAAATACAACAACACCACAATGTCTCAGAGAAAACAGACTATTTCAGGTTACACGAAGAGACAAGACAGAGTGTCTCCAACAAGTGACCAAAATACAGTCAGAAAATAAAATACCAGACATGGAATCCGAACTACTTAATAAAGGATTTAAAAGAATGATATTTAGGTACCTTCAATGAATTAAGAGAAAGATGAAAGAAAACACACACACACACAAAGTTTGGAAGAATTCAGGAAAACATAATAAGAGCTATCTGACAAAAGAAATTAAAAATTGGAAACCATACCAAAAAATAGCAGTTAGAAAGCCAGAAACAGACAATACTTTGCAAGGGCAAAGAAGTCAAATAGGCTCATTGGAAGGCCAAGTCAGTAAGCTTGAAGACAAATCTCTCAATGCTCAGAATAAAGAATAAAAATGCCAAAGAACACCTAAGAGTTATGTGCAAAGCTACCAAGAGGAATAACAGGTGTGATTAGAAATCTAGAACAGGAAGAGACATGAAACAACAACAACAACAAACAAACAAACAAACAATAAAAACACATAAAATTGTCTGAGAGGGTTGTAAGAACTTTCGTTACTTGAAAGATGAGAAGATAACCGTTCAGGAACTTAAACTAACTCCAAACAGAGTAGACTCAAAAAGAAACTCACAAGCTATAATCGAACTTTTCAAAACCAAGGACAAGGAAAAATTCCTGAGAGCAGCTCAGGAAAAACGAAAAGTTACCTATAAGAAGAACTCTACTACTAAGACTAAAGTCTGACTTCTCAGCAGAAACCAGTGCAGGCAAGAAGACAATGGAGTGACAACTTTCAAAGGAAACACTGCCAGCCAAGAATCATCTCCCCAGCAAAACTGTCCACAAAATATGACAGTGAAATCAGGACAATTTCAGGTAAACAAAAATTAAAAGAATTTTCAAAAACCACATCAACCTTACAAAAATACAAAAGACACTTCTTGGGACAGAGAACCAACAACAGCAGAGACTAACAGAACTCAACCCATACACAGAAGTATTCAAAGGAACACAAACCTTGTTGTTGTTATATGCAGTGGAGTTCCAACTCATAGTGACCCTGTACAGGGTTTCCAAGGCTGTGAATCTTTATGGGAGCAGAAAGCTTCATCTTTCTCCTGCGGAGCGGCTGGTAGTTTCGAACTTCTGACCCTGAGGATAGCAGCCCTATTTGTAACCACTACGCTACCAGAGCTCCTTAACACAAAATAGGGAACCAGAGATACCAGTTTGCTGTAAAAACAACAACAAAACCACAAAGTAAAAAGAGGGAATAATGTAGTTACAGGACTTCCAAATGAAGTGGAGATAAAGTAGATTTCAAGAAAAAAAAAAAAAATTAACCTAGATTTAAAAATTTTAAATTAAAAAAAATTTTTTTTAATTAAAACTTGACCAAGCCTTCCTCCTAACCCTCACCTAACCCCTATCCCTAACATTAACCGTAGTCCTAACCATAACTCTAACCCTAAACAAAGTCCTAGGCCTTGCCTAGACCTAGCCATAGTCCTAACTTTTACTCTTTATTTACCTTACCCGTTTTCTCCACCTCCCCATATAAACACAAAAAAATGTTTTGGTGAATTAAAACACTGTAACCAGAACAAAAAGAATTATGGTTCAAAGTCTCAGTTTAATTTCACACCATGCCAGTTCTAATGTGGTCATTTTGACCTGCATTTTGATGAAGCATTTTCTACTTCAGCATACCCAGGATGGCATTTTAGGATTGTGGAGGCATCCAGGTTATAAAATGTTAAGTGGAGACCAGAGACTAGAGACCCAATACCTGGCTTTGTGATAGGTAACTGGCCGTTTCAGCAAGTCCCTGAAGGCCACTGTATTCTGTTTGCACACTTGTTCGCTGTTTTGAGCTGCCATCAAAGTGGTTCCAAATCATGGCGACTCTACACAAGACAGACGGAAGCATTGCCCAGTGCTGCCCATCTGTGATGCCTGTTGGCATACACAAGTCCATAGTGGTGGTAAAGTATGCCAGCCATTTTCCGTATTTTTTACTGATCCTCCACTTTCCCAAACATAATATCCTGTTCTAGTGACTGGTGTTTGCTGATGCCATGTCCAAAGTAAGTGAGCATTCTGGTCGCATTTCTTCTAAGACGGACTTGTTTGCTCTTTTGACCATCCATGGCCTAGTCAATATTCTCCACCAGCACTGCCATTGAAGCACATCAATTCTTTTCCTGTCTTCCTTTTCATTGTTCAGCTTTTGCATACATGAGGACCAGGACTTGGATCAGGCCCACCTTACTCATCACAATGACATCTTTGTTTTTTTACATCTTAAGATGAGGACTTTTGCGTGGATTTGCCCAATGCACTGTGGGTTAATACGCTAGACTGCAAAGTTGGTTTGAACCGCATGGTCAGCTGTTCAAGCTCACCAATTGCTCAATGGAATGCCTGTATGGGGTCACTATGGGTTGGAATCGACCGGATGGCATTTAACAACACCAATAGCAATATATCATTTGCTTTTTGACTGCTCTTTCTACAGGTGTTGATTACGGATCCCAGTAGAAGGAACTTCTTGATGACTTCAACTTATTTATGATGGTGTTGCTTATTGGTCCACTTTGCCAAAGGGTGAAGGAATAATAATAATAACATCAACAACAACAATGGCAGTAATCATGCCTTCCTACTGTCTTCACTGGATGCTGTAAAATAAAATTGGGTATTATTTTAGTTTTCTTTTTGAACTTTTTGTTGTGAATTGAGAGAAGGTTTATAGAACTGATCATCAGTCTTACATTCAACAAATCATCTACTTTGTGTCATTTCAGTGATTGTGATCCCCTCCATGCACCATCAGTTCACAGTACTCACCTCTGTTCACATTAAATCTTGCACTCTTCCTGTGTCTTCCACGGCCTTCATCTTTCCTGTGACAACTTTCCTCTCGTTGTATATTGCCTTCCTCATGTTCCAAGTTAACATGTGTCCACCCTCTAACCCATAACTAATGTCCCTTCCCTCCCATCCCTGGTAACCATCATAGAAGTTTTCTAGCTAAAATATTGGGTATTATATTTAAAAGTAATTTAACTCTGGAAACATATACTTGTGGCTATTTACCTCTAAGTTATATATTTGTGATATAGACTTATCACAAATAAGGGTGTTTGTTTTTTGGTTTTTCCTTCTTTTCCAGGAGCTCTATCTGCTGCAACTTCAACAATCACTCAGGTTCAAACAATTCCGATTCCATTACTCGTCAGTTTAGTTGACTTGAAAAAACAGCTTTGCCAGAACTTATTTGCAAAATTCAGACATTACATAAATATGACAGATATGGTGCTCTGAGTGTGAAACTGATATTTTATTTGCTTTAGGGAGGAAGCCCAAATTGGATAAATTAATGAAAAAGTAGGTAATCGTTTTGACAAGATGCTTTTATATGAAAATCATTGAAAACTGCAACTTGTATGAAACGAATTTCCCCCAATTTCCTTTTAAAGTACAAGAGTTATAACTTCTTAATGAGCCAAGATGTTTTTAGATCTCACTTTGCCTAAAACAATTGGGACTTCCTAAACAATTATTCAAGTCTTGGTGTGGGACTGTAAGTTAAGTTCTGGACTCCTAGCCACAAGGTCAGTGGTTCAAACCCAGCAACTGCTCATTAGAAACCCTATACAGGGTTGTTATGAGTCGGAATCGACACAATGACACTTAATAATTTAACAGCAACAAACAGGAACCCTTGGTGGTACAACAGTTAAGCATTCAACTGCTAAAAAATGGTTTTTAGCTACTACTACTAACTGCTCTGAAAGAGATTATGTTAGAAGATCCCAGATTGAGTGGGAGAAAATGTGGAACAAAATTAAAAATCATAAAAATGGCCAGCTCAGAAAAAGAATGGTGGAATCCCAAGACTCTGACCTTTGGTCATCCTTCATGTCTAGAACAGAACTTACCCCAATGGCTCAATTTTTATTCAATCAATAGATAGGTATATGGGGTTGACAAGGGGGTGGCAACCACACTAGTGAGCTATGCACACCGTAGAATGGTCCTCCATTCATGACCAAAAGAGCAGCGTTTTCTCAAGGACAAAGCTCAAAAGTGTGGGAAAGAAGGAAGAGTGGAACCAAGAAACCCAAGGAGGAAGCAGGACGAGCGATGCTACATGGAGGGGATTGGAATATTGAGACAAACCCAGCATATGAGTAGCCAAATATATAGCTGGGAGCTGTAAGCTTTCACTCACTTCACAATAAAAAGTGAAGGGGAGCCCTTGGGTGGTGCAAACAGTGAACCTAGGTTGGAGGTTTGAGTCCTCAAGCTGTGGGATAAAGCATTGGCCTGCAAGGTTGGTTTGAACCATAAGGTTGGCAGTTCAAACTCACCACTTGCTCCTTGGAAACCATATACAGAGTCACTATGAGCAGGAACTGACTCCACAACACTTAACAACAAAAGCAACAACAGTGGTGCCTGAGAAAAATGGTCTGACAATCTACTTCCAAAAAACCAGCCATTGGAAACTATCTGGAGCAGAGTTCTACTCTAGGGTTACAATGAGTCAGAGTTAGCTCAATGGCAACCGATTTCTTCTTCTTAAAATAGCAATTTTATGGACCATCTAGCAAAAATGATTGAACCTCAAATAGATCCTTTTGTTGTTGTTGTTGGGTACCATCAAGTCGGCACCGACTCATACAGACCCTATGCACAGCAGACCGAAACACTGCTCGATCCTGGGCCAACCTCACTACTGTTGCCATGCTTGAGTCCATCGATGCTGCCACTTGGCCAGTCCATCTCGTTGGGAGTCTTCCTCTTTTTTTCTATGACCCTCCACCTTACCAAACATGATATCCTTCTCCAACAACTAGTCCCTCCTGACAATATGTCCCAAGTGTGAGAGATGAAGTTTGACCATGTTGGCCTCCAAGGAGCACTCTGGCTGCACTTCTTCTAAAATGGATCTATTGGTTCTTTTGGCAACCCATGGCACTTTCAATATTCTCCTCCAACACCATAACTCAAAGGCATTCTGCGATCTTCCTGATTTACTGTCCAGCTTTCGCATGCATATGAGGTTATTGAAAATACCATGTCTTGGGTCAGGCACACCTTAGTCCTCAAGCTGACATCTTTGCTCTTCAACACTTTAAAAAGATCTTGTACCGCAGATTTTCCTAATGCAATACGCTGTTTGATTTCTTCACTGCTGCTTCCATGAGTGTTGATAGTTGATCCAAGAAGAATGAAGTCCTTGACAACTTCTATCTTATTTCTGTTGATAAGAATTTTGTTTATTGGTCCAGTGGTGAAGATTTTTGTTTTCTTGACATTGAGATGTAATCTATACCGAAGGCTGTGTGCTCTTTGATCTTCATCAGTAAATGCTTTAGGTCCTCTTCACTTTCAGCAAGCAAGGTTGTAGATCCTTTTAGAAGCAGTCATTTAATTCTGTTTAAGTGAATAAGCATTTTATGGCTCTGCAGGACAGAATAAAAGAAGATACAGTCCTAGCCTCTAGAAGCTTGCAATTTAATAGGAGACATACTCTTCACTCTACCGAAAGTTCTGCACGCTGGTAGGAAATCAGTCAATGTGTGAGAATATTAATTTTCACACAGATTCATCTGTTTTTCTCAATTTAATCCACATCTCATGGGTGTTTTAAAAGTTCAGTAATTCTTTATTCCTTTGATAGAAAAACTGTCCTGTTTGTCATTTCATTCAATGAAATTCAGAAATACTAAAATGAAAACCAAATAAGTAGTAGCAGCAAAAAACCCCTCTGACCTTCGAAGGCACAATCCATATAACTTTATACCATTCCCATTCCACCAACTCAGCTCACCAAAATGTTCAACTTTTCAACCAATTTTCAAATGTGTTCTTAGACACAAAAATGTAATGTTTCAAGAGTTTATACCTCTTAGCATATGCCTATGAACACATTTTTCCAAGCTGCCTGAAACAACAGAAAAGAATTAAGTAACATGCAACAAAAGTAACAATTGCAGGTGAAATTGTGGTGGGAAGGGGAAGGAGGGAACAAAGACAAAATTTGGGCTCATGGGCCTGAAAGTTTTTGTTTTATATTAGCTGCGGTCAAGTCAACCCTCAACACTTGAGGATGTCATGCACCACGGAGCAAAGCACTGCCCCGTCCTATGACACTTCTGCGGTCGGTTGCAGCTGGGATGACTGTAATTCTTAGGGTTTCTCAGAAGTAGCTCGACAGGCCTTCCTTGTCCATCTTAGTCTGAAGCTCGGCTGAAAACTGCTCCACATTCTAAGCTCCACCCCCGTCTCCTTTATCAGACAGGTGATGGCTATACATGAGGTGTATTGGCCAGGTATTGAACCTGGGTTTCCCACGTGTGCGGTTAGGATTCTGCCAGTGAACCACTGTTCTCTCAAAACCCTGCCTTGGGCTAGTCCACATTTTTGTCTTTAATCATGAATGTTCTAAATGTATGTTATTTAGATACAAGAAATTGAAAACACATTAAGTATACTTTATCTATATGGTAGAGTCCTGGTGTGGAGCTGGGGGTTAATGCACCAGACTGCAAAGCTGTTTGAACTGCATGGTTGGCAGTTCAAACTCACCAGCTGCTCTCCGGAAATCCTATACAGGGTCACTATGGGTTGGAACCAATTTGACGGCACTTAACAACAACAACAATGTGGTGGTGGTGTGCCATGGAGTTGGTTCCGACTCATAGCAACTCTGTATAGGGTTTCTGAGGCTGTAAATCTTTACCGGAGCAGAAAGCCTCCTTTTTTCCCCACAGATAGGTTGGTAGATTTGAATTGCTGATCCTGTGGTTACCTGCCCAACTCATAACGCCACTACGTTACCAGAACTCCTTATTTTACCTATGTAGACAATTGCATAAGCATCACTTAAAACAAGACAGAACATTTCTAGAAGGGCCCTTTGAGTTCTCACCCAACCCACCCACTCAGGTTGACCCTCCACTGGGATTCTTCTCACTCTAGGTGAGTTTCACCTGTACTAGGTAGTGCAGTAGGTTACATCTTGGGCAGTTCAAATCCACCAGCTGGAGAAAGATGAGGCTTTCTGTGCCCTTAAAGATCGATAGGCTTGGGACCTTAAGAAACAGTTGTATACTGTCCTAGAACGTGGCGATGAGTTGTAACCGACTCAGAGAGTTGGGTTTGGTTAGGTGGCGGTTCAGTGAGGGCTTATTAGCTTCAAATAACTACATAGTTTCTATTGTAAAACTGTTTACTAAGGCTGGAAGAATAACAAACTAGAGTTGGTTCCCTCCCTTTCACCACAACCTCTTAAAAAAGAAATGCTCTGTGGTTGCAAAATAAAGAGCCTTGACAAGAACCCAGGACCCAAAAGCTCCCCTGTACACTTGGACAGAAGTTGTAGGTGGAAACCAAGAATTAAGTCTATTTCCTCATTTGCTCAATTCACCTTGTGCCCCCTCATGCCCCTCCCCCACTCTCTACTTCAACAGCTCCAGTTCAATTGGGGGGCAGCAGGAGTGAGATCCAATTGATGTATTTCCTCAAAGCATGGTTTTTCTGATCGTCTCTGGAACATTTTTTCTAGCTAGAGGAAAACATCCAGACTAAAGAGCATAATGTACTCATTCCCACCAGAAACATTGCATTAAGCTTTATTAGCTTTTGGGAACTTAAGTAATGGAAATATTGAACCACATAAAAAACAACACAAGATAAGTCGCTCTGAATTGAGTACCGTTTTATCAAGGACCCGGAGCACCTGGTGGACAAAGCGACCAGACAGGTTGACCTTGAGCTACCTCCCCTAAAATCCCAGTTGAAAACAAACAGTCTTCTTCGCAGAAGACAGAAATAGCTGTGAAAATAAATGCAATCGCTGGCCAAGGGTTAAATGGGCTCTGATACAGCTTCCAGAGATTATTAGATGTTTTCAACAGAACAGTGGTTAAAAATAGAAAGCAAAAGGTAAATAACCTGGGGGTGGTATTCTTTCTCAGTTGTTTTAGGGCAGGAACTTGGAGGTGAGGGAAGATGATGAACCTGCATTTAAACTAACCTTTCCTTTGTTCTTATTTTAGCACCATTGTAATCTAACCCCTTGAATAAACAGTTACTGCTCCCAAAATTGGAGTCCTAGTGTGGAGCTATAGGTTAATTAATGCACCAGACTGCATAGCTGTTTGAACTGTGAGGTCGTCAGTTCAAACTCACCAGTTGCTCTTCAGAAACCATATACAGGGTTGCTATGGGTCAGAACCAACTCAATGACACTTAACAACAACAAAGCTCCTGGCGTTGGGAGGGAAGTCTCTGACAAGAGAGCTTGGAGGTCTAGAGAATGAAACAGCCCAACCTGAGACAATCTGTGAAGGGACAGAAGTTACCAGTGCTCACTTCCCAAAACTGGTCCACCCAGTGGCAATTGTCCATCTGTCCATGTTTTCAGAGAAAAGATTACAAAAAGATGACAGTTATCCAACACCATCCTCCTTGTCCCAGAAGGAATAAGATAAGCATTTGTGGTTTTACTTCTCCATCTTTTTAGGGGGGATCCTGGAAATGGAAATGCGGTAGCTGCCCTGGAGTCAGCAAACCACTGCCCACCATCCACTATCATTTGACCCACCATGATCAGCTGCAAATTATACTGTTGTGATCCACAAGGTTTTCATTGACTGACTTTAGACATAGGTCACCAGGCCTTTGTTCTTCTTTGGAAGGGCAGCTGAAACCCATTCAGCTCCATAGCAACATGCAAGCCTCCCCTGACAGACTGGTGTTGGATGTGTATGAAGTACCTTAGTGGGGAATGGAACCCGGGGCTCCCTCACAGGAGGTGAGAGGGTTTACTACAGAGTCTCTATTGCATCACCAAAATCCCACTGCCGTTGTGCCAATTCTGACTCACAGGGACCCTGTCGGAGAGAGGACAGAGCAGAACTGCCCTGTGGGGTTTCCCAGGAAAAGGCAGACCACCACCTTTCTCCTGCAGAGTGGCTGGTGGGTTCAAACTGATGACCTTTTGTTTAGAAGCTGAGTGCTTTAACCACTGTGCCATCGGGAACCTTTGGGTTTGCTTAAGGTGCCCCAGATATCTTGCCACATGCGACATCTGAGAGATGGTTGGTGGAGCGCCTCGAGTGGAATCAAAAGGGAAGGGTGGGCATGGGGGCTCCTGGGGCAGGAGTGAGGGTAGGGGCAGGTGTGAAGAAGACAGACCTTGGAGCTGACTCCAGGACAGCAGAAGGGAACCGGGGGCTTGGAGCAGGGATCGTACCATCAGAATAGCAAGGCTGAGCCGCTGGCCTTACTGGGCACAAAATCCACATGATAACGATGGCTTTGATCTCCATTTGGCATGGTCTGCTCTGTAGGCACACCCCACCCCCACCCCCCACCCCCCGGTGCAAAAGGAACAAACTCCCCAAAAGTGCTGGCAAGAGCAGCAAGTTGTACGGCTCAGCTCTGCAACAATAAAGAGCCCCTCAGATGCTTTGTAAACCTCTGCAGCTGGTGCCTCATGGCATCTCCACCAATTCGCTCTGTGTGATGGCAACAATGATGCGCTCCCTTTGTAACTCAGAGTCTAAGCCTTCCAGACTATGGAGCTTTTGGGTGCAAGTGCCAATGTTTGAATGAGACACCTGGATTTGAATGGCGAATACGGTGCTACTAGCTATGAACTGTCATTGAGTTGGCCACAACCCACGGTAATCCATTGTATGGGATCAGACTGTTGAATAGCTTGGCTCCAATGACAGTACCGCCTTCCCCATTTCTCTCAATGGGGATCAGCTGTGCTGTTTGTGGAATTTGCTACTGTTGGTTTTGACTCACAGTGACCTGATATACAAGAGAAAGAAACACTGCCCAGCCGTGCACCATCTTCATGACTATGGGATCCACGGTTATGGCCATTGTGTGAATCCATCTCCTGGAAGGTTTCTCTGACCAGCATGATGTCCTTTTCTAGTGTCTTTCCTGATGGCGTATCCACAGTAAGGAATTGAAGTCGCATTCTGGCCATATTTCTTCTAAGATGAATTTGTGCGTTCTCCTGGTAGTCCATCATCTATTCAATTCTGGTGTTTGTGAAAATGCCTAAATCTGCTATGGGTTGTGCTATTTATTGGTGGGCTTCAGGACCATTGTACCCGAAACCCCTTACCCTGTAGGACTGGGGATCCTTTTGCATCCTCTTTCAGTGGGTTTCCATAGTGCCTCCAGCACTTTTTCCACGCCTCTTTACAGACACAAGTATTTTACAGATTACTTACGTAATGTCGGTATCTCTTCTTCAGAAAAGCCTCCTCTGAGCTTAGCTCCTCGTGTTACAATTCTGCTTCTCCTCTGCAGGGCTATCGTTTTAAACAAAACATTGCCAGCCTCGGGCTATCTTCATGATCCTTACAGCCTGAGGGATCCAACTTCTAGCACTGGGCCCCTTGGTGCCTGGTCAGTTCTGACTCACAGCCATTCCAGGTAACAGAGTAGAACTGCCCCATAGGGTTTCGGTTAGGGATGCAGACTGTCTCATGTTTCTCCCGAGGAGCAGCTGGTGGGTTCAAACCATCGACCTTTTGGTTAGTTCAACCAGTGTGCCACCAGGGCACCAACTGTTGTGTTGTTAAGTGCCATCGAGTTGGTCCCGACTCATAGTGACCCTATTTAGGCTGTAAATCTTCACAAGAGCAGAAAGCCTCATCTTTCTTCCTAGGAACTACTGGCTGGTGGGCTAGAATCACCAACTTGGTGGTTAGCAGTCCAGTGTTTATTGTGCAGAGCTATGGGATAAAATGCTGTAGCGATTCATAGGGTTTTCATTGGCTGCTTTTTGTAAGCAGATCATCAGGACTGTCTTCCTAGCCTGTGTGAGTCTAGAAGCTCTACTGCAAACTGTCCACCCTGGTTGACCCTGCTGAGATCTGAAATACTGGTCACAGTGTTTCCAGCATTGCAGCAACACCTTAACCACCACAGCAGGGCACAGCGACAGACGGGTGACGGGTGAACTGGTATAAGTGTTCTGAACGGAAAACAGTTGTCGTTTTACTATTGTTAAGAATGTATAACGACCCAGTTTAGGTTAAGACACATCGTCTTAAGGATGTCCTTTGAGGGTTTGCTTTAATGAACAAATTAGAATAATTCATCATTAGTGTACCACTTTTTTGGGAGCTTGGGGAACAAAATTAAAAAAATTTAAAAACCATTTTGAAATTAGGAGCTAATTACCATGATAGAATCCAGGACTAAATCTGGATTTGTCAAAGTCATGTTTCTTGATCTGTGCTAAAAATATTAGCACCACAATGAGGAAAAACCTAATTTCTAGTTAGTTAATCTTTATTAAATGCATGAGAAATAATCTACTCATTTTTTCCATTCTAAAAAGTTTTTATTGTGAATTCAGTGATAGTTTACATGGAAGAACATTCGTTTTACACTCATCATTTCATTGCAATGATTAAGTCCCCTTTGTGCATCATCATTCAACACTATTTGCTTCTATTCCCTCTGTTTCTCTTTGTTGTTGTTTTTTTTTTTGGCAGGGCGGGGGGAGGATATATACAAAAACACTCTGAAATATATAATCATAATCATTTAAACAATCAAAGGGTACATTCTGCAAGCCTGCCTCCTGCCCACCAGCACTCAGTCTTGCTCTTTCCATGAATCTAGAATCCTCAGCTGCTCTCTCTCTCTCCATGTCCTCATCTCTGCCTCCATCTCTGGTGTCGCTGCTTCTCTGGATAGGGTCTCACATTTTGCTGTGTTCTTCTCCCTTGATGGTCCTAGGGTCTTCTTTTCCTGGACTGTAAGATTAACTACTCCCCCCTTTTTGTTATAGAACTTCTACCTTTACAGTTGTGACAGTTGCAATTAGTCATGATAACAATTACTCACTATTGAATCATAAGAATCTTATCCCCATCTCTTTTTACCAGACCCATCTAGACAAGATGAAAACTATTCAGTGGTGACTCTATCTTCCCCCACACACTCTTAAACTAAACTCCCTGTTGAAAACTTGTAAGCTCTTTATCGTCCCTTCATTTTAGGTAGCCAATGTCTAAGTTGCCTGTCCCTATAAATTCTGTATACAGAGGGGATAGGATTGATACTTGATGAGAAGACTCCTTCCCTCTCAGTTGGTATTTTGAGCTACTACATCCATAAGTATAGGTCAAGTTCATAAAATTGTAGCAGTTTACCTTTGTTTCCTTTATCAAAAATTGTTTTTTATCTTCCTTTAGTCGAGCTCTGATCATTAAGCCATTGAGGCTAGGTCAAATGAATACTATCTAGTTTGGGCATTCTTGTGCATGTCCCCTTACTTCATATCAGTTGGATACTTCACTCTCAGCAGAAGCCCTCCATAGTTATGTCCTTGTCCATGGTTTCTAGAATCCCCAGGTCTCACCAAACTTCAGACCACCCAGCCTTTCCTCTTCTCTCTCTCATCTTCAGGTCAATGGGAGTAATCTACTCATTTTGTTAAAAAGAGAACCAAGAAGGACGGTAAGGCAATGAATTTATCAGAGCTATATTCGGGGGACAAAAGAATGCTGATGGTGCAAAGGTTAAGTGCTCGGCTGCTAACCAAAATGTCGGTGGTTCTAACCCACCAGCTGAGCCACAGGAAAAAGATGAGGCCGTCTGTTCTATAAAGAGGACAACTTTGGAAATCCCCCGAGGTAGTTCTACTCTGTCCTTTAGGGTCACTATGAGTTGGAGTCGACTCGCTGGCCCCCAGCAACAACGTTTTCAAATATTGTTAGTCATTACTCAGAGTTTCCATTGGAAAATTATACTTGACTCACACGTGACATTCCAAAACAACAAGGAGGCTTCCCTTCAGCCACACACACACACATACGCAAAACTGCTTAAAATGGGGTGGTTTTGTTTTATATACTGAGATGGTCATGTTATGTGTCTCCGTGGCTGGGCTTTGATTCTAGGCTCTATAGTCCCTTCCATTGTGTGATGTGAGCGTGTGAGCAGCCAGTACCAGTTGACAGGGGACTTTCATTGGAAAGTGGGCCTGCATCCGATATAGCAGTCACTGGATGTCCTGGAAGATGTCTGTCTCTCATGACCCTACATTCCTCTTGTCGTCTGACCACGAGCTGTAGAGTTGTAAGCCAGCAGAGGCCTCCAGCCTGCAGCCTGACCTGCATTTGGAGTCACTATTCTCTGCAACTACATGGACCAGCAGAGGTCTTCAGCATGGCTGCTGACCCACAGATTTGGCTTACTAGTCCCCACAAGTATGTGAGTTATTTCCTTTAAGTAAATCTCTCTCGATGTATTTGTATACACGCTTCACTGACTTTGCTCCTCTAAACAACTCAGACAAAGACAGTAGTTTTATCACAACAGTTTGTTTGTTTTTTATTTAAAGCTGCTTTCCTGAGTTCATTTATTTCCTGACAATTCATGTAAAGGTCACTTCGATGTCATGGGCATGTGAATTCCTCCCAGCTCATGGGAATTTTGGCAACTTTCCAATTCTTTTTTTTACAGATGCATATGGAATGAGTTACTATGAGTGGAAATTTGACTCCACAGCGGTGGTTTGTTGTTGGGTTTTCCCACAGAATATAGAATATATATTCCTGAGGCCACACTGTCTCTAGAAATTGTAAGATGAAAATTTTTGGTTTGTCCTTTTCATGTCTTCTTTAGGAAATTGAGAGTTGCTGGGTAGTGGAAACAGCGAACATTATCACCTGTTAACAAAGAAGGTGCAGGTCTGAGCCCACCTAAAGGCACCTCAGAGAAAGGTCTGGCAATCCACTTATGAAAACTCATCCACTGAGAACCCTGTGGAGCACAGTTCTACTCTGAAACACACAGGACACCATGAGTGGGATCTACTTATGAAACATCATCCACTGAGAACTCTGTGGAGCACAGTTCTACTCTGACACACACGGGGACACCATGATTGGGATCTACTTATGAAAAATCATCCACTGAGAACCCTGTGGGGCACAGTTCTACTCTGACACACACATGGGGGCACCATGAGTGGGATCTACTTATGAAAAATCATCCACTGAGAACCCTGTGGGGGCACAGTTCTACTCTGAAACACATGGGGGCACCATGAGTGGAATCTACTTATGAAAAATCATCCACTGAGAACCCTGTGGAGCACAGTTCTACTCTGGCACACACAGGGGGCACCATGAGTGGGATCTACTTATGAAAAATCATCCATTGAGAACCCTGCGGAACACAGTTCTACTGTGACACATATGGGGGCACCACGAGTGGGATCTACTTATAAAAATCATCCACTGAGAACCCTGTGGAGCACAGTTCTACTCTGACACACACGGGGGTGGGGTTGGGGGTGGGGGGAAGGCTCCATGAGTCAGAATTTAGTCAATGGCAACTGGTATAAGAAATTCACCGCAGGATTTTGTTCCTGAATTCACAGAGCTGTTTTCTCTTTGAGCTTTCCTGTCCAACTGGTGTTTGACTGTGTGGAAAGTGTCACTGTCTCCAAACGGTTGGCAAGCAAGACTTAGAGAGCTGGGAACATATTTACCTTTTCCCGGTTCATCTAGCCCCAAAGAGACACTCAGTGAACAAAAAGAGAGAAGTAAAAAATGGAGCAATAATGAAAAAACCAAGATATTGTCTCACAATCGAGACTGCTCTGTGAACAAGTACAGAGCTCTGTGATCTGAAAAGTGCATTTCTATCTGGTACGATGTTTACCATGAAAATGACCAGCCAGCTCTTCCCCGTGTGCCAAGGTTCACTCTGACCCAGCTTCTATGAAAACATCCATGTAATGTAAATTGTTGCTGCTGTTAGTTGTCTTGGGGTCCGTTCCAACTCCCATCAACCCCATGTCTAACCGAAGGAAACACTGCCCAATTCTGCGCCACCCTCACAATTGTTTCTACGGCAACAGCTTTGCTTTTTTGTGGTTTAGATGTGTTTCTTACACATTGATAATTTCTTCAATGTAGGTTGCACCTTAGTGTAAAGAAAACAAAAATCCTCACCACTTGACCAATAAATAACATCAAGATAAATGAAGAAAAGATTGAAGTTGTCAAAGACTTCATTTTGCTTGGATCCACTATCAACACTCATGGAAGCAGAAGTCAAGAAATCAAACGATGTATTGCGTTAGGCAAATCTGCTGCACAAGACCTCTTTAAAGTGTTCAAGAGCACTAAGTTTGAGGACTAGGGCGCACCTGACCCAAACCATGGTATTTTCAATAACCTCACATGCATGTGAAAGTTGCACAGTGTATAAGGAATATGGTAGAAAAACTGATGCAGTTGAGTTATGGTGTTGGAGGAGAATATTGAAAGTACCATGGACTGCCAAAAGAACAAACAAATCTGTGTTGGAAGAAGTACATTCAAGATGCTCCTTAGAAGCCAGGATGAAGAGACTTGGTCTCTCATACTTCAGACATATTATCTGGAAGGACCAGTTCCTGGAGAAGGACATCATGCCTGGTAAAGTGGAGGGTCAGCAAAGAAGACGAAGATCCCTAACGAGATCATTTGGCACAGTGCCAGCAGCACTGGGTTCAAGTGTGCAATAATTATGAGAACATTGCAGGATGAGGCAGTGTGCTGCCCTGTTGTGCATAGGGTCACTATGAGTAAGAATGCACTCAACGGCATCTAACAACAACAAAATTCCTGGTATGGCACTGTAGGGTAAGCACTTCCCACAAGGTTGGCAAGTTGAAACCCAACAGTTGTTCCTTGGAAAGCCTAAACAGATTCACTATAAGTCAAACAGACTCAATAGCACCTAACAACAACAACAATTAAAAGTGCTCAGTTGTTAATTAGAAGGTTGGCAATTCAAACCCCACTGGCCACTCCAAAGAAGAAAGATGTGTGAGTCTGCTTCTGTAAGATGTACAGTCTTGAACTGTTCTACTCTGTCCTTCAGGTTTGTATGAATCAGAATAAATGACAGTGTGTGTGTGTTTATAATTAAGTGGGAGTTATACATTTAAAGTTCTCACTAGATGTGGATGTCTGGGGACCCTGATAGGGTGGAAGCATGGCACTGTGAGAAAGGGAAATGGATTCTGGGTGGTAGTGGAAGACAGTGGGGTCGGGGAGGAGGTAGGTTTAGCATACAGATGTCTTTATGGTCATGATGGACGTCTGTGGGCACATTCACTAGAATTCGCTAGAATTCAGTTCCCAATCCACAGTCTCTGTTTTCAGGGTCACCCAGTCCATGGGAAACCCCACACATTGCTGGTTCCTCATCAGCTGGCCACGGACCCAGCAGAGGGCCAGAGCTAAACTACACCATCTTCATGATGAGTTTTCCTTTCAGGGAGTGAGCAGGATGAAGGAAGGAGGAGAGAGTGAGCAGGAAGTCCGCCTGGAGAAAAATGGAATGGAATTCTGTGGGTGCTCTAGTTTGCTTTGAATCATGAGAAGCTTTTTTTTTTTTTTGAGAAGCTTTTTATAGTGAATCGAGTGAAGGTTTACAGAGCAGGTCAGTGTTCCAGGCAATAATTCATGCACATTTTCTTCATGCCATTCATTATAATCCCCATAATGCAACATCACTGCTTCCAGATCCTTCTTGTTTCTGCCTTCAGAACATGGTTCTTGGACAAATGTGTCCCTTTGTTCTCAAATGGTTGACTGTTGTAAGGAGGTCTACTTCCCCACAGTTACTGTTCCTCTTGTAGAACTGTCTATTGTTTGGCTGAAATTGAGGGTGGTGGGTTAGGGGAGGTGAGTTGAGTTTCAGGCTTGAAGGAAAATGACCAAGGGCCATACTCTGGGCTCCCCTGAGTCTCTATCAACCAGTAAGCCTCTAATCTTGCTTTTATCATTCTGAGTTTTGTTCTACAGGTTTCTCCCATTCTATCCACCACCTTCTAATCGGATCCCTTTCAGAGCAGTTGGTAGTGATAGCTGGGCACCACCTAGTTCTGGTCTCAGGGTCTGATGTTCACATTATCTATTAGTCTCCTTGGGTATTGATTTTCTTCACTCTTCTTTGCTCTAGACCAATAGATGCACCTTAGATAACTGTTCACAAGCTTTGAAGACCCCAGTTGCTACTCACCAAAGTAAGATGTAGAACGTTTTCTTTGTGGACGATGTCCCCTGAGAATATGGTCCTCAGCCCGCAGGTCCAGTGACAAAAAAGTGCTTTAAAAAAGTACATAGTCGAGGTCCCTGGAACCATCAAGGGAGAAGAGCAGAGTGAAAGACCTACCCAGAGAAACAGTGATGCCAGAGATGGAGGCAGAGATGATGACATGGAGAGATGGAGCAGCTGGGGACTCCAGACCCAGAGAGGGAGAGGGGCTGTGTGCTGATGACCATGGGGCATACCCTTTGGTTGGTTGATGATGCATGGAGGGGATTGTAACCATGGCAATGAAACGATACACGATAGGATGAATGTAAAGCTAATGTTCTCTCATGTAAACTATCACATAATTCACAATAAAACATTAACAACAACAACAAAAGTACATAGTGAAACCTCCCTAGCATCATGAAAGACGAGACGATAGCTGTTCAAGAAGTTAAAGGAACTTCAAAGAGGATAGAACCCAAAAGAAAAGCACCAAGACATATTATAATCAAACTTTTCAAAATCAAAGACAAGGAAAGATGCTAAGAGCAGCTCAAGAAAAATGAAAAGTTGCTTATAAAGGAGAACTACTAAGACTAAACACTGATTTCTCAGCAGAAACCATGCAGGCAAGAAGATAATAAACAAGACCAAACCTTATGCCTAGCCCTAGTCTAATCCTTACCCTTAATATTAACGAAAGTCGTAACCATAACCCTAACACAAAAGGAAATCCTAGACCTACCCTAGACCTAACTCTAACTCCTTGCTCATATCCCCCAAAATAAATGAATAATAATAATAAAAAGTACATAGTGATTCTTCTCCACATGAGCTTTCTTGTAGTAAATAAACTTTCACTGGAATCTGGGCTTTTATAGAACTCAAGATGAAGAGATTTTGTATAGCATGTTTTGGCCATAACATCTGGAAAGACTGATTGCTAGCGATGGACATCCTGTTTGGTAAGCTGGAGATGGCTCGAGCCCGTGGCTGCTACAGTGGACTCCAACAGACTACGGATCCCGAGGATGACGCAGGGGCGGCCAATGAGATTCCTTCTACTGCAATTGGAGCTGACTCAGCGCTAACTAACAACACCAATAATGTGGTTAATTTAAGATGGGGACTCCTGCACTCAGCCCTGACCTCTCTGTCTGCAGGCTAATGGCAGGTGTCCGTCTGTCCCTCTGCCCCTCACCATGGAGCCAGCCATCTGTCATTCCCTCTAAGTCCTTTCACTCAGATTCTCTGCTGCAGATTTCTGGGGGACTCTCCCTTCCTCCCTATTTAGGTCATGGCCAATGGTTGTAGAGAATGTAGGATAAGATGCTAGTTAATATACTTGGAATAGCATTTGTTAAAAATAAAATGTGTGCATGTGTATTTTAATAAGAATTGGTTTAGATCCAAAAATAAGCATTGCTTTTGGGAAGGCACTCAAGGGGACCTCTTTTCTCTCCTAGTATTTCATCAGCCCTTGGAAACGTGTATTTCAAGGCAGCAATTGCTCTAGCGACTTACATCATTTCCCCCAGCTGCCTTTTCAGAGAGCATTCTCGCTTGTTACTTTTCAAACCTGGCAGCATTTGTCAGGTATTCACAAGGGAAACAACCCAACAAAGAGCAAAAATCTTGAGCACCACATAGACTGGTGAATTTCAACACCACCATTTGTTAATGCCTGGAATTTGAGCTCTGGTAGCGTAATGGTTACGAATCGGGCTGCGAACCTTAAGGCCAGCAGTTCGAAACTACCAGCCGCTCCGCGGGAGAAAGATGAGGCGTTCTGCTCCCGTAAAGATTTACAGCCTCGGAAACCCTGTACAGGGTCGCTATGGGTCAGAACCGACTCGAAGGCGCTTAACAACAACAACAACATATGAGCCCAGAGTAGCGCTGGTAGCGTAGTGGTTACAAATCGGGCTGCCAACCTCAAGGTCAGCAGTTCGAAACTACCAGCGGTTCCGCGAGAGAAAGATGAGGCGTTCTGCTCCCGTAAAGATTTACAGCCTTGGAAACCCTGTGCAGGGTCACTATGAATTGCCGCTGACTCCACGGTACTTAACAACAACAACAACAACATATGAGCCCAGTTGTGGCGTTCTAGGATATGTACTGGACTGCTTATCATACTAACTGCAAAGTTGATAGTTCAAACCCACCAGCCGCTCTCAGAAACCCTATACAGGGTCTCCATGAGTTGGAACCAACTTGATGGTGCTTAGCAACAACACCATGTAGTCCTTGTGGTGTGCAAATGGTTAACACATTTGACTGCTAAGCTAAGGGGTGGAGGTTGGAGGCCACCAAAGAAAGAGGTGCCTCCAAAGAAAGACCTAACCATCTATACCTGAAAACTCAACGTACACTGAAAAGCCCACGGAGCACAGTTCCAGTCTGACACACATGAGGTTGCCTTGGGTTGGAGGCAACTGATTAACTCTGGTAGTTATTTATAGTTATAATTTCGTTCACACACACTCTCTCGCTCTCTTTTTCCTTTTCTCATTTGCAAGCTCATGTAGCTTTGTACAATTAAATTCTTACCCTGGAGAAATTCATAGCAGAACCAAAGGTGCCCAGGGACTAGATGACACAAGAATTGGAACACTGTGGTGACAGATGACAAAGGAACCTTGGGTAACATTTCAAAAAGCCGAGCGTTCTGTGGCTGTTACAGTGGGGTAGGTGGGGAGGAGGTGAGTATTCAATCAATGTGAAAGTGACAGAAATGAAAGGATGCATCCTCTAACAAACATTTGTCCTGGGTCAGTCTCTTATTTAACTCACTTACAAACGTATTAGTAGCATCCCAGGGACTCAGAACAGGTCATGTGGACTAAGCCCTGAAGAATACCTTCTTTTTTTTTTTTAA
>NW_006408536.1:28429079-28443171 GCF_000296735.1 Chrysochloris asiatica
GCTATAAGTTGGAATGAACTCAATAGCACTTAACAACAACAACGTCAAGGCTCTGCTTGGATTTTTACTTTTACTTAGTAATACCATGTAACAGTTTCTTGCCTATTGAGAATAAGTGTTGGTGATGCCTTCATCTCAGTCCTCGTTAGACTGCTTCCCTCTTGGCCGTTTGCCTCGTATAGCTTAATAAGGAGTCCTGGTGACGCAGTGGTTAAAGTGCTCACCTGCTAACGGAAGGTCAGCATTCCAAACCCAACAGCCACTCCAAGGGAGAAAAAAGTGGCATTTGCACGCACAAAGATTTGTCATTGCTGTTGTTAGGTGCCATGGAGTCGGTACCAACTCATAGTGACCTTATGCACAACAGAACGAAACAATGCCTGGTCTTGCCACCCGACAGAAACAACCTAGCTTTATGTACCCAGTCGCTTGTTGGCGAATGTCCTGGCTGCTTTCTGACATTGGCAACTCTAACAATGATGTCATGGACATCTGTACACGTGCAGATTTGACATCAGTATCGCTGTGGGATGAAAACGCTACATTGTGGGTCACAACGGCACATCATCCAATACCGCAACTGATCATGGGGATGGTGCAAGATCAGTCATGCATTGGGGTCACCATGTATCAGGGCTGACAAGGGGCAGTGTGGCGGGGAGAGGGGGGATAGCTTACAAACTAAACAAACTGTGGGAGAGTGCTGGGGAGCTACTGTTGCCTCATGGGATGAGCGCTTTGAAACTTGCTCAGATATGTTGTTGTTGTTAAGTGCTGTGGAGTCAGTTCCGACCCATAGCGACCCTGTACAGGGTTTCCGAGGGTGTAAATCTTTACAGGAGTAGAAAGCCTCATCTTTCTCCCATGGAGCGGCTGGTAGTTTCGAACCGCTGACCTTAAGGTTCGCAGCCCGATTCGTAACCACTACGCTACCAGAGCTCCTTTGCTCAGATATAGTCTAGTCTTTTTCCTAACTTGTATCCTTGATAATTGCCTTCTCCTTGAGGATTTTCCACTAATTTTTGGTGCTTCCTCCACATGGCTTAAGGGACACGGAAACCTTTCTCTCGTTCTCCATACCATGGCTGAGAGGAGGCTGGCATTTCAACACCAGACTTTATTAAACAGAAACAGACAAAGCGGCACACAACAAGAAATATTTTGCTTGCGCTTCAGGCCTTTCTCTTTCCACCCACTCCAGCTGTTGACTTGTTTCCGTGTGGTGGAAGCCATCTTAACATTCAGGAGTCACATGTGTTGCCTTTTTTAAAAAAATTGATTAACATTTAGTCTGGGACAAGTACTGTTATCATTTTGTCTCCTTGTTTCACTTTTATGTCAATGATTTCAGGATGTTTTTTATTACAAGCTATAGAAACTCTCATTCAAACTGGCTTAATAATGATGATCTACAAGACTGGCTTGCTAGATAAATGATGGAGACTCCATCTCTGGAATCCTTGTGGAAGGTGGCTCTAGATACCACCAGAGGCTCTTTCCATCTTTTCCATCTGCCCTCTTAGGTGCGTTGGCTCGTCTTTCAGGCTGGCCTGCCTCCTGGCACCAAATATCTAAAGCTTCTCTGGGCATCACATCCAGACACTGAGGCCCTGAGGCAGAAGGATCATTTACTGCACATGTCTTCTTAAGAGAGAGGGGAACTTAACCAGAGCCCCTCAGACATGGTCAAGACAGGGTCATATTTCTCAACGTTAAGACAATGGACAATGGAACCACTCTAGTTGACAGAATGGCAGTGGTGTTCTGTGGTAGAATTCCCTCCTTCCATTCAGGAGACCCTGGTTCCATTCCTGGCCACTTCACCTCAGGCTTAGCCACTACCTTCTGTCAGCAGAGGCTTGGGTGATGCTATGATACCGAACTGGTTTCAGGGGAAGTTTCCAGACTAAAACAAACAAGAAAGCAAGGCCAGGTGATGTACTTTCCAAAACCAACCAATGAAAACCCAGTGGTTAGAATGGCCAATGCTGTTGTGTATGGGCTGAGCTGGTGGCAGGTAACAACACCATGGTCCTTTGAGCTGAGGGTGGGCTTGGTATCCTCTGACTCATGATGGGAAGGGGAACATCCTGAGTACAATCAGGGTTTTGCAAACAAGAAAGAGTGTGGCTGGAGGAGGAGGACGGCACAGGGGAAGGCAACAGGCTAGCTTATGTTCCAGCTAGACATAGCCAAGCTAATTTTATCCTCCCAAGAATCCCGTGGTTATCACTGACTGGCCATGAGGAGCTTTCTAGTGAGGTTACTTAAAGACTAGCAAGTGGTGGAGCTGTGTGAAGTCCAGGTGTTGGACTCCTGAGCTCTGTGTTCATATCCATTTCCTTACACTGAGAGAACTGACTTCGAAGTGAGGGGGTATTTGCATCTCTCACATACCCACATGCAAATCATCTTTCCATGATGCACTCTGCAAATGCTTATGGAACACCTGCTATTTATCGGTGACAGCAGGAGACAAAGCAAAGTCTCTACATTCAAGGGACCAATGGGTTCATGCATGCTGAGCACTTACAACAGGGCCACCAATATGTATGTCGTGACAATGGGGTGCAGTTAACAATGAGGTGAGCTTTGTCTTTGCCCTCACCACACTGTTCATAGGCTGCTGGGCTGCTCTTCTGGGTTCTTCCTGCCGCCAGTAGACTGGGACATCATATACTTCCAATGAACAAAAGTTCAGATTCTCATAGAATCCAGCCTTCTGGATCAATGAGGCTGGAGAAACCCCTAGAACGGTTGCCTTACTAAGATCATCTTTTAATCTTAAACTAAAAACATTCCTTGTAGTCTTTTTAAAACCAAACAATATCTTAATTTTATTAGTAAAGAGAGAATAAAATTAATCTCATGTCCGCTATGAGAATTGTGTTCTTTTAAGAGAGAATAAAATTAATCTCATGTCCGCTATGAGAATTGTGTTCTTTTAAGAGAGAATAAAATTAATCTCATGTCCGCTATGAGAATTGTATTCTTTTAAAGAATTAGCTCTAGAAGATCAAACTGACCACAACAACTTGAAAGGTTATCTGCAAGACTTAGGGTGAGTTTATGTTAAGTTTGGAGGAAGAGTTTGGAGCAGCATAGTGAAAATGGTTGTGCAACTTGAAGAATGTAATCAATGTTACTGTATTGTTGAAGTGGTATAAGTTTTGCTGTGCAGATTTTCACCATAAAAATTGTTAGGCACATATATAAGTCAGAATCAACTAGATGAGCTTAGCAAAAACAATGTAAAAATATATACATGCATGTGAGTCAGAATTGGCTTGATGGTACTTTATAGCGTGGCGCTGTGGGTTATTGCGCAGGACATCTTTGTCAGTTTGAACTGCAAGATCGATGGTTCAAGCTCACTAACTGCTCCTCAGAAACCCTGTACAGGGTCGCTATGAGTAGGAAATAACTTGACAGCATTTAACAACAACAATAATTTTCTAATTTACAATTAAACATTGTTGTTGTTAGGTGCTGTTGAGTCAACTCTGACTCAGAGCAACCCCATGCATAACAGAACCAAACGCTACCCAGGCCTGCACCATCCTCACAATTGTGGTGACACTTGAACCCTTTGCTGTGGCCACTGTGCCAATTCATCTTGTTGGGTGCCTTCCTGTTTTTCTCTGGCCCTCCAGTTTCCCAAGCATGAGGTCCTTCTCCATGTACTGGTCTCCCCTGATAAGACATCCGAAGTATATGAGACTAAGTCTTGTCACCTTGGCTTCCAAGGAGCATTCTGGCTGCACTTCTTCCATCGCAGATCTGTTTGTTCTTCTGTCAGCCCAGGGTACTTTCAATATTCTCCTCCAACACCATAACTCAAATGCATCAATTCTTCTACAGTCTTCCTTATTCATGGTCTAACTTGTACATGCATATGAGGCTATTGAAAATACCATGGGCTGAGTCAGGCACACCTTAGTCCTCAGAGTGATATATATCTATGTATATAAAGTATGTATGTTCATCAAAATATATATGCTTAGTAATTGGTTTTTGGTGAAAATATGCAAACACACACACACACACACATATACATACATATCACATAATGAGGCGGCTTCAAAAAGCTTGGTGAAACATTCCATTATTTTATAATTCCATTCTTACTGAAACTTTGAAGGTCCCTATTATACACACAGGTCCAATAAGAAGCAAGTCATAGAAATCCTACTTCCATACTCAGCATTCCTCCCACCCGTACCATAAACATCATTGATTAACTTATGATGTCAGTCAGTAGTGAAGACCAACAGCAAAATCAAAAAGTAGTGTAAAATTATCCTTGAAGGCAATGCCTGCATGTTTCACCTGTGCATCATAAAAGATGCTGGTTTCAAAAGAACCTGAGCATGTGTGGGTACAAGAGAGACAGGGGACCATGGGGCTGTGTGAGCCAAGCTCTTTGGCCACATTCACGCCACAGGAATCCAAGGTGGAGACCTTTGAAAGGAAACACCGCTCCTTAGACTCACGGTGGTGTTCTCTGGGGATGTGAAGTTCCTGTAGGGATTGCAAAGGAGTCAGGAGCTACACTGCCATGCAGCCATGCAGCACCCGTAGCTTGCGCACAAGAACTCTGCAATTCTTTGGATCTTCTATCTGTATTTTTCTTTTACTTTTTTATAGCAGCATTTTGAACAAACCCCCTGACTCTGGAGAGAATTTTCTCCCTTCAAAGACAAAGTTTCGTGCTAATCTAGGATTAGGGAAGACCCCATTGCTAAACCAATGCTTCCCACGGCTACTGACCAGGCTGCATCAGGGACTCAAATCACTGGGGTGGGTCATGAATTGAATTGCATACCCCCACATCTATGCCAGCTTAACCAGGCCATGATGCCCATAGTTGTCCTCATTTTGTGTTTGTTATTATTGTTAAGTGTCATCGAGTCAAAGTGAACGTGAATGTTGTCTGTGTTCTTTACATACATCACATACTTCTATATCTTATGTCTGAGCTCAGAAACTTCCTTGATAAGTTTCTAGTGACTCGTTGTTGTTGTTAAGTGCCGTCGAGTCGGTTCCGACCCATAGCGACCCTGTACAGGGTTTCCGAGGGTGTAAATCTTTACGGGAGTAGAAAGCCTCATCTTTCTCCCACGGAGCTGCTGGTAGTTTCAAACCGCTGACCTTAAGGTTCGCAACCCGATTCGTAACCACTACACTACCAGAGCTCCTTATAGGTTTCTAGAAAAGTACAGTTCATGTCATAGAGCTCCACAAAAGTTGGTGTATTTCTATGTGTTCATTCAGATAAGAGTGCATATATCTATCTATATACCCACTTCACACTTACCAACATGGTGGGGTTCCAACAGCCAGATCATTATGTGAAAATCTGCATTATGTGAAGATGGAAGGTGAACACATCGGATCACAAACTAAAGGATGACTACATCATTACGTAGCTGTCCAATGTCATCACTCCATAACACCCACAGCAGAGACTCATGACCTAGCCCAAGTTGACACATAACCTTATCCATCATTGTGAGCCTTACTTTTGCCTCAGTCCTCGGACACTTGCTATTACTAGATGTACCTCATTAATGTGCAAAATAGTCAGATAGTAGATTTTTTCACTGTTGTTGTGAAATGGGAACTGTTGAATGAAGATAGTTGATAAGTGAAGAGTGGGTATGTTTTGAAAGTATGATAGCAACTTAATGGGATTTGAGATGATTATAAAAACATACAGAATAGCATCTACGCATGTGATAAAATTTCCTAGAATTATACAAAGACATAAAAAATAATGACTATATGAAAAACTGGGGAAGTCCTAGTAAAGTCAGTGACCTTCCAGTTACACGTGCACTGTGACCATGTCAATTCCCTGGCTTTGATGATGCACTAAGTTGTATAAGATGCCACCTCTGGAGGATGTTGGGGACGACGATGGACATGCTACTATTTTTGTTGCTTTCTGTGGGTTTAGGATTATTTCAAAATTATTATTTCTTTTTTTCAAAGTTTGCTGGCATAGTTTTGACTCTGAGGGAAGCAACAATGAGGCGTACTAAGTCAGTTCATTCGTGAATCCTGCCCGAAGTTGGCTTTGGGACTGATCTCACATTCTGTCCCTCTCAGTTCCTCATCAGGCAGCAGGAAGAGAAGCAAGTCTACAAAGTCACTTCACCTACAAGTGACAATTTCCTTCCAAATCAAACCCAAATTGCTGCCACTGAGTCCATCCTGACTCATAGCTGCCCTATATAGAGTTCCCGAGGCTGAAAAATCTTTACGGTAACACAAGGCCTCATCTTTCTCCCATGGAGCCATTTGTGGGTTTGAACTGCTGGCCTCGCGGCTAGTTGTTGTTGTTGTTAGGTGTCATCGAATCAGTACTGAGTCATAGCAACCTTATGCACAGCAGAATGAAACACTGCCGGATCCTGGGCCAACCTTGCTACTGTTGCCACGCTTGAGCCCATTGATGTTGCCACTTGGCCAGTTCATCTCACTGGGGGTCTTCCTCTTTTTCTCTAACCCTCCACCCTACCGAACATGAGATCTTTCTCCAGCAACTGGTCCCTTCTGACAATATGTCCGAAGTATGAGAGATGAATTTGGCCATCTTGGCCTCCAAGGAACACTCTGGCTGCACTTCTTCCAACATAGATCTTTGGTTCTATGGTTCAATATTCTTCTCCAACACCATAACTCAAAAACATCAATTCTTCTACAGTCTTCCTTATTTATTGTCCAGCTTTCACATGCATATGAGGTTATTGAAAATACCATGGGTTGGGTCAGGCGCACCTTAGTCCTCAAGCTGATGGCTAGTAGTTCAGTACTTATCCTACAGCACCATCCCTAAGCATCTATTATTATTGAGAACAGTAAAACTCCAGCACACCATCAGGTCGTACTCATTCAGTCTTGGTTTCCTATGGGTAGTTGTTGCAAGTTGCTGTGCACTGAGCACGAGCACAACTGAACAAAACGAAGCCAGCCCTGCACCATTCCTTGTGGATGGCACTGGTGTGACTCATGAGTTTTCACTGGCTGGCTTTTGGAAGTCGATCTGCAGACCTTTTCCTAGTTCATCTTGCTCTAGAAGCTCCTCTGAAACCTGCTTAGCACCCCAGCAACACACAGGTCTCCAGTGATAGACACGTGGTGTCTGCCCCTAAGGCGTACTGTCTGGGAATCGAACCTGCGTTTCCTGCATGGAAGGCAGGAAACTGGTGAGCCACAAATGTGCCTACATTCTCCCTGGGTTGCCCACTGATGTACCCATGACTACTGAGCACATCAAAAGGAAAACACACAAGGAAGGCTACAGCACTCAGAGTCTTGGGTGGATAGTGACATGATGATTGTTCATGAGTTGAGTGTCTGCCCTCTTCCTGTTTGGAAGCACATGTTGAGCATGTCTGAAACTCCACATCGCAGCAGCCTCTGGGTTCTCCCTGTTCGCACCCAGAAGGCCAGACTCTGTCTGGACTGCATCAGAATTCTTCCCCAACAATGTGGCCTGCTTTCGTTCATGCTTGCCATGTCTACAAACACTTCTTAGAGCTCTCATTGAATAATTAATTTTCAGCTTTAAATAATTCATGGCCCACAGTCTACATAATTGCTGTGGACCAAAGAATTCATTTGTTGGATGGTTTTCCTTTCTTCTCCTTTGTGTGGAGGGAGGGTTTGGCATTGCTGACTGGGAACATCACAGACCTGCCCACAACTAGGATATGATCTCAATGATATCAGATCACGTAATGGCAAAGGGAAGGAGCGCTGGTAGTGTAGTGGTTACAAGTTGGACTGCTAACCTCAAGGTCAGCTGTGTGAAACTACCAGCTGTTCCCTGGGAGAAAGATGAGACTTTCTGTGTTGGAGCTGACACCACAGCACAGAACCCCCCACCCCCACCCCCTCCCACCACTGGTAAAGGAACAGTCCTTTATGAGATGCTGGGGACCTCTCTACCCCATCACTCCTTCCCCTGCAGCCACTTATTCTGGGCAGTAATGACTCGGGCGGCTAACCACAAGGACAGCAGTTCAAACCCACCAGCTGCTCCATGGGAGGAAGATGTGATAGTCATCTCCTTAAAGATTTGCAGTCTTGGAAACCCTAAGGAGCAATTCTACTTTGTCCAATGCTGTTATTAAGTGCTGTTGAGTTGGTTCCAACTCATAGCGAACCTTCATAGGGCTTCCAGGGAGTGGCTTGTGAGTTTGAACCACCGACCTTGTGGTTCAAATTGACCTTGTGGTCCAGTGTTTTATCCCACAGTGCTACACCAGGACGCCTCTCTATCCTGTTGAGTCACTAAAAGTTGGATTAAATTCTATGGCAGTGGGTTTTTGGTTTAAGGACCAGCCAGAGTATACATTTAAAAAAAGACAAATAAGACTCCAAATTCTCAGTTTAGAACAGGGTCATAAAACTACAGTTCCTGGGGACAAATCTGATCCATTGTTTGTTTTGTAAATAAAGTTTTATCAACACATAGAGGAGGTTGCAATCACTGAGATGAAACAAAGTGTATGCTTTGCTGAATGTAAAAGTGATGATTTTGAGTGTAAAACTTCACTCAATCCTCAATAAAAAGTTTAAAAAACAGATTTATGAGCATATAGTCATCTGTTGATCTATTGTCTATGACTGCCCTCAGACTAGGGGAGGAGCTGTGACTGAGACCACATTGAACAGCCATGCCTGTAATATTTCCTCTCTGGCCTTTCAAAGAGAAAGTTGGCTGACCCCGGTTAGACGCTCTTCAAGTAGCTGGTCTCTTCTTCACCTCACGCAGCTCTGCTTGAATTGTCACCATTGTGGGACACCGTACCCAAGAGCTGTTCACTGCTCTTGCTGGCCTTCAGAGGGACGGGAGAGAAGAGAACTAAGACACTGGGACCATAACCACTGGATAATCCATCGACATCTATACTCTGGGCCTTGGAGTACGTGAGGTTACAACCTAACTCTCTGAAGCCTCTTGTGTTTATGGTTGCTGTTGCTAGGTGCTGTGGAGTTGATTCCAACTCTTAGCAACCTCGATGTATTACAGAACAAAACTTTGCCGAGGTCTGAGTCAGCCTCATAATTGCTGCCCTATCTGAGTTCTGGTAGCGTAGTGGTTACGAATCGGGCTGCGAACCTTAAGGTCAGCGGTTCAAAACTACCAGCTGCTCCGCCGGAGAAAGATGAGGCTTTCTACTCCCGTAAAGATTTACACCCTCGGAAACCCTATACAGGGTCGCTATGGGTCGGAACTGACTCGATGGCACATAACAACAACAACAACAATCTGAGTTCATTGTTGCAGTGACTGTGTGAGTCCAGTACATTGAGCGTCTTCCTCTTTTTAGCTGACTCTCTGCTAAGTGTGATGCCTTTCTCCAGGGACTGGTCCCTCCTAGTAATATGTACCCTCTTGCTCTCTTAGTCGTGTACACATTTCACATGAGTACAATGAAGTATCCTGGATTCTCCATGGCTCACAATGTTATCCATAATTTGTGACGATCCACAGAGTCAAGTGCCTTTGTGTAGTTCATAAAATACCAGTAAACATTTTTCTGGTATTCTCTGCTTGCAGCCAAGATTCATCTGATGTCAGCAAGGACATCCCTAGTTCCACATCCTCTTCTGAATCTGGCTTGAATTTCTGGCAGATTATTTATACATTTTATAAATGCTGCAGCCATTTATAAATAATCTCCCACAAAGTTTTTCTTGTGTGATGTTAGTGGTATTGTTTGCTTAACCTTTGCACCACCAGGATTCCTTTCAACATGCATGGGATTAAGATTCCAACACATATTTTGGGGAAGACAATCTAATCCCTAACAAGCGTCTTCTGTGACGAAGACCTGGAACGCTTCCTAAGAGTAAACACTAGCTGCTGTGTCCTCCTTGGTTGTTGTTGCTGTTGTTAAGTGCTATTAAGTTGGTTCTGAATAACAGGGTTGTCAAGGAGTTGCTGGTGGGTTTGTACTTCCTACCATGTGGTTCGCAGTCCAGTGCCGTTTCTACAGCACCATACAAGGAGTCCACCATGGTCCTTGTGATGAAGCAGCAAAACAACTTGCTAAGAGTTCTAGATGCACACGGAAATCCCAGAGGAGATTCAGGCCAGAGTCAACACTGTAGCAGGGACAATCACCGGATGCTGGAAACCTCACTCTCATCTTCATTGCTGTGGTTAGTCGTTCCGGACTCACAGTGACCCTATCACGACAGAACAAAACACTGCCCGATCCTGTGCCATCTTCACAATTGTTGATATGTCTGAGACCACTGGTAGTGGGACTATGTCAATCTGTCTTGTTGGGGACTTCCTCTTTTTCATTGACTCTCCACTTTTCCCAAAGTATGAAAGAGAAAGTCTTAGCATTCTCACTTCTAATGAGAATTCTGGTTACACTTCTTCCAACACAGATTTGTTTGTTCTTCTGGCAGTCCATGCGACTTTTGATATTTTCTCCAACACCATAACTCAAATGTATCAATTCATCTCTGGTCTTCTTTATTCATTGTCCAACTCTCACAAGCATATGAGGTTACTGAAAATACCATGGCTTGGGTCAGGTACACCTTAGTACTCAAACTGATGTCTTTGCTTTTGAACACTTTAAAGAGGCCTTTTGCAACACATTTGCTTTAACTTAAATAGAACTACCTTTGCTACATTTTTAATATGAATATGGATTAGAATTTGATTGTGGTGACGTGCCATCGAGATGGTTCCAGCTCATAGCCACCCTGTATAGGGTCTCCAAGAACAGCTGGTAGATTTGAATGGTCCACCTTGCAGTTAACAGTCCAGTGCTGGTCACTGAAAAAGAGGAACAGGAAGATTGGTGTTGTTGTCACGTGCCGTGGAGAATCGAGTCTGATTCATAGTGACCTTATTTGACAGATTAGAAGTGTCCCATAAAAGGTTTCCTACCCTATACAGGGTCACTATGAGTTGGATTGGACTCAATGGCACTTAATAACCACAACAAACTTTATCAGACAAGATCTCCAGCGCTTCCTTCTATGCAGCTGATGGGTGGGTTGGAACCACCGACCTTTGTGTTAGCAGCTAAGTGCTGTGCTACACTACAAAGCCATTTGAACTGCAAGGTCGGTGGTTCAAGCTCACCAGTTGCTCCTTGGAAACCCTATGTAGGGTTGCTATGGGTCAGAATCGACTCAACAGCACTTAACAACAACAACAAAGTGCTTAAGTGTTGTGCTACCAGGGCTCCTTAATTAAAAGTTTGCCGTCACAGTTAAGTGCCATTGGATGCTTCCGACTATAGTAACCCTGTATCTGGTTCCCGAGGAGTGGCTGGCGAGCTTGACAACTGCCCTTGTGGTGACTTGTCCACTGCTTATTTTATAGAGCCTCACCAGGACTCCAGGAATGGCTGAAGTGGGCCACCGCTGAGGAGTCCACATGTAGTCAGAAGAAGAAATTAATACACTTCCTTGTCAAAAATGAAAATGTAAAATTGGAACATGCAGAAAAGAGGGATGATGATGACAGGTAAGCTTTTCTTTTAAATCGAGTTGATTTTATCATTCATCTAGTATACATGATTCTGTATAATACATGAAACTGTACATACATGATAATAGATGACACTGTAGAATACTGTACATACATGTGTGCAATGATGCACACACATGATATATATGTATAATACTGTACACACATGATATATAGCATACAACACTGTGTGTGTATATATATAGTGTATAATACCATATATACATGACAATAGATGATATGGTAGAATGTTGTGCATACATGGTACACGTGTGCAATTCTGAGCATACATGATATATCTGTATAATACTGTACATGTATGATCCATAGTGTATAATACTGTATATACATGATAATAGATGATATTGTAGAATATTGTACATACACAATGCATGTTTGCACTGCGGTACACAATAATATATATGTACAATACTGTACACACATGATCTATAGTGTATAATACTATATATGCATTATAATAGATGATACTGTGTGATACTGTATATACATGATATTTATGTACAATAATATATACACATGATAATAGATGATACTGTATATACACATGATATTGTAAATACATATGATACTGTATGATACACATGATACTGTATATAATACACCTGATACTGTATAATACATATGATACTGTATATAATACATACGTTACTGTATAATACACATAATATTGTATATAATAATATGGTACTGTATGATACATATGGTACTGTATAATACACATGATACTGTATATAATACATATGATACTGTATAATACACATGGTACTGTATAATACATATGATACTGTATAATATATATGGCACTGTATAATACATATGATATAGTATGATACATATGATACTGTATGATACATATGATACTGTATATAATACATACTATAATGTGTGATACATATGATACTGTATATGATACATATGATACTGTATATAATAATATGATACTGTATATAACACATAGGATACTGTATAATACATATGATACTGTGTATAATACATATGGTACTGTATAATACATATGGTACTGTGTGATACGTATAGTACTGTATGATACATATGATACATATGATACTGAACGATACATATGATACTGTATGATACATATGGTACTGTATGATATATATAGTACTGTATGATACACATGATACCGTATAATACACATGATACTGTATAATACACATGATACTGTATAATACACATGATACTGTATAATACATATGATACTGTATAATAGATACTCTATTACAATGGGGCTCTGTTCATGTTGTTGTTGTTGTTGTTGTTAAGTGCCGTCGAGTCGGTTCCGACCCATAGCGACCCTGTACAGTAGGGATATGAATAAGGCTGCTAACTTCGGTAGTTCAAATCTACCAGTCACTCCATGGGACAAAGATGAGACTTTCTGTTCTTACAAAGATTTATAGCCATGGACACCCTATACGGGGTCCTGTGAGTTGGAACCGACTTCCACAGCACACAACCATCACCACCAGCACTCTAATACAATAGTAGCAAATGTGTGTTTTCAATTCATTTAAAGGTTCTTGGTTTGTTTTGTTTTTACAGTTTTTATTGTGAATTATGTGGGTTTACATGGGAGAATATCACTTTTACATTCATCCTATCGTATTTCATTTCATTGCAATGATTACAATTCCCTTCATGCATCATCAAATAACCGAAGTGTATACCCCACAGGCTTGCTCCCCAGCCATTAGCACACAGCCCCTCTCCCTCCCTGAGTCCAGTGTCTCCAGCTGCTCCATCGCTCCACGTCATCATCTCTTCCTCCATTTCTGGCATCACTGCTTCTCTGGGTAGGGTTCCATACTCCTCCGCTCTTCTCAATTGATGGTCCCAGGGACCTCTGCTCCTGGACCGAAAAATCAATCACAACCCTCCTTTTGTAAAGTTTTTTAAAAAGTGATTTCATTTTTTGTAGGAAGAATGCATGTAACAAACCTCTAAGTTCCTAAAAACAAAACAAATCCAGACCTACTGGGCTGGCTGAGACTAGAAGATTTCCTGAGACCATTGCCTTGAGACATTTTTCAAACTTTGAGTGAAAACTGAACCCTGAGGTCATTTTGTATCTAAATAACAAATTTCCTCAAAAAATAATGAATATCACCAGTATGTACTGTACCCCTTTTTAAAAAAATCACGTACACTAGACGAAACAGTCAACACTGACTTTAAAACAAAGGTGAGACTGTTAGGGGGCAGGGAAACTCGATGAATGAAAATGGAACAACTAGAATGAAAATAATGAGAACATTCATGTATATGAAGAATGTAATTATAACACGAAGCAACGTGTGTAGAAATTGTTGAGTGGGAACTTAAATCTTCACTGAAAACACAATAAAATATTATTAAAATAAACAAATCATAGATTGGCTCCAAGGAAATCATCCGTGAGTACTGTGCCCCATAGAACATCATCTACTTAAAAACAAAGCTCCAAGAGTCCCACAGGGGACCATGTGACTAGAAATGAAACAACTAGAATAGAATGAATGTGAGTGTCAACACTTAGTGAAAAATGTGACCAATGTC
>NW_006408536.1:28448636-28449879 GCF_000296735.1 Chrysochloris asiatica
CAACCCCCCAACTCCAGTCCTAAAAACCATCTGTTATCAAGTCGACTCAAACTCATAGCACCCCTAGTTTTCATAAGGAGATTCCTCTCATGGTGCCCCCGTGTGTGTCAGTAGAACTGTGCCCCCACAGGTTTCTCAGTGGATGATTTTTCATAAGTAGATCCCACTCATGATGCCCCGTGTGTGTCAGAGTAGAACCGTGCCCCACAGGGTTCTCAGTGGATGAGTTTTCATAAGTAGATTCTACTCATGGTGCCCGTGGGTGTCAGAGTAGAACTGTGCTCCACAGGGTTCTCAGTGGATGATTTCTCATAAGTAGATCCCACTCACGGTGCCCCCTGTGTGTGTCAGAGTAGAACTGTGCCCCACAGGGTTCTCAGTAGATGATTTTTCATAAGTAGATCCCACTCATGGTGCCCCCATGTGTGTGTGTCAGAGTAGAACTGTGCCCCACAGGGTTCTCAGTGGATGATTTTTCATAAGTAGATCCCACTCATGGTGCCCCGTGTGTGTCAGAGTAGAACTGTGCCCACAGGGTTCTCAGTGGATGATGTTTCATAAGTAGATCCTACTCATGGTGCCCCCATGTGTGTGTGTCAGAGTAGAACTGTGCTCCGCAGGGTTCTCAGTGGATGATTTTTCATAAGTAGATCCCACTCATGGTGCCCCCATGTGTGTGTGTCAGAGTAGAACTGTGTCCACAGGGTTTGCAGTGGTTGGTTTTGTTTTGGAAGTAGATCTTCAGACCTAAACAACAGAGAAAATAACCACTGACAGCTAGAATGGAACTTGAGTCTCTCAAATGCTAATTCATTGCCAGGGAATCAGTTCCAACCCAGCCAACCCATTGTTGTTGTTGAGTGCCTTCAAGTCGGTTCCTACTCACAGCAATCGTGTATAGGGTTTCCGAAAAGCCACTGGTGAGCTTGAGTTGCTGATCTTGCAGTTCAAATCAACTTTGCAGTCTGTCGTATTAATCCACAGCACCACCCAAGGACTCCATAGTGATCCTATATGTCTGAGTGGAACTGCTTTATGTTGGGTTTCTGCATCCTGTTCATTGTAGGGTGTCTGACAGCGTCCCTGGCCTCCACCCACTAGATGCCAGTAGCACCCTGAACATGGGACCTGGAGAACTAACAGAAGACAGATCAGATCTCCTTACTTAGCAAAATACTTCCACTAGGTTTCTTCTCCCTTCAGATTTCTGAACTTTATTAAGGCTTAAGGAATCCTGGTGTGA
>NW_006408536.1:28449979-28455350 GCF_000296735.1 Chrysochloris asiatica
TCACCCTCCTTTTCCAAATCATTCCTCCCTCATTATTTTTAAACAAATTTTTAAAAAGAGGTAGAAAAAAAATCATTTTAACCTCGTAGGAACAGCTAATCATTCTGACATTCTTCACATGCATTTATGAAGGGTGCATTTTCTCTGCCAGGGTTGGGGATGACAAAAAAAATTTTTTTTTTAAATTTCAGTGACAATTACAGCAAATGATTGCAGTGTGGTTTGTCCAAGTGTCATTTATTTCATAAAAGTTGGAAGTTGTCATGGGCGTGGAGAAGTTGGAAGTCAAATGGCCCCACATAGGGGAGGAAGCTATGGAGAAAGCAGTGAGGAAAATGAAACCCAGAGAGCTTCATTTCACCTCCAGAATCAATATTTAATCTTTTCTGCTTGAGGGTGTGGATCCAGTAGTGAAATCATCCATTGTACCCCATGCCAGCTTCACTCTTTCTTTGCTATTTTTTTCTAGAAGATTATTAATTTTATGAAGTGTCAGATTTCTGTTTCATTGAGGAATTGGTTTAGCATTCCTATGTTACATTTATGAACTAAATAGGGGGAAATGAAGCCTACAACACATCTCACATGGTGCTAGTGTTTCTTTGTCTTCAGTTTCTCTGTGTTAATTGTGGCCTGATTGTCTTTGCCGGGTGAGGAGTGAAGTCGGCCTGCTTTCATGGCAATGTGCTAACTGCCCAGGCTGGGTTTGGTTGTGCCACCATTATGTTAAGGTCTCGATGGACCCAAGTTTCTTCCTATGTAAGCTGAGCTCCAGGTAAGACAGTTGTCTAAGTGTGTTGTTGTTGGGTGCTGCAAATAACAACAGCAGTCGTTCCTCCCACAGTCCTCTCTACACAACTGGGTTCCAGAATTCATTGCAATGGCCATACACAGCTCAGGTACCATTAGCACAGTTAGGGAGTTTATTATGGGTGATTTTTTGTTTTTTTTAAATGCCGTCGAGTTGGTTCCAACTCATAATAACCTTGTATAGTGTTTCCAAGGAACAGTTGGTGAATTTGAAGTGCCCACCTGGAGGTTCAAACCAATCTTACTATCTTGTGCTTTTCCTACAGCACCACATCAGGACTCCATTATGGATGGTAACAGGTTACAATTCAGGATTAGAAATGCTTAGGACCAGGTCACCGATTCTCTGTCCTAGGCAAACCCTCCTCTCACTAAAGGTTGAGCCCCCGAGCTGTGGTACCAATGCCTCGGCTTGTAGGCAGTGTCATCTCTGCTGGAGCCATGGTGTGATGTTGCAGCTTCACCTCTGACCTCGGAAACTCCACATCTGACACACCCTCTTGGAAAGTCTGTGAATTACTTGCACTTTAATAAATTTGTTTTCCATTTAAATTAGCCAGAACCAGTCCTGCATTGACAAGGAAGAATCCTGTCGGATCCAGTTGGGCTCATTGAGATTTATCCATGGTCTGCTTCTGAGGTTTGGAGCTTTTGTTCCATGGGATAAGAAGCAGAGCAGATATTTTAGGAAGAATTAACAAAGACCAGTTCCCAGACTTGGGTCCCAGGGGGACGGGTTCATTCCCAGGCTGCTTTATAAGTTAAATCCCGTCTCTGTTATTTTTGACACTCGCAGGGCAAGTTGGAAAAGTTTACAGAAATCAGAATTCTCCTTGAATCCTTACAAGTCTATTAACTGTCTCCTGCCCTCCTTCTAAGAGTGCTAGTGGCACTGTGGGTTAAGCATTGGACTATTAACCACAAGGTGGGCAGTTCAAAGCCACAAGCTTCTCCTTGGGAAAAAGATGAGGCTATCTGGTCCAGTAAAGATTTATCATCTTGGAAATCAGTGTAGGGTGACTCTAAGTCAGAATTGATTTGATGGCGGTGACTTTGCTTTTGGTTTTACCATCCAGCTGAGGAGCTCTGGTGGCATCATTGTTAAATGTTTGGCTGAACCAAAAGGTAGGTGGTTCAAACCTCCCAGGTGCTCTGAGGAAGAAAAGACAGGGTGATCTGCTTCAGTAAAGGTTGTTGTTGTTGTTGATAAGTTCAGTCGAGTCAGTTCTGACTCACTGTTGTTGTTGTTGTTAGGTGCTATTGAGTTGGAACCGATTCATAGTCACACGGAACGAAACACTGCACAATCCTGTGCCAAGCTCACAATCGTTGCTAGGCTTGAGCCCATTGATGCTGCCCCCTTGCCAATCCATCTTGTTGGGATTCTTTCCCCCTTTCTCTGACTCTCCACTTTACCAAACATGATATTCTTCTTCAGTGACTGCTCCCTCCCGACAATATGTCCGAAAGACGAAAGACGACGTCTGGCCATCCTGGCTTCCAAGGAGCACACTGGCTGCACATTTTATAACACAAATCTATTTGTTCTTTTGACAGTCCATGATACTTCCAATATTCTCCTCCAACACTATAGCTCAAATGCATCAAATCTGACTCATCATGCTGTATATGGTTTCCAAGGAGCTACTGGTGAGTTTGAACCACTGGCCTCGTGGTTCAAACCGACCTTAACAGTCCAGTGCTTTCATTATCCTGCAGTGCCAGCCACACCAGGACTCCTTCTATAAACATAACTAACCATCACTGACTGCGTAATTCTAACTCTACTGTGATTTTAGCTTTTCATGTTCACTCTCAGCTGACCGCTCACACTTAGCTATGCAGGCCTGGCACGGCCCACTGCAAGCTCTGTGTGGGCAGGAGGAGACAGCCTGTTAAGAGTACTGTAGAAGCTGTAGGTTGAAAAGGTGTCCAGGGTCTGATGAACAATACTTTCCAGAATCCAGACGTCAGCATGGGGGACGCTCTGTGTAGGCCATCCCATCTGAAGATTTATGGAAGGAGTGGGTTGAACCAGCAGATTCTCTCTCAGGTAAGTGACATCCTTGGCTTCTAAGACCCAGGAAGGGGCCACAGTCTGTCTGGACCATGGAGGGTGACTGTCTCCCACGCAGTCAGCATGTGCACATGGTCATCATGTGCTCCTCTACTGAAGGGAAAAGTCCCTGCCCGCAACACGCTCTCACCACCTGTTGTCAGTTGGCACAGACTCCTGGTCTTATATACAGCAGAACAAATTCCGGTCCATCTCTGAGCTGTCTTCAGCATCACTGGGATGTTGGACCCATTGTAGCAGCTCCTGTACCACTGCATCTCACGGAAGGTCTTCCTCATCTTTTATTGACCCTCAACTTTACCAACCGGGATGGTCTTTTCTAGAAACTGGTCTTTCCTGATGTCCAAAGTATTAGAAGTCTCACCATCTTCCCTTATAAGGAGCATCCTGGTGGTATTTCTTCTGGGGCGGATTTGTTTGTTTTTCGGTCGGCGTAGTCACTGGCCTTTCCCAGCACCTCGATTCAAATGCTTGGGTTCCTCTTCACCCTTCATTTTCCAGTGTCCAGCTTTTGCATGGATATGAGGCAATGCCTGAGAAGACCATGGTTTGGGTCCTATGATAGGTCCTCATGATTTCCAAAGCCCATGGTCCCTGTTCACTGCCTCGTCATCTTTAGATCTGGTCCCCTTTTCCAACACATGAACCCCAGGGCTCCCAGTTTCCATAATAAACCTTCAGTGCATTCCAGTTCAATACAAACTAACATTGAAACTTCTCACATGTCTCAAGGAAATTCTCTTCCTTTACTTGTGTCTATGAAACCCTCACTCCAATCAGCCTAGGACTTCCTCTTCTCAAACATGCTTCCTCTCCTTCTAACCCCTTTGCTTATAATCCCGTTTTTCTTCTTTGGACAGACCACCAACCACTAGAACTCTCTTGCCAGGTCTTTCCCAATCTAACATGTTGTGACGTGGTGCATCTGCCACTACACATGCAGGTGGAACCCACACACCTTTTACCAGAAAGTCATAGTCACTGTGATCTCCTGTGTGTCTTCCGGTTACGTCCTTAGCACCACCCCAATGAGTCTACTTTATGAGAAGGATGTTATTTTTGTTGTTGTTACGTGCCATCAAGTCAGTTCCGACCCGCAGCGACACTGTATCGGATTTCTGAGGAGCAGCTGGTGAGTTTGAACCACTGACGTTGTGGTTCAAACCAACCTTGTGGGCCAGTGTGTATCCTACAGTGCCACACCAGGACTATATCAGGAAGAACAGCCAAGTTTGTTCTGAAATGCTTGCTCTAGGTTTGTTTCCATACTGTGAATATATAGGGGTGATTGTCTTCTCTTCTTACAAAGGCTACTGGGAAGCTTGGAGTCAAGTAGAGAGCCCTCCTTTAACAGGAAGATATGGCCTTTTAGGAAGAATTTTGTGTAATGTTTTCCTCTGCTAGTGTTTAATACTCGTATTTCTGTATCTGCTTTTTAAAACAGTTTTATTGAGCTATAATTCACATGCCATTCAGTTTACCATCTAAAGTGTGCAGCACAGTAGAGCTTCATCTATTCAGAGTTGAGTATCCTTCACCACAATCAATTTTAGAGCATTTTCATCACCCCAAAAATGAAACTCTGATCTCCTTAGTTATCACTATTCCCAACCTCCCAACCCCCCAACTCCAGTCCTAAAAACCATCTGTTATCAAGTCGACTCAAACTCATAGCACCCCTAGTTTTCATAAGGAGATTCCTCTCATGGTGTCCCCGTGTGTGTCAGTAGAACTGTGCCCCCACAGGTTTCTCAGTGGATGATTTTTCATAAGTAGATTCCACTCATGGTGCCCCCGTGTGTGTCAGAGTAGAACTGTGCTCACAGGGTTCTCAGTGGATGATTTTTTCATAAGTAGATCCCACTCATGATGCCCCCATGTGTGTCAGAGTAGAACTGTGCTCACAGGGTTCTCAGTGGATGATTTTTTCATAAGTAGATCCCACTCATGATGCCCCCGTGTGTGTCAGAGTAGAACTGTGCTCCGCAGGGTTCTCAGTGGATGATTTTTCATAAGTAGATCCCACTCATGGTGTCCCTGTGTGTGTTAGAGTAGAACTGTGCTCCACAGGGTTCTCAGTGGATGATGTTTTCATAAGTAGATCGCACTCATGATGCCCCCATGTATGTGTCAGAGGAGAGCTGTGCTCACAGGGTTCTCAGTGGATGACTTTTCATAAGTAGATCCCACTCATGGTGCCCCCATGTGTGTCAGAGTAGAACTGTGCTCACAGGGTTCTCAGTGGATGATTTTTCATAAGTAGGTCCCACTCATGGTGTCCCATGTGTGTCAGAGTAGAACTGTGCCCACAGGGTTCTCAGTGGATGTTGTTTCATAAGTAGATCCCACTCATGGTGCCCCGTGTGTGTCAGAGTAGAACTGTGCCCACAGGGTTCTCAGTGGATGATTTTTCATAAGTAGATTCCACTCATGGTGCTCTGTGTGTGTCAGAGTAGAACTGTGCCCACAGGGTTCTCAGTGGAT
>NW_006408536.1:28456293-28477330 GCF_000296735.1 Chrysochloris asiatica
TGCAAGGTCCATGATTCAAGTCCACCAGCTGCTCCTTAGAAACCCTATATAGGGTCACTAGGAGTCGGAGTCGATTTGATGATACTTAATCACAACAACAAGGAGCTCTGGCAGCGTAGTGGTTACAAATTGGGCTGCTAACCTCACAGTCAGCAGTTGGAAACTACCAGCTGTTCCATGGGAAAAGATGAGGCTTTCTGCTCCCGTAAAGATTTATAGCCTCGGAAACTGTACAGGATCGCTATGAGTCAGAACTGCCTCCACAGCACAGAACAACAATATTGTAACTTTAGGAGTCCTGGTGTGGAGCTGTAAGAAAAACACTGAACCACAGAGTTGGTTTGAACTGCAAGGTTGGCTGTTCAAATCCACCAGTTTCTCCTCAGAAACTCTATACAGGATTGCTATGAGTAAGAACTGACTTGACAACATGAAACAACTATTATAACCTTTTGGGACCATGGACATATATGGGGTCAGTGACATTGACCTGTATGTGAGGGGGCTTCCAGAAGTTCATCTGATGTGTGCAATGTGGGACTGGTGATCTCTGTAAACCTTCGCTCAATTCACAATAAAAAGTAAAGAGAAAAACATTGGTGAAAAAAATTCCATTATTTTTTCATTATATTTTTCCACAAAAATTTTAAAGCTCCCTTGGATACTTGCTTCATCCTTGCAGTATCCATTTCTTTACATTAACTTCTACCACAAAGAAATGTTGGTGACACTGTGGGATAAGCACTGGACTGTTAACTGGAAGGTTGGTGGGTGAAAACCTATCAAGTGGTCCTTGGGAGAGACACAAGTGTGTCTACTCCTGTGAAGATCTGCAGTCTCTGAAATGAGTAGGAGTTCACTCGATTTCAGTGGGTGGGACAGGGGGTGCCAGGAGCCCAGGTGGTGCAGTGGGCTAAGCATTGCGCTGCTAACCAGATTGTTGGTGGTTCGAACCCATCAGCTACTCCTTGTCAGAAAGATATGGCAGTCTGCTTCCAGAAAGATTTTCAGTCTTGGAAACCCGAGGGAACAATTCTATTCTGTTTTATCGGGTTTCTATGTGTTGGAATTGGCTTGACTGCAGTGGGGTTGGTTTGGATACAGGGAGTCGTATATGGACTGCCAGCTGAAAGGTTGATGGTTTGAAGCCACTGAAGGGTGCATCGGAAGGCAGGTCTGTCCATCTACTTCCAAAGGATCACAGCTGAGACAACACTATGGAGTCGTTGTATTCCACACACGTAGGCTCACTGTAAGTAAGAACTGATATGATGGCATTGTAGGGTCAGCACTAGACTGCTAACCACAAGGTCATCAGTTCAAACCCACCAGCTGCTCCTCAGACACCCTATATAGGGTTGCCGTGAGTTGAAAACGACTCGACGGCACTTAACAACAATAACCAGGAACCCTGCTGTGGCACTGTAGGATAATCACTGGACTGCTAACCACAAGGTTGGCAGCTCAAATCCACCAGCCGCTCCTTGAAACCCTACACATGGCCATGGTACTTAACAACAACAACAACAATGCTGTGTAGCAGAGCTTGTTAAAATCTCTTTTCTCTTTCTTTCTCTCTCTGTCATTATGATGTATAAATGGCAAATGTCCACAGATCCCCTCTGTTTCCATCTAGTAACCCCTCCCCAGCTCCCCTCAAGCACACCCCAGATGGGCTGATTATTTCTGCTCCTGCCGACATTTCTATCCACCTACTCTCTCCCCTCTGTTGCTCTGTCTTACATAAATTTCTCTTTCTCATTAACACAACAAAAGCTGCAGGCCGATAGTAGGCTGAGGGATTCTGAATCTGAAAGTCCTAGCGTGTCTCTAAGTGTGAGGCTGAATGCGTTTCTGGAACACGTGGCTGTACCGTATTTCCACTCTGACAATGCACACGCACTAGATAAAGTTCTTTGCAAACTGTGCAGCCCACTCATGGGTTACTTTCCTATGCACACAATGCATGCTATATGTGTACAAAGGATCTATACACGCAGGCACATTCTATGCAAAGGTGCTGTGGATAGAAACGCTTTCTGTGAATATGAGAATTCTCAGAGTATGGTCTGCTTGTGGAATTATGATGTTGTTTTGAATGCTCGACTGGGTAACAAAAGTCATAGATATGTGGAGGAAAACAACAACCATTTGCTAGCTCATGCCTCTGAAGGTCAGAGGTCTGGGTGCAATATAATTGGGTTCTCTACTTGGTGTCAGCCAGGTTGGTTGCTGCCTAGGACACTGAGGGGAGTGGGGGCGTAGATCCAGTTCTAAGCTCTTTCTGATTGCTGACAGAATGCAGCTCTTTGCAGCGATGGGACTCAGGTCCTGTCTCCTTGCAGGCGTCCAGCTGCAGACCCCTCTCAGCCCCTAGGAGACACTCCATCATTTGTGTCATGTCTTGAAATCCAACACTAGAGGATCTCCCTTTTAGAAAACCTTTTTCATGTGATTTCCAATTCCTCTTCCCAGGAAGGGTCCTCACCTAATTAGGTCAGACCTACCAAAGATAAGGAATCCAGGTACAGTGCTGTAGGATAAGTATTTGACTGCAATGTCAGTTTGAACCACAAGGTCGGTGGTTCAAATCTACCAGCCGCTCCTTGGAAACCCTTGCTATGACCATAGCACTGGGCCACAGGTCGGTGGTTCAAACTCACCAGCTGTTCCTTGGAAACTATACAAGGTTGCTATGAGTTGGAACCGAGCACTTAACAACAACAACAACATAGTCATTGTGTGGTACTAGAGGATAAGCACTGGACTACTAAACATAAGGATGGCAGTTCAAACCCACCAGCTGCAGGATACTAAGGTCAGAACTTAACAACAAACAGCTAGTAGCCATTGTTGTGAAGGGGAACCACTATCCCAACGCCACCCATGACTCCATTTGAGGGGTGTGTAGCTGCCTGGACTTCTGACCAGCCCTGAGTGCAAACAATAGCAAAGACTTGGGGCTCTACTGCACTTCCTGTCTTGCCAGGAACACATGTTTAATCAGATCAGGAGTTTGTCCTCAGAAGTCCCCAGGCCAGTCGATCCGGAAAGACAACATTCCACTCAAGGGCATCTCTGTTTAGATCTGGAGTTGCGTTCAGGAAAAGAAAAGGAGGACTTGGATCCTTTTCAGCCCTCTCAGAGCACTTGGAGCTGCTCAGCCCGCAAGGTTGAGCAACGTCTATCAAAAGAACGTGCTGGGGGTGCTTTGAACACAGTCGTTTGAGGAGGAAGGAGCTATCTGCCTGGTTTCAAAACACTTCTCTGAGAAATTCTTATTACTTACAGTTATGGATTAATTTGTGTCATACACACACCTCACCCCACCCAAATATGTGGGAAGCTTGACCCCTATGTCTGTGGATGAAGTCCTGGTGTGGTACTGTTGGATAAGCACCAACTACAAGGTCAACTGTTCACACCCACTAGCTCCTCCTTGGATACCGTCTACAAGGTTGCTATGAGTCAGAACTGACTTGAAGGCCCTTAACAACAACTACATTTGTGGATGTGATCCTGTTTGGAAAAAGGACTTCATTATGTTAATGAGGCCAAACCTGAGTGTGTTGTTCTTGCTAAGTGCTGTCCTGTGTGGGTTTTGACTCATAGCAACTCATATACGGTTTCTGAGGATTGGCTAGGTGGGTTTGAACTGCAGATCTTGCTGTTCAAATCACCCTTGTGGTCCAGTGCATTATCCTGCAATGCCACAACAGGACTCCTTAAGTGAGTATGGTGGGTTCTAAGTCTATTCACTCCTGAAGTATACAAAGAGCAGATCACACACACACACACACACACACACACACACACACACACTGAAAGACAATGGCGGATGAGGCTCTTCCATGAGGAACAAAGGAAGGCTCTAGCTACCGAGCTACAGTTAAGGAATCAACCAACACAGCTGATACCCTGGTGCACATATGCAAACAGGATCGAAGTGGAAAATAGTTTATTACAATTAAAAAATCAAAAGCAGAAGACATCAGAATGACAATTTCACAAACATCCCTGAGAGTTGTAGCTCTTGTTAGTTACGTCAGTGGGATTCAGAACCCCCCTCTCAGGGAAGTGGGTCCCGATTTTAAGCTTCAGGCCACAGTTAAATAAATCTTGACAGGGTGGGCTGTGGGCTGAGCTTAATCAAAAGACTCTTAGATTCTGCCTTTTATTTTTTTGTCTGTTTAAATGGAGAAAATACATGTCACAGAACATATACCAACTCAAAGATTTCTACAGCTACAATTCAGTGACACTGAATCCATTCTTCAAGCTGTTAGATTCTGCCTTTCTGTAACAGTCTAAAATCCTTCTGCCTTCCTTCACACCCTGCTGAATTCCGCATGGAGGGGGCTAACTTCATCTCCCTTGATTTAACCAGGATTGGCCTTGGAGCCAGTGTTCAGAAGACCAGAGGTGGGGAACCTTTTTCCTGACAAAACTGATAATATCATTCTTGGGCCATACAAAATTATCAACTTAAAAATTATCCTGCTATATTTGGTCAATCATTTAAGGTGATGGAGGAGTGCTGGTGGGGTGCTGTGGGCTAATGCGTCAGACTGCAAAGCCGTTTGAACTGTAAGGTCGGCGATTCAAGCTCACCAGCTGCTCCTTGGAAATCCTATACAGGGTCACTATGAGTTGGAATGGATTTGAGGGCACTTGACTACAACAACAGCAAATGTGATGGCATGGAGTCCTAGTGTGGTGCTGTGTGCTAATGCATCAGACTGCAAAGTCATTTGAACTGCAAGGTTGGTGGTTGAAGCTCACCATTTGCTCCTTGGAAACCCTATACAAGGTCACTATGGGTTGGAATCAACTCGATGGCACTTAACAACAACAAATGTGATGGCTGGAACTGTGGTTGCCTTGTCAGGGCCAGATGTTCCCCACCATTGAGGTGAACAGAAAAAGGTAAAATCATCACTACCCTCTCCGCCCAGAAGACAAGATAAAATGTTAATCAGGTTACTGAGTGGGACAAATCTTCCCCACCCAGGAGGCTAACTAGAATGTTAATCAGGTCACAGAATAGGACCAATCCCCCTGTCGTCCCCCTGCCCTCAAACAGGTCTGCAGCCTGGCCGCTCCCTGACTCTGACCCCATATAGGCCCGTGTTGCACTCCATTCGGGGCTCAGAATCTGAAGAAATTAGCTCCTCTGAGGCAGCTGGCTTAATAAAATCTGAAACTCTGCTTCACCTCTCCGAGTGGCCTCGGTTTCTTCGACGATGGATCAAGAACTGCAGTGACTCTCGGATCTAAAAGTGCTGTAGCATTGGTAGACGGACAAGCTCTCTATTGCAGCTAAGACTGAGTTTCTGTCTAATGACCCTGAGATTCACTCTGGAAATGACAGCTTCAACTAAATCCCCCCCACTGACTTACTAACAGAGTGGGGTGCTTCCAGAGGCTTATGGTAGAGGTAAAGAGCTTTGTAACCCTTGTCAGAGCAGGGCAGGAGACAAGGGTCAGAGGGTCAGAGGGTCAGAGGGTCAGAGGGTCAGAGGGAGGCCTGCCTGCAGACATGGCTGAGAAGGGACTCTCCTGATAAAAGAGCTGTATGCTGAGGTCTTCCTGATTTTGAATTGTAACCTGATACTAGGGACAGATTAGGGGTTGTTGTTAAGTACTATGGAGTCAGAGTCAGTTCTACTCATAGAGACCCTGTATAAGGTGAGGTTCAAACCAACTTTATGGTGGAGTGTTTATCCTACAGTGCCACACCAGGACTCCTAGTAAACTTTGTAACGGTGAGTATTGTTTGTGAGTTCTGTGTGGACAGTACAATGAATGATCACAGCCAGCAGAGGGCGAGCCATGGTACCGATGGTTCGTGTTAGAATTGGTAAAAAGTAGGTCATAACCCCTCTGCTATTTTTATAGGTTGTTATTCAAATGATAAGATAGGAAGCTATTTGTGTTCAAGCACCTTGCTCTGAAACTCAGGAAATACCCGTGTGCATGTGCTGCCCACAGACAGCCATGAACTCTGAGCACCTAGAAAATGTATGTAACTAATTGTTTGTTGTAATGTACCCTGTGTCCCCTCTCCCCCCGCCCTCCCCCGGCCACATACACACAAGTGAATGAGCCCAGACAGGTCAATTGACACAGACACAGACAGGACAATACCACTGTCACAAACCTCATCTTCCATAACTTCCTTCTGCACATGTCAGTAGAAAACAGACTTTTGAATACCTATGTGTGTGTGTGTGTGTGTTTTCAGTGAAGCTTTACACAACAGTCAAAGATCCCATTCAGCAACTTCTACACAAGTTGTTCAATGACATTGATGACATTCTTTACAATGCGTGAACGTTCTCAACATTTCTCTGGTTTCCTTTAATCTCATTTCCCTGCCAATTTATCTTCTTTTTCAAAAATAATACTTTATTGTGTGTTTGGTGAAAGTTTACACATCGATTGTGGTTACCATTCAATAATTTCTACACAGTTGTTCAGGAACATTGATTGCATTCTTCAGAGTGCACGAACATTCTCAATTTTTCCATTCGGGTGGCTCTGTTTCCAGGAAATTACTTGAAAACAGGTTTGCTCTTGCAAGAAAAGGTGGATTTCACCTTCTTGGCTTCAACCTGCTGCCTCCTATATCGCAGGGTGAAGTCAGCGGTATTATCAGAGGAAGAAGGAAGATAATTGAACCTTCTTTGCAGAGACCTAAAGGAGCTCTGGTAGCATAGCATAGTGGTTAGGAGTTAGGCTGCAAACCTTCACGGTCAGTAGTTCGAAACTACTGGTTGTTCCTCTGGAGAAAGACGAGACTTTCTACCCCTGTAAAGATTACTCACCTTGGAAACCCTATCCAGGGTCACTATGAGTTGGAACCAACTCCTTGGCCCACCTCCATCCCCACTAATTCTCCACAGAGACTATTGACATGGAGCCCTGCTGTGGGATAAGCACAGGAGTGCTAATCGTACACTTATCAGAAATCCTCTACAGAACTGACTCTAAGGCACTTAACAACACAACAACAGATAATTGGCTGAAACACTCTTTTCACTGCCAATTTGTCATGTTTCCGGAGGAGGGGTTGTAAGTAAAGGTAAGATACTGGCAACACTTCGTGTTCTATTCACATTTCATAGTTAGGTGGTGCCACCCTCCTGGTCCAGTCAGCTCCTCCTGCCGCTGGAGGCTGTCTCTGAACTAAAGCCAAAGCATTGGAGGAGACCCAGTTCTTGAGACATACACGTGTTTGTTCTTCATTGAGCAAGTGTTCGTCTCAACCTTAGGACAGTGGTTACTTTGAGAGCGCTTCTCGTTCCTGACAAATTCCTGATAAATGACTGTCTCCTAGTGGGCAAGAGCTACGTTCTACTGATCTATACCTTTCCATTCCTACTAGTCTAATGTCTCAGACCAGTCAAACCCAAGTCGGTTCCCTCAAGTGCATTCTAGCTCGGCGAGACCCCATGTATACACAATAGAACTGTGTACCGTAGAATTTGCTTTCTTTCTCTTTTTTTATTTTAATTGTCCCATCCTCCCTTCCTCTGACACTCCTGATAGCCATCCAAGAACAGCTTTTTCTGTATGTAAACCTTTTCTTGCCTTTTTACAGTAGTGGTCTCAAATAATATTTAACCTTTTGTGACTGACTTAATTCACTCGGCATAATGTCCTCCTGGTGAATCGGTGTTCTGAGGTATTTTTACAGATTCATCGCTATTGTTTAAAGGTGCTTGGTGTTCCACTGTGTGTATGTTCTGTGGCTCATTTCTTCTTTTGATAGGCATGGAGATCCCTTCTTATGTTTTTCTATTGTGAACAGTGCTGCAATCCATAGGGTTTTCAAGGCTGTGACTTTTAGGAAGCAGTTTGCCAGACCTTTATTCCTTGGTAACTCTGGAGTGAGTTTGAACCACCAACCTTTCCGTTTGCTCAGCACTTGATGAGGGATTCTGATATATATATATATAATATTTTACATTAAAAAGGGAAATAGCCACAAGGTCGGGGCCCACAGTATAATTCCCTAACTACATTAATGATTTTTCCATCAGATTTTCTTAGTCCAATCAATGGGCGATGTCATCAAGCTATGTTCAGTAACAGATGTATCCTCCGGAATGCCACATTAGCCACAACACAAAATGACCCACCGTCATGCAGGTGGTGCCAGGCTGGCCACTTTTACACCTTTCATACTTTGTTGTTGTTAAGTGCCGTTGAGTAGGTTACGACCCGTAGCGATCCTGTATAGGGTTTCCAAGGAGCGGCTGGTGAATTCAAACCGCGAACCTTGCAGTTCAAACCGACCTTGTGGTCGAGTGCTTATCCTACAGACATAAGGTCTCTATCAATTGGTGTCAACTCACTGTTGGCTACCAGCAGCAACTACCTCTGAGCTCACTTCCTGTTTTTATGTCAGAGATGTCGGGTCAGAGGAGGGATCTAATTATCATTGAAAATGTGCTTCCGATACTAAAAACCTGGTAAGAAAGTAATTGCATGATGTTCTTCTGACTCCTCTGGTGTTTTAGGAAATGACACTGTGGATGAAAATGATCCTGGGAAGGGGCCAGTGTCAGGAAGCCGACCCTGAGTGATCAGCAGTTCTCAGTTGCCCCCAAAGCAGGCATTTCACCAAAGAAGATGAACCTGAGTTTCTTTTTCATTATTCTAGGCTAATGTCTAAGGAGTCCTGGTGTGGTGCTGTGGGCTAATGTGTCAAACTGCAAAGCTGTTTGAACTGCAAGGTTGGTGGTTCAAGCTCACCAGCTGCTCCTTGAAAACCCTATACAGGGTCACTATGGGTCAGAATTGACTTGACAGAACTTAACAACAACAACAACAGTCTAATGCCTATGTCTGCATGAAAAGTTCTTGTACTACTTTCTCTTTGCCCTTTTTAGTGAAGTTGGCTTGCCTTCTCTATTTCTCTTCCTTTGCATTTTGAATGGAATACAAAAACAATGAGTCTAGCTTGTTCAATACCCATGAACTTTAGCTATGGAAACCCTTATATGAAGTCCATTTCTTTTCCAATGCCATAGAAGCACATGACTCTGGCCAAGAATCCTATCTGATATCCCGTTGCTGTGAGAGACGGGTCATTATTTAACCAAGCACCAACAGAGGCTGCCTTGGAACTCACTTAAGAATCTGATGTTCAAGTTTGAGGAGACACTTAGCCAGACTTTGCGAAGTGTAAGGACAATACACATTCAGATAACCTGGGTTTGTATAGATCAGATCCAAGGAATCCAATGCAGATTGCTTGTCTGAAACTCCTTTGCCTTGCTTACTTTTACAGGTTTGAATTTAAACACACATACAATATGTAGGACAATGTTTTATATAAAAATTGAAGGCGTGAACACTGTGGCAACCAAACCAAACTCGTTGCGGATGAGTTTATTTCAACTCACGGTGGCCCTGTTGGACAGTGTAGACTTGCCTTTAGAGTTTCCTCAGGTGTCACCTTTAGAGAAACAGACTGCCACATCTTTCTCCTTCAGAGCAGCTGGTGGGTTCAAATTGTGATCCTTTGGTTAGCAGCTAAGCTCCCAAATACTAGGGCAGATTGCAAAACTGGCCACAACCCTTCACTTCTCCAGCATGGGGTTACCATCAATGCGAGGCAACTCGGCAGTAACTGGCTTGTCGTTGTTCCTGATCTCTGAGGAGCACCTGGGGACGAGGCTGCTCCTTAACACTAGTGTTGTTGTTGTGTGTTGTCCGGTCTATTGCAACTCGTAGGACAGGGTGGGACTGCCCCATAGGGGTTTCTAGGCTGTCATCTTTATGGACACAGACCACCAGCTCGTTCTCCAGGGTTGCTGGGTGGGTTTGAACTGCCAATTTGGTAGTTACAGGCAGGCACTTCATTGTTGTACCACCAGGGCCTCTTGAACAAGAACCACTGTGTATTAGGAGGTACCGTCTGCCCTCTGTATACTAAACTGTGGGGTTGCCAGCACGTGCAGCCAGGGTAGGAACCTCCCACATCAAGGAGAGGCTCTGGCTGGGTGTGTCTTGCACACGGATGTAAAACTGACAAATCTATTCCAGTGAACACAAATGGTGACTGTTACCAGTCAGACCAGATATCTGCCCACACTTGAAATCTGTCCTTCAGTAACGTGATCGCCCAACCAGCCCAGTTGCCATGGAGTTGGCGCTGATCCTAACAATCCCGTGAGCGTCAGAGCAGAACTGTGCTCCACTGGATTTTCACTTGCTCTAATTGTGTGCCATGGAGTTGGTTCCAACTCATAGCAACCCAGTCTAATGTTTCCGAGAATGGCTGGTGGGTTTGAGCCGCTGACCTTGTCATTGTGCAATTGGCAGTCCTCCAGTGCCACACCAGGACTTTCAATAGCTGTGGCTTTGGGGCAGTGAGTGGGTCGTCAGGCATGTCTTTTAAGACCCAGCTGGGTGGACTCGAACCTCCAATCTTTTGGTTAGCAACTGAGTGTATTAACCATTTGTACCACTCAGAGACTCCTAACAGATACGTGTTCTTGTTGTTAAGTGCCGTCAAGTCTGTTTTGACTCATAGCATGGGTCTAGGGTTTCTGAGGGGTAGCTGATGAGTTTCAGCCATTGGTCTTGTGGTAAGCAGTTCTCGTTGTTGTTAAGTGCCGTTGAGTCAATTCCGACCCAAGGAGAAGCTGGTGAGCTTGAACCAGTGACCTTGCAGTTGAAACCACTTTGCAGTCTGACGCATAAGCCCACAGCGCCACCCCAGGTCTCCAGCAGTGCTTATTGAACCCCGATTTAGTCCAACCATTGTTTACGACTAGAGATGTAGCTACTTACTTTAAGGCAGCACTTTGGGGACATCATTCACTTCTGAGCAGTTTCCCCAGCTACATGAAGTTAAACAGGTATGTGCGCTTCACCATCCCTCCACCTGCTCAGACACGACTGTGCTGAGTTTTTAAAATTCACCTTGGCATGTCAGCTGGCTGCATGGCAGCCATCCCAAACTCAAGCCTGGTAGGTAAGCATTCTTTCTACAAACCTTCCTGCATGGGTCATTTGGCCGTTTGGTCCCAGACAAGCTGTTGGTGACCCCTTCTCTAAGTGGACGGGGATGGTCATTACATTTAGGATGTTTTGTCATTATTTGCTGTCTGCTTGAGTCTGACTCATGATCTTGTTTATAACAGAATGAAATGTTCCCAGGCCCGCAGCATCTTCATCTTTGTCATGTTTGAGCCCACGTATGGGGCTGAAAGGGATGCCATCGGTGTTTCACATAGCAGCAGGGCACTTAGGGTAGACAGGTTCCAGTGGTACGTGTAGGCTAAGAGAGACTAGGAAGAAAGGCCTGGAGAGCTACCTCTGAAAACCAGCCAATGAAAACTTGATGGATCATAACCAGGCATTGTCCTCCTATTTGCTTTGGACATGTCACCAGAATGGACCAATCACTAGAGGAGGACATCATGTTTGTTGAAGCTGACGCCCTGTGAGGGTGAGAGACAGTCTCTGTGAGACAGTTTGGCACAATAGTTGCAATAACAAATGCCAACATAATGGTAATTGTGAAGATGGCTCGGGACTGGGGAACATTTTGTTCTGTTGTACTTGAGATCACCTTAAGTCAAAGTCAACTTGATAGCAGTTAGCTGCAACATTTGTAAACTTGAGGCTGAAGGTGCTCAGCCTTATCCCAGCATTCATTCAAGTTTGTGTTAATCATTCTGGGGCTGTTTGAAGCCCCTCCCACCAACACTCAGTCCTTTTACAAAAAGACCCCTTTCTTAATTGGCAGTTCCCTGTCTCCTTCGCGGAGATCTAGAACAGTGTTTTGCCACATGAGTCATTACTTAATTAAATGAAATGTGGATGAACAATTGCACTGCTGAGATGACATGCCCCACATTCTGAGTCCAGGTGCCTTAGACATTCTGGTTTATGGGAGTTTTCACATTTCTTGGCTATCATCTTGCTGCTTTTGGAGAAGGACAAGATAAGGATAATGAATCACTTACTTTGATTTTCCTGTCACGTTTGCTTAATTAGAATTTGTACCTGGGTAATGCAAATGGCTAATGTTTTAGACTGCTATAAAAAGTTGTAAATTCCTGATGTTCTAGAGACACCTTGGGAAAAAATCCTGGTGACCTAGTCCCTAAAGCTCAGCTACTGAAAACCCAATGGAGCCAATTCTTCTCTGACACACATGCGGTCACCATAAGTCAATAACGGTACCGTTTCTTCAACTAGCCTGTATGCCTTGGTTCATGGAGCTTGTGGGGCTGATAACAGGATGATAAAATTATCTGGACCCTGCTAACTATTGACAGTGGTCATTTAATAGGGCTGCCACCTTGGCAGACAGCTATATTTGCAGCTGTCTTTGGCTGACGGTCCCCTACGCTTCAGACCCTCATGCCAAGGGACTTTCTGCAGAGGGGTCTCCATCCGCACATGTTTAAGGGTTGAGTGACTTGGCTGAGCACTGGGCCACAAAGTCCAACATGAGACGCACTGGCTCAGGAGTCCCGTCCCTCTGCCATTGTGACTTGACAAGAGCTGTTAGAAGGCGTCCGCACTTTGAACAGCGGTGCTAACATCAAACAGAGAGCAGAGGCAGTGTTGCCATAGGCTTCTTGGTCTCCTCTGGAGGGCTCCTTCTGAGTCCCCCGAAGACTCCTGTTTCCTGACTCTAAAGCCAGGATGGCAAACAAGGAGCCAGACTCATACCAAATTCACTGCCGTGGAGTCAGCCCCGACTCCTGGCGCCCCCTGGTGCTACAGAGCAGAACTGAGCTCCGTAGGGCAGACCATCAAGCCGCTCTTCTAGAGTGCTGCTGGGGAGCTTTAAACTGCCAACCTTTCTTAAGGTTAGTAGTCCAGTGCAGACTCAGTGATAAGCTGCTAACCAAAAGGTTGGTGGTTCAAATCCATCAGCAGCTCTGTAGGAGAAAGACCGGGTGATCTACTTCTATAAAGATGATAGCCTAGGAAGGGTTACTACCAAAAAGACCCCCGACTAGGAGGCTTTTTGTTGGGGTCTTCAAGTTGATTCTGAATCATAGTGGCCCTATGTGACAGAATGGGGTCCTGGATGATGCTGTAAGGTAAACACTGGACTGCAAAATCATTGTCAGTTCAAACTCACCAGCTACGAGTTGAATCTACTCAAATGGACTTAACAACATGTGCCAGATTAGAACTGCCCCATTGTGTCTCCTAGGCTGTTATCTTTACGGAAGCTGACTTCCAAGTCTTCTCCTGAGGAGCCACTAGGGAGATTTGAACTGCCAACCTTCTGGTTAGCAGTTGATTGCTTAAGTGTTGCAATATCAGGGCTTCTTGGTAAACAGGAGGCAGGGGAAGAGAAGGGAAAACAGAAAGCCCAGCTGCCCTGAGTTGCTGGAAGACCCACATTTCCATGCAGAAGGGATTCTTTTTACCCCAGGGTGGGCCATCATTCTAAATTAGCATATAGGTTACAAGATGTCGGACCAGGACCCAGATGGCGCTTAATGGAATCATGACTGGTAGGTCTCACTTCCTGTGCTATTTATTCTCTGAAAACCCTGCCAGGTTATGAACACTGTATCGTAAAACATTCACGACTGGCAGCTGTAGTCTGGTTTGGGTGTTCATTTTTCACTTTTCTTTCTTGCCCTCACAGACATTTTTCTGCATCTGGACTTCCATATTTTAAGATGCATTATTAGTACAATTTCATTTAAATACAATTTCAATAATGGAACAAATGTGTCACCTGGGGCAAAATGAAAATTTCAGTGGAGGCAGGCAAACGTTTGTCTTGGATCCTTGCAAAACATGCACCTCTGGATGTTAAGGATGGCTCCCTCTCTTGGATTTCCTGAAGCTAAGGCACCAGGATCTATGCATGCTTTGATAAGCAGAAGTGACAGCTTGGTGACATTTTAGACACTCCAGAATAGAAGCAAGGGTCCCTAGTGTCTAATGCATCCCAAACTCCCTGCTTCCTTCCAAAAATGGAAAGACATTTGGATGTACTGGGTAAGAATAATGTAACAGAAACAATGTATCAAGTCAGATTTCTGCCTCAAGACTATAAGGAAGCCACCTCTTAGGAGGAAGATTTTATAAACTTGAAAAAATAATAAGATCACCTCCTAAAAAAAGACAGGAATGTGATTAACCCACGTAAGGTTTGTGCACGCTAAGTTTTTGTACAGCAAACAGGGATGTGTGGAGACTGTAGACACACAGGCTGCAAGAAGAGTGTTTGCATATTTCAACACAATAACTGGCTCAGGAAAACAGAGGTGCAGGGAGCAGAGCAGTGAGGAACCAACTCCAGCTCAGCCTTGCCCAGAGCAGGGTTCATGGTCAGTGAATGCACACCCATGTGCTCAGAATTTGGCCACAAGACTCTGTTACCTGTTGTTGTTAGGACGCGTCAATTTGGTTTCTACTCATAATGACCTTATGCGTAACAGAATGAAACACTGCCCTGTTTTGTGCTACCGTCACAACTATTGTTAAGCTTGAGCCCATTACTGTTGCCACTGTGCCAATCCATCTTGTTGGGAGTCTTCCTCTTTTTCACTGACCTTCTACCTTACCAAGCACTATGTCCTTCTCCAAGGACTAGTCCCTCCTGACAATAGGTGTAAAGTATGAGATACGAAGACTCGCCATCCTGGTTTTCTAAAGAGCATTCTGTCAGCCAAAGTGCCCATCAACTGAAGAATGGATAAACAAACTGTGGAACATGCACACAATGGAGTATTATGCTACTTTGAAAAATAACAAAGAAACTGCATGCCACTTCCTAACATAGATGAACCTTAAGGACATTATGTTGAGTGAAATTAGTCAGTCACAAAAGGAAAAATACTGCATAGGACCACTACTGTAAAAGACTAAGATAAAGAACCCATACTAATCCACTAAAGTGGATTCTTAGTTGGTTACTAGGATGTAGGGGTGGGAGGGGAAGGTGGAGCACAGGGCAGGGAATAGACACAGGATAATTTGGGTGTTGGGTAGGGGGCAATATACAAGTAGAAAGAGGGGAATCGAAGAACAAAGCATAAGGGAGAACAATTAGACAGGTATGGGCTAAATGGAACAGAGGTAAAAAATGATGTAGGCACAGCTTTAGAACAACAGGGCTCTGGAATACAGAGACTGAGACATGGATGGAATGGGGAAAAGGGGGGAATAATGTTAAAATGCTTGGCTGTCTTTTGAAACATGGTTTTCCTTGCATTATACTATAAAACAGACACTGGAGGGGAAGAGAAAGGAATAGCCAGAAATATCACCATGGAAAGCTTGTAAGTCCGTCTTCTGCCTGTAACTGATTGGAATACCCAAAATGGGGCTACAATGTGTCCAGTGAGGGAGGTTTCTTGAGGAGCCTCTGCATTACAGGGGAGTATAGGTGGAAGTCTGAACCACATCCAGACCTTCAGAGATGGGAAATTTTCCACTGAAAGGACAAGCAGACCAGCTGGGAGCAGCTGGAAAACCAGAAGATACTTCTTGAAAGAAAGACCTACAGGAAAAATACAAAACAATAAGGGCAGTCTGACTGTTACCGCAAGAACATGCAGGTAGCTTGCCCAGGAGACATCAAGGCAAGTGGTCGGGTTCTCTCAGTGCAAATCCTCTTCCAAGATTAAGACGCAAGGGAAATACACGCTTTGATTGGTGACCACGCACGTCATCCATAATGGGAAGTGACCGAAGAACATCAATGAAACGGTGAGCTAAGCCCTACATCATTCAGCAGACTACTGTGAACCCTGGTGGAGACCTGGTAGGCCAGCAGTGAGGCAAGACCTGGGGACTCATGGGCTCAGAGTCAATGACACAGCCACAGAGGACTAGAATGGAGAGCGGGGAGGCCAGCCGATAAAAAGAGGGCGGACAGACGCAAGAACACCCACACTTGCAGATGATACCCACTTGACCTGACTTCAATGACTGGATGAACAGAGCTCAACCTGAAGAAGAAAGAAGAGGCAAAAAGTGTCATCTGATACAATTCAATAAACATGACCTACACCTATAAATGCAGTAGCTCAAAAGAGGAAACAAATCCCTGCTGCGAGAACTATTCCCACCCCCTCCACACAAAGGGTAGACAGGGATGGGCAACTTGGACATTGGCTACCCAAAATTGGGGGAGGGATACAAAGGTAAAAAGTGACTGGTTTACAAGCTTTCAAGAGGAAACCTAGATACAAAGGACCTGGAGGAAGGTAGAGTCTCCAGTGAATAGTATCCAGCCTGTCCAGGAAGGGCTGATGAAATGAAATACAGATGGGTCTCTTGTGATGCAATAGTGAATAATTGTTATCAGGACTGATTGTGAGGGTTGGAAATCTAAAGGTGGACATTTTGTAGCAAGGAGGGGAGTGATTAACTTTTCAGTCTAGGAGCGGAGGGCCCTGGGACCATCAATGGAGAAGAGCGGAGAGCAGCATCCTACCCAGAGAAGCAGTGAGGCCTGAGATGGAGGCAGAGAAGACAACGCGAAGAGATGGAGTGGCTGGGGACTCGGGATCCAGGGAGGGAAAGGGGCTGAGAACTGTGTGTGTATGGGGGCAGGGGGATAAGCTTGCAGGGAACACTCTTTGGTTGGGTGAGGATGCATGGACGGGATGGTAACTATGCCAATGAAATGATGTATGATAGAATGGATGTAAGACTAATGTTCTCCCATGTAGACTATCACACAATTCACAATAAAACATTTATTTAATAAAAACAAAAAAAACAAAAAAAGAAGAGCATTCTGGCTGTACTTCTTCCAACAGAGATTTATTTGTTCTTCCGGCAGTCCATGGCACTTTCAATATTTGCCTCCAACACCATAACTCAAATGCATCACTTCTTCAATGATCTTCCTTATTCATTGTCCAACTTACACATGCATATGAGGTTATTGAAAATAAAATGCATCTTAGTCTTCAAACTGACATCTTTGCTCTTGAACACTTTAAGATCTTGTGCAACAAACAGATTTGCCTAATGCAATGATACATTATTTGATTTCTTGACTGATACTTCCATGAGTGTTAAAAGTGTATCCAAATAAAATGAAGTCTTTTGACAGCTTTAATCTTTTTCCATTTATCATAATGTTATTTACTGGTCCATTTGTGTGGATTTTTGGTTTCTTTACACTGAGGTGCAACACACAGGGAAGGCTGTGGTCTTCGATCTTCATCAGTAAGTATTTTAAGTCCTTTTCACTATCATCAAGCAAGGTTGTATCATAAGCATATTGCAGGTTGTTAATGACCCTTCCTCCATCCTGATGGTATGTTCTTCTTCAAAGAATCCAGCTTCTTGGATCATTTCCTCAGCATACAGATTGAGTATGGTGAAAGAATACAACTCTGAAACACACCTCTCCTGATTTCAAACCATTCACTATCCCCTTGTTCTGTTCCAACGACTGCTTCTTGGTCTATGTTCAGGATCCTCATGGGAACAATTAAGTGTTCTGGAATATCTATTCTCCGCAATGTTATCCATAGCTTGTCATGATCCACACAGTGAAAAGCTTTTGCATAGTAAACACAGGCAAATATTGTTCTGGTATTCTCTGATTTCAGCCAAGATCCATCTGACCTAGTGCTACCCTAACAAACCCTGCCTTTCATGGGTGGTTTCTAGGGGCACCTATTTAATCTCTCACTGTTTAGGAGGCTGGAAGTCCACATTCGAGGTGTGGCTTTAGGAAGGCTGCACACATGTCTGTGTCAGCAGCTGGTAGCCACAGGCCATCCTTGACCATTTCCTGGACTTGCAGATGCATCTGTTGTATCTGTCTTTATCTGGTGTCTTCCCCTGTGTGTGTTTGTATGTAGTCTAGTCTTTTTATCACTCAGAAGGAATTAGGTTTAGGATCTGCCCTACTCTGTTATGGCCTCATTAACATAAGGAACCCTCTGCTTCCAAGCAGGGTCATATTTTTGGTATGTTTGTTAAGTACCATTGAGTGGATTCTCACTCATATCAATCCTGTATGGAGTTTCGAAGGAGCGGCTGCTAAGTTTGAACCTCCAACCTTGTGATTCAAACTGACTTGTGGACCAGTGCTTATCCTATAGCAACATACTAGGACTCCTATTTCCAGGTACCAAACCCCAAAAAACAAATCTGTTGCCATCACGGAGATTCCAGATTCCAACTCACACCCACCTTGTAGGATAGGGCAGAACTGGTCCGTGGGGTTTCCAAGGCTGCATCAAAGCAGACTGTCAGATCTTTCTCCTGCATAACAGCTGATGGGTTTGAACCATCAACCTTTAGGGTAGTAGCCAAGTACTTAATCACTACGTCACTAAGACTCCATTTGCAGTGGTTAAAAACCAACCCACGGTCATCGTGTCAATTCCTACTCATGGTGGACAGAGTCGGACTGCGTAGAACTGCCCCTTAGGGTTTCCAAAGCCAACATCATTATGAAAGCAGCCTGCCACATCTTTCTCTCTGAGATGAGCCGGTGGGGTCCAACCAACATTTCCGTATGCAATCCAGTGCTTAACCCACCGGGCCAGCAGGGCTTTTTCCAGGTGTCCGGGTTTGGATTTCATTTTGAATCTTTGGATGGATGTGGGTTTTATTTCTCTTGGGTGTAGACATAGGATTACGTTGTAACAGTAAAGCGATTGATAAACACAAAACACACCGTGTGAATGTTCCAGATACAAAAAGGGCTCTTTCTTATCAAAGAAAACAAGTGGAGCTGAGCGGCTTCCTGAAATGAAAGGCAGTCTCAGGTCTCCCACTTCTTAGTCATTTCGGAAGTGGACGGAGGTGGGCGGAAGTAGTAACTTGGGGACACGATTTCTTCATGAAGCTTGTGTGATGGACACAGAAACTGGGTATCATTGAAGCCGGGAGCAGGTCACACTTGTGAGCACTTGGGAGTGAGCTTTTCAAGTGGACAATTAACAGAAGACGACAGACAAAGTCTTTTCTCTACAAAGCCTCAGTTCTCCCTCTGCATGGAGTGTCTATTTTAATTCAAAATCATTCAATTTACTATCAGTCACACTCGCTAGCTCTGCAAATTGTACACATTTTTGTTGTTGTTGTTAAGTGCGATCCACTCAACTCTGACTCAGAACAACCTTGTAAAGCGTTTCCAAGGAGTGGCTAGTGAGTTTGAACCTCCAACCTTTCGGTTAGCAGTGCAATACAGCGCTACACCTGGACTCCCAAATGTGCACTGGGATAGGAATATAAAACACTACATTCAGCAGAAGGTGCACCACCCAGTGTCAGTTTGTCATCCTGGGATGGCTTGTAATGCTAGAAGAAATGCAACTGGTATTATAAATACTAGTAAGGCTCACCCTTGACCGACAGGCTTCAGGGGAACTTTCAATCTAAGACAGAGTAGGAATAAACGCCTGGTGGCCTTTATTTCCAAAAATCAGCCAGCAAGAACGCTACGGCTCACACCAGAAGTGTCAGAGATAGAGTTGGAAGATGAGGCCCTGATGTAGAAGGTTGTTGTTTTTGTTCGGTGCCATTGAGTTGATTCTGACCCATAGTGACCCTATGCACAACACAACAAAAATACTGCCTGGTCCATTCTCACACTTGTTACACGTGAGCCTCCTGTTGTTGTTACTGTGCTAATTAATCCATCTCACTTGGCATCTTCTTCTTTATCATGGATCCTCCATTTACCAAGCATAATGTCCTTCTCTAGAGACTGGTCCCTCCTGATAACATGTGTGAAGTATGAGCGATGAAGTCTCACCTTTGTGGCTTCTAAGGAGTGCTATGGTTGTACATCTTCCACACACAGATCTGCTTCTTCCCCTGGCAATCCATGGAACCTTCAATAGTCTTCTCCAACACCACAATACAAACGTATCAATTCTTCTGCTGTCTTCCTTATTTGTTGTCCAACTTTCACATGCATATGAGGTGATTGAAAATGCCATGACTTGGGTAAGATCACTTTAGTCCTCAGACTGACATCTTTGCTTTTCAACACTTTGAAGAGGCTTTGTGCAGCAGATCTGCCTAATGCAATATGTCCTTTGATGTCTTGACTGCTACTTCTGCGAGTGTTGATGGTTGATTCTTAGCAAAATGAAGTCTCTGACAACTTCAACTCCATTTAATATTTTGTTACTTATTTTCCTGTGGTGAGAATTTTTGTTTTCTTAACATTGAGGCACCATCCATACTGTAGGCTGTGGTCTTAGATCTTTATCATTATGTATTCTGAGTTCTCTTTGCTTTCAACAGCAGTGTTGTATCATCTGCATATCACAGGTTGTTACTGAGTTTCCCTCCAATTCTGATGCCACATTCTTTTTCATATAATGCAGTTTCTCGTATTATTCTCTCAGTATACAGATTGAATGAGTATGGTGAAAGAATACAACCCTGACACACACCTTTCCTGACATTGAACTGTTCTGTATTTTTGGTTTAAAGACACTCAAAATGCACAGTGGCTGTAATAGTGGACTCAAGCATGCCAGCCATCAGGGAGCTGACGCAGGACTGAACAACTTTTCCTTCTGTTGTGTGTAGGATGGACGTGAGTGGGAGCCAATTTCAGGGCAGCTAATAAGCGCAACAGAGGCTCAAACTGGCTTCAGAGGATGAGCATGGAACTGTGAACCAAGAGGTCAGCAGTTTGTGCGAGAGGACTGTTCTACAAGAGAGGAATATTGAATGAAATCCGACATAAAACTCCATACGATGGAATTGTAAGTCATCGTTAAAGCTAAGTTTTCAAAAATATTTTCTAACGTTGTTGTTGTTGTTGTTAGGTGCCATCAAATGAGTACCGACCCATAGCGACATTATGCACAGCAGAACAAAACACTGCCCGATCCTGGGCCAACCTCACTACTGTTGCCACACTTGAGTCCATCGATGTTGCTACTTGGCCAATCCATCTCACTGGGGGTCTCCCTGTTTTTCTCTGACCTTACCAAACATGATATCCTTCTCCAGCTACTGGTCCCTCCTGACAATATGTCCAAAGTATGAGAGAAGAAGTTTGGCCATCTTGGCCTCCAAGGAGCACTCTGGCTGT
>NW_006408536.1:28478360-28479845 GCF_000296735.1 Chrysochloris asiatica
CCAGATAGTTGTCTTCCAAATTTCTTGGCAGAGATGAGTGAGTGCCTCCTGTGCCGCCTCACTTTCTTTAAAGGTTTCCATTTTTATTGCATCTGGTGCCTTGCTCTTTGCCAATTCCTTCAATGCACCTTAGACTTCTTCCTTCAGTATCATTGGCACTTGATCATATGCTACCTCTTGAAATGGTTGAACATGAACCATTTCCTTTTGGTACAGTGACTCTGTGTATTCCTTCCATCTTCTCTTGATGCTTTCTGCATCACTCAATAATTTGCCCAGAGAATCTTTCAATAAAGAAAGTCGAGGCTTGACTTTTTTCTTCAGTTCTCCCAGCTTGAGAAATGCTGAACGTGTTCTTCCTTTTTGGTTTTCTGATTCCAGAGTTTTGCACATTGTATTGTAATATTTGGCTTTATCTTCTGGAGCTGATCTGTGAAATTATCTGCTTAACGCTTGGACCTCTTCATTTCTTCCATTTGCTTTAGCATCTCTACGCTGGAGAGCAAGTTTCAGTGTCTCTTCTGACATCCATTTTGACCTTTTCTTTCTTGTCTTCTCAATGACTTTTTGCTTTCTTCATGTATGATGTTCTTGATGTCATCCCACAACTCTTCTGGTCTTCGGTCTTTGGTGCATCAAATCTGTTCTTCAGATGATTTCTAAGTTCAGGTGGGATATATTCAAGGTCATATTTTGGCTCTCGTGTTTTCATTTTTTTCAGCTTCAGTTTGAATTTGCATATGAGTAATTGATGGTCTGTTCCACAGTCTGCCCCTAGCCTTGTTTTGACTGATGATATGGAGCTTTTTCATCGTCTCTTTCCGCAGATGTAGTCAATTTGATTTCTATGTATTCCATCTGGTGAGGTCCATGTGTATAGTTGTCTGTTATTGCTGTCTGAAGAAGGTATTTGAAATGAACAAATCATTGGTTTTGCAGAATTCTATCATACATTCTCCAGCATCATTTCTCTCACCAAGGCATATTTTCCACCTAGTGACCCTTCCTCTTTGCTCCCAACCTTTACATTCCAATCACCAGTAATGATCAATACATCTTGATTACATGTTTGATCTATTTCAGATTGAAGAAGTTGGTAGAATTCTTCTATTTCATCCTTACTGGCTTTAGTGGTTGGTGCGTAAATTTGAATAACAGTGGTATTAACTGGGCTTCCCTGCAGGAGCATGGATATTATCCTATCACAGACAGTGTTGTACCTCATGACTGATCTGTGTATGTTCTTTTTGACGATGAATGCGACATCATTCCTCTTCAATTTGTCATTCCCGGCATAGTGAACCATGTTGGTTGTCAGATTCAAAATCGCCAATACCAGTCCATTTCAGCTCACTAATGTCTAAGATATTGATGTTTATGCGTTTCATTTAATTTTTGACAACTTCCAATTTTCCCAGATTCATACTTCGTACATTCCATGTTCTGATTTTCAATGGATGTTTACAGCTGTTTCTCTTCATTTTG
>NW_006408536.1:28480215-28485020 GCF_000296735.1 Chrysochloris asiatica
GACCCTGTATAGACACCCTGTAGATAAAGGAGTCCTGGTGTGGCCCTGGACTGCAAAGATGGCTTGAACCGCAAGGTCGACGGTTCAAGTTCACCAGCCGCTCCTCAGAAACCCTATACAGGCAGGGTCGCTATGGGTCTGAACGGACTCAATGGCACTTAACAACAGGAGTGCCAGGTCCCTTTGTTTTTTTTTTTTAATTCTTTATTGTGAATTATGTGATAGTTTACATGGGAGGACATCAGCTTCACATTAATTCTATCGCACATCGTTTCCTTGCCATGGTGGCAATCCCCTCCATGCATCATCGACCAACCAAAGGGTGCACCCCCACAAGCTTGCCCTCCTGTAGTCTGCACAAGGCCTCTCTCCCTCTCCAGGTCCAAAGTCTCCAGCTGCTTCATCTCCCCATGTCATTGTCTCTGCCTCCATTGCTGGCATCACTGCTTCTCTGGGTAGGGTTTCATTCTCTGCTCTTCTCCTTCAATGGGCCCAGGGACCTCCTTCCTAGACTGTAAGGTTAATCACTCCCCTTTGCCCCAAAACGTCCACCTTTACAATTCCAGCCCTTACAATCAGTCCTGAGCGCCAGGTGCCTTTCAATCATGGAACTTTGCAATCAGCAGTCCAGTGCTTATCCTTCAAGTCCACACCATGATTCCCTGGGGGTCTTTGTTGTTGTTGAGTGCTGAGTCAGTTCCGACCCATAACGACCCTGTACAAGATTTCCGAGGAGCAGCACCGACCTTGCGGTTCAAACTGACCTTGCGGGTTCAACACACTATCCTGCAATGCTACACAGAACTCAGACTGGGGGGATCTTTAGGCATCATTATTTTCATAAACAGAAATGTGGCAAGGGTCTGTCTTCTAAATTAGAAAAAGTAGAGTGTCACAGTAAAGTGACAAAGATTTCATCAGGTGGCAGAAGAGCCGAGCCGAGCTGAGCCAGCCGAGCCCCTTAGATAACTTCGAGAATGCTCTTGGACGCGATTACACAATATCAGAGGTTTCTGAGGTTACAAGTTGTGGCGCATTTGATACTCAGCTGCCAACGGTAACGAAGCGCCAGCCTCTGGAGGCTTCTTTCTCCGAGGTTTAATTATAGGGTTGGGTGGCCGGGAGCAGTCCTCAAAGGGGCTGCAATTCTTAGCTGGCCTCCAGTGTCCTCAGACAGACACAGTGCCCTAAAAACTGCCCTCCCACCCCCCCCCCCACCTGGTCTTAACCTCCCAGAACCAAATCCTCCAGGCCCCAGCAGCCCAGCACTCCAGACGTCCCGCCCCCCTCCTCGTTTCAAGGCCCTCCCCACGGGAAAGTCCCCGGGATCGGAGGACGTAGCTCCCCAGGATCCTCGGGCTAACTGGTGAGCTTGAATTTGTTCTGGGTGGGCAGTATAGAGAGCCTGGGCAGGCCTATGTGGGGGCGGGGAGACGAGTGCGCCGCTTTTCGAAGGTCGTCGGTAGCCGCTCCAGGCCTTGCAGGGCGCTGGCTTTGACCTCTTAACAAAGAACAGGTTGGGTCGCCGCCCTACCCCGGTCCGCCCCCTCCGCAGCCCCGGGAGGTGGGGGCCACGTGACCTTTTTCGGGGACCCGTCGCCTTGGAGGCTGGGAGTCTGGGGAGCGGGGGAGGGGAGGGAGACAGTAGCAGCGGCGGGAATGCAGGGAGGGCTAGAGGAGGGGAAGTGGGGAGCGGGAGTCAGGAGGGGGATGGGAAGTAGAGGAGGGGGGAGGGGGACGGGAAGTAGCTGAGGGGGGGGGGAAAGGGGGAGGGCGGGAGTAAAGAGGGGGATGGGATGGGGGAGAGGAGGAGGGGAAGTAATGGAAATGGGGGAGGGGAGATGCTGGAGGGGAAGGGGGCGGGGCGCCGCGCAGCTTCATTCCGGAGACTTATTAAGATGCAATTGCCAATTTTCTTGTCTTTAAAAAAAAACACCCAGACTGTATACATTTACAGTTTCCTTTTCAGTAGAAGCAGACAATGTTAAAACACATTAGATTTTCTGTTTCAGAATGCAGATTAAACATAAGCTCTTGGAAGGCTTAATTAAGGATTTAAGAAAATATGAGCTAGAGAATGTTGATGCTCTAACGCAGCAGAATATCTTGGCCATGTGGAAACGCGGTCTCTTTTTCTGATTTATTTAAAAAGAGAAAATTGCTTAATAATAAAACGGCTCAAGCCTTCCTTGGAACATAACAGGAAGTAGGGCTTCCTTAGAGGGCGGGGAGGATGGGTCGAAGCAAGGCAGGGAGCCCCTGCAATGGAGTTTTCTGAGAAGTAATCACACAGGGAGCCCCCAATTTGCTGACACGAACCCTCCAACTGCCAGGGAGTTGGACACAACAAAACTGTCTCCAGCAAACCTGGAGATGACATTCCATGAAGATGCCTGCAAACCAGATCCCTTCCTTCTGCCCCCAGGGGACTCCTCCTCACCCCCAAAAGCAACCCCTAAATCAAAACCACACAGAAAATGCACCTAAACAAATAGCAAACTGTCTCCCTTCTCTCAGCTGTCTGCTCAAGTTATAAAACATGGTGGGCTTTTTTTTTTTTTTTGGCTCTTTTCTGCCTTTGACCAATCGAGGCATTGACAGGCCAGTCTGGGCGTACAGCGTTTAGGAACCATGACACCAATGAGAATTTAGAAAGAGTAGTGCACAGTCTGTGCCCAGACCCAGTGAATCCCTTGGTTCCTAGGCTTCTGAGAAGGATTTGTGTGTGTTAGGGAGTAGAACAGCTGGGGGTCCCCTGCAAGTTTGCAGAATTGGGTCCTGTGCATGTCTGAGTTTAGTGATAGGACTATTTGAGTTTAAAGGATGGTACATGCATTTGAACTATGTGAACTTTGGAAAACAAGTGTTGTGTCCACCCACCCCCCTGCAAATGTGAGAACTTCTGTTGGGGCTCTGCCTTGTAAAGGTTCGTCAGGTTGCTGAGGGCATTCTGCACAGAGGTCTAGGGATGACCTCTCATAAGTATGGGTGTATAGTTTGGAGAGAGGGGCTGGTCACTGGAGGCAGATGGGGAAGGGACCAAGACCTGGCCCATTGGACCACATACCCCAGACACTCCCTGGGCCCCTCTAGGCACTAGCGGGTCAGTATCAACCCTTGATTTGGACCTTGCCCTTATGGGACTCTGGAGGGAGAACTGGGGCGACCACCTTATCCCATATGGTATCCTTGATGGGTTATCAAGGGTGCTTACCAACAAACACTCAAGAAATCCAATCTGTACTCGTTTTAGTTAGGAAGAGGCCTGGTTATTTGATTTTGCAAAATTGGGTGTCAGACCCAGCAGACACGGGCAGACTGGAGGCATGGCCCACTTGAAAACAGTTTTCTTCCCCTGTCTTGAGAAAGCCCCTCCTCTAGTTTCCCTTTTACTGAGTACTATGGAGTTTACAAGGAGCTCTGGTAGCATAGTGGTTAAGAACCAGGCTGCTAATCTCATGGTCAAAACTACCAGCTGTTCCGCAGGAGAGAGAAGAGGTTCTCTGCTCCTGTAAAGATTTACAGCCTCGGAAACCCTGTACAGGGTCACTATGAGTCGGAACCAACTCCAAGGCACATAACAACAACAATGGAGTTTACAATCGGTCCCCAATGTTGCCTACCAGTCCTTACCAATAACATTGTCATTTAAAAGTTAGTTTTCCCCCTTCCCCATGAACTTCCCCTGTTTGATGGGTGTATTCTTATTTTTTAATTTCTAGCTGGTCAAACTTGTCTCTTCTTCTCCCTTGAGCTTCTTTTGTTTTGCTAGCCTGCTACCCCCAACACTCGCTCCCCTTAGTTCTGAAGATGGATCACCCCAAGAGCTATTTCTCACACACTTACCAGTCGTATTTTTCCTGGGAGACAATCCAGTTGGTGAATCCATATATGTTAGAGTAGAACTCTGTTCAGTAGGGTTTTGTGGTTGAGCGTTCAGAAGTAGATCGCCAAGTCTTTTTTCCCAGGTGCCTTTGAGTGGAGTTGAACCATCAACCTTTAGTCAGCCGTAGAACCACCCAGAACTCCTTTCCTGGAAAAGAATAACTTTTCTAAAATATCACTTCAGTATACCAGCTTTGTTCATTTCTGGGGGAGGATTGGAATGGAGGGGAAGATGTTTGAATACGCTTTGCTGTTAAGTGTCGTGGAGTTGGTTCTGACTCATAGCAACCCTGTATAGAGTTTCAGAGGAGTGGCTGGTGAACTTGAACCACCAACCTTACAGTTCAGCGCTTTAATCCGCAGGGCTACACCAGGATGCCACAGTTTGAAATAAAAAGTGGGAAGTAAAAGGAAATTGCTACTTAGTAATAGTGCCAAAGAAAGGCAAAAATGTCTATAGTGGACCTTGGCTATTTTTCTACCCCCTACCCACTCCCATCTTTTGGTTAAAATAGCCTAAAATCTCACTGTAACTGCCGGGCCCTATAATATAGGCTTCAGGGTGGGTTAGGGCCCAAGGCTGTCCAAGAAGCATCCTGAATCCCTTTGGGCAGTGATTTATTAGCAAAGGGTCTGACTTTTGCTAGAATTAGTGAGAAATATACATACATATATGTAGCATAGTGCTTACGAATAGGGCTGCGAACCACAAGGTCAACAGTTCGAAACTACCAGCTGTTCCGCGGGAGAAAGATGAGGCTTTCTGCTCCCATAAAGATACATAGCCTCGGAAACCCTGTAAAGGGTTCCTACTCATAGAGACCCTGTACAGAGTTTCTGAGGAGTGGCTGATGGGTTTGATCCATCGGCCTTGAGGTTCAAGGTCATCAGTTGCTTTCTGCTCCTGTAAAGATTAACAG
>NW_006408536.1:28485265-28487029 GCF_000296735.1 Chrysochloris asiatica
GTTCAAACCCACCAGTCGCTTCTCGGAAACCGTATACCAGGTACTGTAAGTCTGAATCAACTCAATGACAGTTAACAGCAAACAACGTGACCCATAGGCATAAAAGTGCTTTAAAGTACACATTTTAATGAATAATAGGAATCCTGGTGTGGCACTGTAGGATAAGTACCTGACTGCAAAGTCATTTTGAACTGAAAGGCTGGCAGTTCAAACCCACCAGCTGCTCCTTGGAAACCTCATGTAGGGTAGCTATGAGTCAGAATTGACTCAACAGCACTTATGAACAGCAGGCAACAGCTGGCGTTTACTCTGATTGACGCTGCCTGCTACTCAGTAGCTTCCCTGCTTCCCACTAGAAGTAACCTACTTTTTGGCTTTTGGGATCATCATTTGCTTGCTATTCTTTATATATTAGCCTCCTCCCTTGTTTATTTCTGAAACAGAATGAGCTTTGTATTAATGGAGTCATACTACATGTATTCTTTTGGGGCCTTGCATCTTTCACTCAACATTATGTGTATGATGTTCCTCTTTGTTGCAGCTCATGCACATTCATTTCCAATGTTATTGTAGCCTTCAGCAGATGCCTGTACCACAATGTATTTATCCATTAGGAAAAAAAATTTTCTTGTCCCTGATTATTTATTGCAGAGAATTTATTGAAGGCAATTGGGCCAAAGAGCTCATCTTGGGAAGAAGCTGAAATGTGTGTGTCTGTGCCGGAACCCAGTCTTGAACCCACCCTGCCATCTGCCTGTTTTGGTCCACACCCGAGCTACTGATGGTGCTGAAGAGACTGTACAGCTGAGTGAAGGTGGGGGTTGTTCAACCCCAGCTGGGCCCTCAGGGGAGCAAGCCCCCAATGCAGCCCTCTTCGGTGCTCTGGGCCATCTCTCAGCTCATCACAGCTTTTCCCAGCCCTCCCTGCGTCTTCTCATCAGGTGACCTTGTTTCCTTGTAGAAGTCATTCAGGTCCCTTTTTAACGTGGTAATGAGCAGCTTTAGCTGCAGCCACACTGTCTTCCCTGCCACCTCCGGGGACTGACTCCTAGGGCTTTTCCCCTACCCCCATGTGGCAGAGTAGAGCTGCCCCATAGTGTCTTCTTAGGCTGGCATCATTCGGACCAGATTTCCAGGTCTTTCTCCTGGGGAGCTGCTGGGAGAGCTCCAAGTCTCAACCTTTGGCATAGCAGCTGAATGCTTTAAGTGTTGGCCAATCAGTTTTCTAGGATTGACACAACAAACATAGAAGCTGTGACTTTAAAGCATGGGGAAATATTTTCTGACTGTTCTTGGGATGAGAAGTTCAGATCTGGGCATTGTCTCTTTGTCATCTCCTGTTTCTGCTAACTGCTGCGTGTGCGTGGTGTGTCCTGCCTGGCCTGTAGCTTCATTTGCGCATCTTTACCTGGTGCCTTTCTCTGGGTCTCCTCTGCCCTTTCTCCAAAACACCACTCAGAATGGCTTAGGGTTAGGACCCACCCTACTCAGATGTAACCTCATTAACATAACAAAACCTCCTGTCCTAATTATCTTGTGCTGCTAGAACACAAACACCACAAGCTTTAATAAACCCAAATTTGTTCTCTCTCAGTTTACAAGGCTGTTATTATTGTTAAGTGCTGTCAAGTCAATTCTGATTCAAGTGACCCTCTCTCTGCACAACAGAATGAACCACTGCCTGGTCCTGTGCCATCTTCACAATTGTTACACCTGAACCCATTGCTGATGCCTCGCCATCTTATTGTGGGTCTTCCTCTTTTT
>NW_006408536.1:28487559-28499571 GCF_000296735.1 Chrysochloris asiatica
ATCAGTTCTTCTATGGTCTTCCGTATTCATTGTCCAACTTTCACATGCATTTAAGGTGACTGAAAATACCATGGCTTGGGTCAGGCGCACCTTAATTCTGAAAGTGCATGCTGGCTCTTTAATACGTTAAAGAGGTCTTGTGCATCAGATTTACAGTACATCGTTTGATTTCTTGACTGCTGCTTCCTTGAGTATTGAAATTCAATCCATGACCCCCTCTACTTCCAAATATGGTCACATTGACAGGTACAGGGTTTAGGACTTCGACTTGACCTTTTGGGAGACATAATTCATCCAATGTTGCTGTTAAATGCTGTCAAGTTGATTCCAACTCATAACGACCCTGTATAGGGTTTCCGAGGAGTGAATGGTGAGTTTGAACTGCCAATTTTGTGGTTCAAACCAACCTTGTGGTCCAGTGCCTATACTACAGCTTCACACCAGGACTCCAGAATGAATATGTTGTTGTTGTGTGACATTGACTTGGTTCTGACTCACAGCGCCCTTGTATAGTGTTTCCAAGGAGTGACTGGTGGTTTGAACCTCCAACCTTGAGGTTAGAGTCCAGTGTGTATGCTACAGTGCCACACCAGGATAACTTAAAGCTAGATTGAAAGTGCCGATTTTTGGTGGTGTGTGTGTGTTTGTTTTTTTAGCCCTTGAGACAATGAAACGGTTATGTCCGATAGCAAATTTGAAAATTCCATGAACTGTTTCTCGATGTTTGCCTCATAAAACAAAAGAAGGAAAACATCTATCAAGGTTACCCATGTTACGCAGGTCTTTGTTTTTGTGTTTCCAATGTCAGAGTTAGTGTTCTAGCTTGTAGCAGAGAAGATTGTCAGGATAAAGTGGACAAGCTTCTAAGAAAGAACTGATAGATGGCACTGGTCCAAGTGGAAAGCCTCTGAGAAGTTGATGAACGTCCGGGAGATTCCAGAGACTACACACATCCTGTTTGGCAAAGTAGAGGGCCATGGAAAGCCAGAGAAACCCTCATGAGCTGGACCAACACAATAGCCACACATTACACTAAAACATACCGAGGTCACCAGGATTGTGTAGAGCCCGGCAGCGCTTCATGATGCTGTTTATGAAGTCAGCATGAGTCAGAGCTTGGTGGTGGTGGGTAGTAGCTGTGTGCCGTGGAGTGGGATCTAACTCGTTGTTGTTGTTAGGTTTCATCGAGTCAGTACTGACTTATAGCGACCCTATGCACCACAGAACAAAACACTACCATGTCCTGGGCCAACCTCACAATCACTGCTACGCGTGAGCCCACTGATGCTGCCACTTGGCCAATCCATCTCATTGGGGAGCTTCCTCTTTTTCTCTGACCCTCCACTTTACCAAACATGATGTCCTTCTCCATTGACTGGTCCCTCCTGATATGTCCCAAGTATGAGAGACAAAGTCTGGTCATCCTGGCTTCAAAGAAGCATCAGGCTGTACTTTTTCCAACATAGATTTATTTGTTCTTTTGGTAGTAGATGGTGCTTTCAGTATTTTCCTCCAATACCATAACTCAAATGCATCAGTTCTTGTATGGTCTTCCTTTTTCACTATCCAGCTTTCGCATGCATATGAGGTTATTGAAAATACCATGGCTTGCGTCAGGCGTACCTTTGTCCTCAAATTGACATCTTTGCTCTTCAACACTTTAAAGGAGATCTTGTGCAGCAGATTTGCCCAATGCGATATGTCATTTGATTTCTCGACTGCTGCTTCCATGAATGTGATAGTTGATCCAAGCAAAATGGATCTTTTCTCCATTGATATGGATGTTGTTTATTGGTCTAGTGGTAAGGATTTTTGCTTTCTTTACATTGAGGTGCAACCCCTACTGAAGGCTGTGATCTTTGATCTTCATCAGTAAATATTTTAAGTCCTCTTCACTTTTAGCAAGCAAAGTTGTGTCATCTGCATATCGCACGATGTTAATGAGCCTTCCTCCAATCCTGATGCTACGTTCTTCTTCATATATTTATTTAATTTGTTCAGCATACAGATTAAATAAATATGGTGAAAGAATTCAACCATGGCACACACCTTTCATAATTTTAAACTATTTGGTGTTCCCTTGTTCTTTATGAGTACAGTTAAGGGTTCCGGAATACTCAGACTTTACAATGTTGTCCATAGCTTGTCATGATCACCACAATCAAAAACCTTTATGTAGTTAATAAAGCACAGGTAATAATCTTTCTGGAGTCCTGGTGTGGTGCTGTGGGTTAATGTGCCAGATTGCAAAGCCGTTTGAACTGTCAGGTTGGTGGTTCAAGCTCACCAGCTGCCCCTCAGAAATCCTATACAGGGTCACTATGGGTCAGAACCGACTCGATGGCACTTAACAACAACAATAACAACAATCATCTTTCTGATATTCTCTGCTTTCAGCTAAGATCTATCTGACATCAGCAATGATATCCCTCATAGTTACCCTGGATAAGGTTTCCAAGACTGTAAATGTTGACGTGAGTAGAAAGTCTTATCTTTCTCCTGTGGAGTGGCTGGTAGTTTCGAACTGCAGACCTTGTGGTTAGCAGCCCAGCCCATAGTGGTTAGCCAGGGTGAGTCAGAACTTATGTGATGGCAGTTAACAACAACATCACACCAACACAGGGATGTTTTCCCATATAACGGAGGTGGTACGTTGAAACAGTGAGAAAAACAATGGAAAATACTGAACATGTGATATCTCTGGATGGGGTGGTTACTCCAGTCTTGTCCTTGATCTTCCTATCTGCGTGACTTTGCAAATATGCACATACTTTATATAACATTTTGTTCCACCGAAAAGATGATCCTCGTACTGCTCAGAAACATCTTCTAAGTGATCATGTAGGAAGGGGTTAGTGGTGGAGTGCTTCCAAACTTGAGATCTGCAAGGACGATATCAAAGCCATTGCCTCTTCTCATGAAGAACTTTCTCTGAAATGATTCTTCCAGAAGAGCAAAAGAAAAAGCGCACAATTGCAGGAGCTGCAAGATCATTTTTCTGCTGCGTTTTCAGGCTTTGTCTTACTCGTTCAAACTGTGGACACAACTTGGATTATTCTACCATTGAAAGTGATTTAGTCAGCTGTTAAATATCCCGAGTGCAAAACCCAACTGCCCTTTCACCTGGATACACACCATCTAACTGTCATCTTGTGTCTTGAGCACTTGGATTCCTTGAGGAGAAAACACTTTAGGAAGGGCAGGAGTTGAAGAATAGTGAACGGTGTCACCTACTATATATATATAACTTATTATTGTGAATTGAGTGAAGGTTTATAGAGCAGATCATGAGTTTTACCTTCAACAGGTTATGCACTTCATTTCACCTCCACGATTGCAAAGCCCTCCATGAAACCTCACTCATCCCGCTTCCTCTCTGTGGTTCTTGGTTTCATTCCTCCTTGTTTCCTCACCCTTCTGAACTTTGTCCTTAGGTAAATGCCACCCTTTTGATCTCCGGTGGTTGACCTTTTGTTCCAAGGTGTACATATCTCATTAGTGTCCCCCTGCTATCTACTGCTTAGCTGAAAATTGAGCCACGAGGGTGAGTTTGGTTCTAGACCTGCAAGGAGACCAAGGGCCACAGCCTTGGACTTCCTTCCATCTCTATCTGACCAGTAAGCCTGGTCTTTTTCATGACTTGAGTTTTGTTCCACATTTTCTCCAGAGCAATGTGCCACTAGCTTTTGAATATAAGAAACAGAACTCACAAAGTTTGGTTTTTATGACTTGGATTTTTATGTAAAAGCTCAGACAACTCTCAGATTCAAAAATTACACTTTGTCATCTTACTGAATGCATGGGTCCCCTAAAGCCTCTGTAACTGAGCAACCAAAACTGGGTGGCTCTCAAGAACCGAAATTCAGTTGTCTTACCCTTCTGGAGGTTTGGAGTTCAAATTCAGGGTGTCGGCAGAGCCATCTTCTCTCTGAAGGCTGCAGAGGAAACCCCGTTCTTGGCTCTCTCAGCTTCTGGTGGGCTCAGAGGTTTCTTGTCATGACACTGCATCGTTGTTGATATCACCTGGCCATCTTCCCTCTTCTGTCTCTCTGTGTCTTCTCTTTTATAAGTCCACAACCCTCACTGGTAACAACTCCAAAGACCCTGGTTTCAAAGCAGGTCACTTGGTGGATGTCAGGGTTAGGATTTCAGCATATCTCTTTGGGAATACAATCCACATGGCTGTGTGTACCTTAGTATACTCCCATCACTGTTTGCATAAGTGTTGGCCTACTTTTCTATCATCAAAAAAAAAAAGAGAGATAGCTTTGTTTTTCTCCCGCAGAAATGTGAAAAGGTACTGGGAGGCAGCTCTTATTTTGACTTTTCATTCCTTGAATTCTTTTCTTTGTGGGACAAAACACACACACATACACACACGTTTTTCTTAAAGCAGAACTTGCTTAAGACGAAGTCTAGTGTTTCCATTCCAACTTGAAGACGCATTTGTTGGCGGTGGCAGTGTTGTTAATGTGTTGTTGATTCAGCATGAACATGTAGCGACTTTATGCACAACATAACAAAACGTTCCTGGTCCTGTGGTTCCCCCCACCCCCCACCCCCTATGATAGTAGGTATGTTTGCGTTCCTTGTGTCAGCCACTGTGCCAATTCATCTCATTGAGGGTCTCCTTGTTTGCTGACCCTCTACTTTGCCAAGCATGACGTCCTTCCCCAGGAACTGGTTACTCTTGAGAATGCATCAAAGTACATGAGACAAGTGTCTGTCCTCGCTTTGAAGGAACATTGTGACTATACTTCTTCCAACACAGATTTGTTGGCTCTCTGGCAGTCCATGGTATATTTAATATTCTTTACCAACACCATCGTTCAAAGGCATCAATTCTTCTTCCATCTTCCTTAGTCACGCTCCAGCTTTTGAATACATAAGAGGTGATACAAAATTCCACGGCAGGGGTCAGGTGCACCTTAGTCCTCATAATGACCTCTTTGCTTTTTTAACATTTCAAAGTGATCTTTTGTGGCAGACTTGCCCCGTGCAATACATCATTTACCTTCAGGACTGCTGCTTCTGTGGGCATTGACTGTTGATCTAAGAAGAATGAAATTCTTGCCAACATCAATCTTTGCTCCCTTTATAATAAGATGTTGCTCTGGGAATTGGAGTACAAATTGAAAGAGGTACTAACTCATGTATGCCAAGAAATGTGGACGACAGCTACCTGGTCAACTGTTTGGAAGAGATCCCTATTTGTGTTCATTCTCAAAGAGAGTTAACCCAACGGAATGCAGAAATTATCTGACAGTATCGTTAATATCACATGCAAGTAAAATTTTGCTAAAGATAATTTAAAAATGGCTGCAACAGTACATTGACAGGAAACTGCCAGACGTTCAAAGCCAGATTCAGATGAGCAAGTGGGATGGAGGGTATCATTGCTAATGTCAGGTGGATCTTGGTTGAAAGCAGAGAATAGAAGAAAGATATTTACCTGTGCTTTATTGACTACACAAAGGCTTTCGACTGTTTGGATCATGACAAGCTATGGATATGGATTGTGAAGAATGGATATTTCAGAACGTTTAATTATCCTCATGAGGAACCTGTACTAGACCATTAGATAGTCATGGAAACAGAACAGGGGGACACTGGATGGTTAGAATCACAGCAAAGTTGTGCACCAGGGTTGTATTTTTTCACCATACTTATTCAATATGATGAGCAAGTAATCTGAGAATCTGAATTATATGAGGAAGAACATGACATCAGGGTTGGAGGAAGACTCATTAACAACCTGTGATAAGTAGATGATACAATCTTGCTTGCTGAAAGTGAAAAGGACTTAAAATACTTACTGATGAAGATCGAAGACCACAGTATGGGTTGCACCTCAATGTAAAGAAAACAAAAATCCTCTCCACTGGACCAAAAAAACCGAGAAAAGATTGAAGTTGTCTAAGTCTTAGTTTTGCATGGATCCATTACCAATACTCATGGGAGCAGTAGTCAAGCAATCAAATGATATATCGCATTAGGCAAATCTGCTGTAAAAAACCTGCTTAAAGTGTTGAAGAACAAAGATATCAGCTTGAGGACTAAGGTGCACCTGACCCAAGCCATAGTATTTTCAACAGCCTCATATGCACATGAAAGTTGAGCAGTGAATAAAGAAGACCCCAAAAGAATTAATGCATTTGAGTTATGGCATTGGAGAAGAATAGTTTAAAGTACCATGGGCTGCCAGAAGAACAAACTAATCTGTCTTTTAAGAAGTACAGCCAGAATGCTCCTGGGAAGTCAGGATAGTGAAATGTTGTCTGTCATGTTGTGGACATATTATCAGGAGGGACTGTCCCTGGACATTATGCTTGGGAAAGGACATTATGCTTTGGCAAGTGGTAGGTCAGGGGAAAAGAGGAAGACCCCCAACGAGATGGATCGGCACAGTGACAACAGCAACGGGCTTAAAAACAATTGTGAGGATGGCATGGGATCTGGCAGTGTTTCCTTCTGTTGTGAATAGGGTCACCATGAGTCAGAACGGACTTGCTGGCATCTAACAACAACATTCTTCACTTACCTTGCTTTCCAACATTTAGCGTTTATGACAATGGTAAAATAAATCTGTCCTATTTTGTGCATTGGTGACATATGTCTGGCAGTATTGAATGTGAGGTCAGAGTAGCACTGGATGTGATGGTTTGGCAGTTATGTAGTGATATAATCTGACTGTTATATAACGAGGAAAGTTACTTATGTAGTGATGTAATCTGACTCTTATATAATGATGGAAGTTGCTTATGTAGTGATGTAATCTGACTGTTATATAATGATGAAAGTTACTTATATAGTGATGTAATCTGACTCTTATATAATGATGAAAGTTACTTATATAGTGATGTAATCTGACTCTTATATAATGATGGAAGTTACTTATGTAGTGATGTAATCTGACTCTTATATAATGATGAAAGTTACTTATATAGTGATGTAATCTGACTCTTATATAATGATGGAAGTTACTTATGTAGTGATGTAATTTGGCAATTTTGTAAAATGCAGTCACCCTGTATTTTCTGATCTGATATGCGCATACAATATTTTTGTATAAAGCTGAATTTTGCATAGTGACCTGGTCTTTGGAATCTCACCTTGTCTATAAATGAACAGTGTGGATGGGGTGTATTGAGCTCAAATGTATCATTAAAATTAATTGTACTCTTTTTATGTCTTTTGAAATATGCCTGCTAAAAATTAAAAATGACTTATGCAGATACTATTATATTTCTATTAGACAACGTTATTTTAGAGTAGGGGTTACCTAACTTTTTCTGTAAGGAGACAGATAGTAAATATTTTGGGCTTCGCAGTCATACAACATCTGTCTGAATGACTTGATTCATAGCATGAAAGACAATATGTAAACAAACAGGTACGGCTTATATCAATAAAACTTTATTTATAAAGTGGCCCAGAGTTTGCTGACCCTTGGTTTAAAGGCTAAGTAGTTTTAAAAAATATAACTTTTAAATTGAATATCTATGTGTTTATTTCTCTCATTAATTAGGGCAGAGGTAAAAAAAAAAAAATCCTCTTTCTTAGGAGTTGATTCTAATTCATAGCAGCCCTATTGGATAGGGTCGAGCTGCCTCCATAGGCTTTCCAAGGTTGTCATCACTATGAACAGACCGCCACATCTTTCTCCTGCAGAGTACTTGGTGGATTCGAACCAGTAACCTCTTGGTAAACGCTTAGCTGTTGCACTACCAAAATGTTTTGCAGTTCAACTAGTAGATAGGAAAACCCTGGCAGGATTTGGTTTTAAAGACAGGGGTAGAACATACAAGAAACCACTCACTAGCTCTATGAATCCTCAACCGACTGTCATTAGATGATTCTGACCCATGGTATCCCTATGTGTTGACTTAGGGTTTTCAGTGGCTGATTTTTCATAAGTTGATCACCAGGCTTTTCTTCCGAGGCACCTCTGTGTAGACTGCAACCTCTGACCTTTCTGTCAGCAGTATTAACTGTTAGTACCAACTAGGGACTACGTGTGGGTCCTTCTTTATGTCTAGGCTCCTTGTAAGAAAGACCCCAGGAGTCTAGGCCTCTTGTTGTCTCGAGTTCTATGTGAGTGAGGGCACACAGAAAGCATGACCCATTTAAAAAGAGCTAATGCCCCCTGACAGATGTCACGGGGAACTTGGCTAACTGGCAAAGCAAAGAGGAATTTCACCCCAAACTGTGGAAGTAGTAAATTCCTTTTCTCACCTGATTAAAATGTTTTATCTGCAGAGAGCAGGGGATTATGTTACTTAGGAGAATTGGTTTACATGGGATTGGCACATGTCAGGGAATGTAAAAGCCGTTCAGGATCACATCTATACAATCAATGCCAAGGAGAGGTGCAGATATATTTTGGGGCGGTGATTGGGGAATGTCCACGTTAGTGGGGTGCTTCCTTATAGGCTTTCTTTCCTGCAAAAGAACCCTAAGCAGTTCCTGCACCGTAGATAGACTGGTTCTAGATAAAGAGAGTAATTGCAGGGCATGCGGGATTAAGGGTGATTGATTTCCTACTCTGGCTCTTCTTCCCCGAGCTGGGGAGAGCTAGGAGCAATTTGTTTCCCTTCAGTTTTGCAGAGGGTGAATCAAGTGAATCAGGCCTGAGTGTCAGTGCATCAGTTGAATTTCAGTTTGCATTGTTATTTTTCCTTTGGGGTCTGGCACAGAAACATACATTCACTGCAAGTAGTATAATTGCCTGGCTGGCTGGGAACGCCTGCAGCTGGTGATGGGGGAGTATTTGAAATGTAGACAAAGTCTCCTCCCCATGTCAATGAGTGGATTACTGGCCGGCCTGTGAAATCTAGGGCTCAGCTCCCATCTTGGTCTTCATTTATTTGTTCAAAGTCTAGATATTTGACTGAGAGGCAACCCACTAACTCACTTCCATTGAGTGGACTCCACTATTCCTCTTATCCTATAGGACATAGGAGAACTGCTCCTTAGGGTTTCCAAGACTGTAAATCTTTACGGGAGCCAACAGCCTCATATTCCGCCCCCCTAGAGCGACTGGTGAGTTTGAACTGCTAACCTTAGCAGTTAGCAGCTCACTACACAACCATGGTCCCTCACTCGTAGAAGAATAACCTAAATGTAGTGTAATCTCCTGTATGGAGTCCTGATGTGGCACTGTGGGCTAATGTGTCAGACTGCAAAGTCGTTTAAACTGTAAGATCGGTGGTTCAAACTCACCAGCTGCTCCTTGGAAATCCTATATAGGATCGCTATGGGTCGGAATTGACTCAATGGCACTTAACAACAACAACAACAATCTCCTGTATGATGGGTATTTATAGCATCCCTTTACATCTGTTATTTACCTCTCCCTCAAAATTATACTTTGAATTGAAATAAAATGCAACATACTTCTTGTTGTGTGCTGTTGAGTCAGTTCTGACTCATAGTGAACCTGCATAGGGTTTCCAAGGAGCTGCTGGTGGGTTTGAACCCCCAAACTTACAGTTAGTACTTCACTGCTTAACCTCTAGTGCCACACCAAGACTCCATTACATCCTTATTATTGTTATTCGTGGAGTCGGTTCTAACTTATAGCCATGCAGTATAGGGTTTCCCAGGAGCGACTGGTAAGTTTGAATCGCTGACTTTGTGCTTCAATACAACCTTGTGGTCCTGAGCTTATCCTACAGCGCCACACCAGGACTCCACAATGTACTTGTTGTTGTTAAGTGCTGTTGAGTTAGTTCTGACCCATAGTGACCCTGGATAGGGCTTCCGAGGAGTGTCTGGTGAGCTTGAACCGCCAACCTTACAGTTCAAATGGCTCTGCAATCCAGTGCATTAACCCACAGCGCCACACCAGGACTCCACAATGTACTTGTTGTTAAGTGCTGTTGAGTCAGTTCTGACCCATAGTGACCCTGGATAGGGTTTCCGAGGAGGGTTTGGTGAGCTTGAACCGGCGACCTTACAGTTCAAACAGGCTTTACAGTCCAGCGCATTAATCCACAGTGCCACAACAGGACTCCACAACATACTTCTTGTTGTTGTTAAGTGCCATTGAATCAGTTCCTTCTCTTTGTTGTTGTTAAGTACCATTAAGTCAGTTTCAACCCATAGCGACTCTGTATAGGGTTTTCAAGTAGCAGCTGGTAAGCTTGAACCGTTGACCTTGTGGTTCAAATCGACTTTTCAGTCCAGTGCATGAACCCACAGCACCACACTACGACTCCTTCCAACCCATAGCAACCCTATATAGGGTTTCCGAAGAGTGGCTGGTGAGTCTGATGCGCCAATCTTGTGGTTCAAAATGACCTTGCTGTCCAGTGCTTATTTTACAGTGCCACACCAGGACTCCTAGAAACCCTGTAAACGGTGGTTATGAGTCAGTACCAACTCGATGGAGCTTAACAAAAACAGCATCAAACCAGTGTTCTGAGGTGATAGGCATGTTCTTTGATCTGATGAATCTTTTGTTCTACTTGGAGCTTTGAACTTCTGCATCCAAAGCAAAATCAAGTTCACAGCAAGCCATCAAACTGCAGCAACCTAAACTGGCTCACGATGTCAAGCATCTAGCTCTGTTCAGTTGGATTCGGGCTAGCTCATCCTTAGTCCCTGTGGGCTAGACCCTTGGGTACCAGCTATAGGTTCCGAAGTCCTCATATCTCCCTACACTTCAGATCATCCGGTCCGTTCTCTCTCTCTCATCCTTATTATAGTATTGTTGTGGTTGTTAAGTGCCATTGCATCAATTCCGACTCATAGAGGCCCTATATGGAGTATCCAAGGAACAGCTGATGAATTTGAACCATTGACCTTGTGGTTAGCAGTCAGTCCAGTGCTTATCCTACAGTGTCACACCAGGACTCTGTTATAGAATTAGAGCTGGCTTAAAGGAGAGAGGAATTTTAATATAATGTACTGGGCCAGACTTTGACAAATTTATGTTTACATAGCGGTAATTAGTATTTGTGAACCTATGTCCACCACGTCTTAGAGAGCGAAATAGTAATTAAAAGAAAAGAAGATGAAACTCAACAAAGGCTTCTACTGACTAATAATCTAATGTAGAGAGATTTTACACAACAATTTTGTTGGTGGTATTCATATAATCTAAGAAATATTATATTTAAGCAATTTACCAATGTGTTTATCACATAGTATTCTATGATTTACGATGAGAGTAACATGACTAAGGATTCTGTGTAGTCTGGTACAGGAAGGGGTTTGAGGGGGGTGTGAGTGGGGTGACACCATGTCTAAACACATTGGATAATGCCATTGAGTAGGTCACATAGTTGAACTATATTTTATAAGACAGTCCGTGCAATTTTCTGTATCGTTCTGAAGATACTTGGTGGTGGTTTTCCTTATGCATTAGTGCATATGTTGTGGTTAGTTGCTGTCAAGTTGGCTCTGACTCATGATGAGTCCGTGTACAATAGAACCAATCCTTGCTCATCTTGCTCCTTCACAGTCATTGGTCTGTTGTTAGTTGCCATCTGGTTGGCTTGACTCATAGTGAGCCCACATACAAAAGAACCAATCCTTGCTCATTTTGCTCCTTCACACTCATTGGTCTGTTGTTAGTTGACATCTGATTGGCTCTGACTCATAGAGAGCCCATGTACAATAGAACCAATCCTTGCTCATCTTGTTCTTTCACGTCATTGGTCTGTTGTTACATGCCATCTGGTTGGCTTGACTCATAATGAGCCTGTGTACAATAGAACCAATTCTTGCTCATCTTGTTCCTACATACTCATTGGACTGTTGTTAGTTTCCATCTGGTGGGCTTGACTCATAATAAGTCTGTTTACAATAGCACCATTCCGTGCTCATCTTCTTCCTTCACACTCATTGGTCTATTGTTAGTTGACATCTGATTGGCTCTGACTCATAGTGAGACTGTGTACAATAGAACCAATCCTTGCTCATCTTGTTCTTTCACGTCATTGGTCTGTTGTTACTTGCCATCTGGTTGGCTTGACTCATAGTGAGTCTGTGTATAATAGAACCAAT
>NW_006408536.1:28499701-28502144 GCF_000296735.1 Chrysochloris asiatica
CAATAGAACCAATCCTTGCTCATCTTAGTCCTACACTATCATTCCTCTGTTGTTAGTTGACATCTGGTTGGCTAGAATCATAATGAGCCTGTGTAAAATAGAACCAATCCTTGCTCATCTTGTTCCTTCACTGTCATTGGTCTGTTGTTTCTTGACATCTGGTTGGCTCGACTCATAATGAGCCCATGTACAAAAGAACCAATCCTTGCTCATCTTGCTCCTTCACAGTCATTGGTCTGTTGTTCGTTGCCATCTGGTTGGCTTGACTCATATTGAGCCTGTGTACAATAGAACCAATCCTTGCTCATCTTGCTCCTTCACAGTCATTGGTCTGTTGTTCGTTGCCATCTGGTTGGCTTGACTCATATTGAGAGTGTGTACAATAGAACCAATCCTTGCTCATCTTGCTCCTTCACAGTCATTGGTCTGTTGTTCGTTGCCATCTGGTTGGCTCTGACTCATAATGAGCCTGGGTACAATAGAACCAATCCTTGCTCATCTTGCTCCTTCACAGTCATTGGTCTGTTGTTAGTTGCCATCTGGTTGGCTCTGACTCATAATGAGCCTGGGTACAATAGAACCAATCCTTGCTCATCTTGCTCCTTCACACTCACTAGTCTGTTGTTAGTTGCCATCTGGTTGGCTAGATTCATACTGAGCCTGTGTACAATAGAACCAATCCTTACTCATCTTGCTCCTTCACAGTCATTGGTCTGTTGTTAGTTGCCATCTGATTGGCTTGACTCATAATGAGCCTGTTTACAACAGAACCAATCCTTGCTCATCTTGTTCCTTCACACACATTGGTCTGGTGTTAGTTGCCATCTGGTTGGCTAGACTCATAATGAGTCTGTGTACAATAGAACCAATCCTTGCTCATCTTGCTCCTTCACACTCATTGGTCTGTTGTTAGTTGCCATGTGGTTGGCTCTGATTCATACTGAGCCTGTTTACAATAGAACCAATCCTTGCTCGTCTTGCTCCTACACTGTCATTGCTCTGTTGTTAGTTGCCATCTGGTTGGCTAGACTCATAATGAGTCTGTGTACAATAGAACCAATCCTTGCTCATCTTGCTCCTTCACAGTCATTGGTCTGTTGTAAGTTGCCATCTGGTTGGCTCTGACTCATAATGAGTCTGTGTACAATAGAACCAATCCGTACTCATCTTGCTCCTTCACAGTCATTGGTATGTTGTTAGTTGCCATCTGGTTGGCTCTGATTCATAGTGAGCCTGTGTTCAATAGAACCAATCCTTGCTCATCTTGCTCATTAACGTCATTGGTATGTTGTTAGTTGCCATCTGGTTGGCTTGACTCATAGTGATCCCATGTACAATAGAACCAATCCTAGCTCATCTTGCTCCTTCACAGTCATTGGTATGTTGTTAGTTGCCATCTGGTTGGCTCTGATTCATAGTGAGCCTGTGTACAATAGAACCAATCCTTGCTTATCTTGCTCCTTCACAGTAATGGGTCTGTTTTTAGTTGCCATCTGGTTGGCTCTGATTCATAATCAGCCTGTGTATAATAGAACCAATCCTTGCTCATCTTGCTCCTTCACTGTCATTGGTCTGTTGTTAGTTGCTATCTGGTTGACTTGAATCATAGTGAGCCCACGTACAATAGAACCAATCCTTGCTCATCTTGCTCCTTCACAGTCATTGGTCTTTTGTTAGTTGCCATTTCGTTGGCTGTGATTCATATTGAGCCTGTGTACAATAGAACCAATCCTTGAACATCTTGCTCCTTCACAGTCATTGGTCTGTTTTTAGTTGCTATCTGGTTGGCTCTGACTCATAGTGAGCCCATGTACAATAGAACCAATCCTTGCTCATATTGTTCTTTCACGTCATTGGTCTGTTGTTACTTGCCATCTGGTTGGCTTGACTCATAGTGAGTCTGTGTACAATAGAACCAATCCTTGCTCATCTTGCTACTTCACAGTCATTGGTCAGTTGTTAGTTGACATCTGGTTGGCTTGACTCATAGTGAGCCCATGTACAATAGAACCAATCCTTGCTCATCTTGCTCCTTCACTGTCATTGGTCTGTTGTAAGTTGACATCTGGTTGGCTAAACTCATAATGAGCCTCTGTACAATAGAACCAATCCTTGCTGAAATTGTTCCTTCACATTCATTAGTCTGTTGTTAGTTGCCATCTTGTTGCCTCTAACTCATAGTGAACCCATGTACAATAGAACCAATCCTTACTCATCTTGCTCCTTTACAGTCATTGGTCTGTTGTTAATTGCCAACTGGTTAGCTCTGACTCATAGTGAGGCTGTGTACAATAGAAACAATCCTTGCTCATCTTGCTCCTTCAAAACTCTTGGTCTGTTGTTAGTTGCCATCTGGTTGGCTCTGACTCATAGTGACCCATGTACAATAGAACCAATCCTTGCTCATCTTGCTCCTTCATGTCATTGGTCTGTTGCTAGTTGC
>NW_006408536.1:28503817-28510300 GCF_000296735.1 Chrysochloris asiatica
GTTTCGACTCGATGGCACCTGACAACAACAACAACATCAATAGAACCAACACTTGCTCATCTTGCTCCTTCACAGTCATTAGTGTGATGTTAGTTGCCATCTGGTTGACTCTGAAGCATAGTGAGCCCATGTACAATAGAACCAATCCTTGCTGATCTTGCTCCTTCACAGTCATTAGTCTGTTGTTAGTTGCCATCTGGTTGGCTGTGAGTCATCGTGAGCCCATGTAAAATAGAACCAATCCTTGCTCATCTTGTTCCATCACGTCATTGGTCTGTTGTTAGTTGCCGTCTGGTTGGCTCTGACCCATAATGAACCTGTGAACAATAGAACCAATCCTTGCTCCTCTTGCTCCTTCACAGCTATTGGTCTGTTGTTAGTTGCCATCTTGTTGGCTCTGACCCATAATGAGCCCATGTACAATAGAACCAATCCTTGCTCATCTTGCTCCTTCAAAACTCTTGGTCTGTTGTTAGTTGCCATCTGGTTGGCTTGACTCATAGTGAGCCTGTGTACAATAGAAACAATCCTTGCTCATCTTGCTCCTTCACAGCTATTTGTCTGTTGTCAGTTGCCATCTGGTGGGCTCTGACTCATAGTGAGCCCATGTACAATAGAACCAATCCTTGCTCATCTTGCTTGTTCACAGTCATTGGTCTGTTTTTAGTTGCCATCTGGTTGACTTGACTCATAATGAGCCTGTGCCCAATAGAATCAATCCTTGCTCATCTCGTTCCATCACGTCATTGGCCTGTTGTTAGTTGCCATCTGGTTGGCTCTGACTCATAATGAGCCTGTGTACAATAGAACCAATCCGTGCTCCTCTTGCTCCTTCACAGTCATTGGTCTGTTGTTAGTTACCATCTGCTTGGCTAGACTCATAATGAGCCTGTGCACAGTAGAACCAATCCTTGCTCATCTTGCTCGTTCACTGTCATTGGTCTGTTTAGTTGCCATCTGGTTGGCTAGACTCATAATGAGCCTGTGTACAATAGAAACAATCCTTGGTCATTTTGCTCCTTCACGTCATTGGTCTGTTGTTAGTTGACATCTTGTTGGCTCTGCCTCATAGTGAGCCCATGTCCAATAGAACCAATCCTTGCTTATCTTGCTCCTTCACAGTCTTTGGTCTGTTGTTAGTTGCCATCTGTTTGGCTTTGACTCATAGTGAGCACATGTACAATAGAACCAATCCATGCTCATCTTACTCCTTCACAGTCATTGGTCTGTTGTTAATTGCCATCTTGTTGGCTTGACTCATACTGAGCCCGTGTACAATAGAACTAATCCTTGCTCATCTTGCTCGTTCACAGTCATTGGTGTGTTGTTAGTTGCCATCTGGCTGGCTCTGACTAATAATGAGCCTATGTAAAATAGAACCAATCCTTGCTGATCTTGCTCCTTCACAGTCATTGGTCTGTTGTTAGTTGCCATCTGATTGGCTCTGACTGATAATGAGTGCATGTACAATAGAACCAATCCTTGCTCATCTTGCTCCTTCACAGTCATTCGTCTGTTGTTAGTTGCCATCTGGTTGGCTCTGACTCATAATGAGCGCATGTACAATAGAACCAATCCTTCCTCATCTTGCTCCTTCACAGTCATTGGTCTGTTGTTAGTTGCCATCTGGTTGGCTTGACTCATGGTGAGCCCATGTACAACAGAACCAATCCATGCTCATCTTGCTCCTTCACAGCTATTGGTCGGTTGTTAGTTGCCATCTTGTTGGCTCTGACTCATAGTGAGCCCATGTCCAATAGAACCAATCCTTGCTCCTCTTGCTCCTTCACAGTCATTGTTCTGTTGTTAGGTGCCATCTGGTTGGCTTGACTCATAATGAGCCCATGGAGAATAGAACCAATCCTTGCTCATCTTGCTCCTTCACAGCTATTGGTCTGTTCTTAGTTGCCACCTGGTTGGCTCTGACTCATAGTGAGCCCATGTAAAAGAGAACCAATCCTAGCTCATCTCGCTCCTTCAAAGTCATTGGTCTGTTGTTAGTTACCATCTGGTTGGCTCTGACTCATAATGATCCAGTGTACAATAGAACCAATCCTTGCTCATTTTGTTCCTTCACAGCTATTGGTCTGCTGTTAGTTGCCATCTGGTTGGCGCTGAGTTATAGTGAGTCCATGTACAATAGAACCAATCCTTGCTCATGTTGCTTCTTCACAGTCATTTGTCTCTTGTTAGTTGCCATCTGGTTGGCTCTGACTCATAATAAGCCTGTGTACAATAGAACGAATCCTGGTTCATCTTACAGTGTCACAGTCATTGGTCTGTTGTTAGCTGCCATCTGGTTGGCTCTGATTCATAGTGAGCCTGTGTGCAATAGAACCAATCCTTGCTCATCTTGCTCCTTCACACTCATTGGTCTTTTGTTAATTACCATCTGATTGGCTCTGATTCTTAGTGAGCCTGTCTTCAATAGAACCAATCCTTGCTCATCTTCCACATTCACGTCATTGGTCTTTTGTTAGTTTCCATCTGGTTGGCTTGATTCATAGTGAGCCCATGTACAATAGAACCAATCCTTGCTCATCTTTCTCCTTAACACTAGCCTCATAATGAGCCTGTGTACAATAGAACCAATCCCTGCTCCTCTTGCTCCTCCACAGTCATTGGTCTGTTGGTAGTTGTCATCTGATTGGCTCTGAGTCAGAGTGAGCCCATGTACACTAGAACCTATCCTTGCTCATCTTGCTCCTTCACTGTCATTGGTCTGTTGTTAGTTACCATCTGGTTGGCTTAATTCACAGTGAGCCCATCTACAATAGAACCAATCCTTGCTCATCTTTCTCATTCACGTCATTGGTCTTTTGTTAGTTGCCATCTGGTTGGCTTAATTCATAGTGAGCCCATCTACAATAGAACCAATCCTTGCTCATCTTGCTCCTTCACAGTCATTGGTCTGTTTTTAGTTGCCATCTGGGTGTCTCTGACTCATAATGAGCCTGTGTACAATAGAACCAGTCCTTGCTCATCTTGCTCCTTAACAGTCATTGGTCTGTTGTTAGTTGCCATTTGGTTGGTTTGACTCATAATGAGCCTGTTTCCAATAGAACCAATCCTTGCTCATCTTGATCCTTCATACTCATTGGTCTGTTGTAAGTTGCCATCTGGTTGGCTAGACTCATAATGAGCCTGTGTACAATAGAACCAATTCTTGCTCATCTTGTTCCTTCAGACCCATTGGTCTGTTGTTAGTTTCCATCTGGTGGGCTTGACTCATAATAAGTCTGTTTACAATAGCACCATCCTGTGCTTATCTTGTTTCTTCACACTCATTGGTCTGTTGTTAGTTGACATATGATTGGCTCTGACTCATAGTAAGCCCATGTAAAATAGAACAAATCCTTGCTCATCTTGTTCTTTCACGTCATTGGTCTGTTGTTACTTGCCATCTGGTTGGCTTGACTCATAGTGAGTCTGTGTATAATAGAACCAATCCTTGCTCATCTTGCGCATTCACAGCCATTGGTCTGTTGTTAGTTGCCATCTGGTTGGCTTGACTCATAATGAGCCTGTGTACCATAGAACCAATCCTTGCTCATCTTGTTCCTTCAGACTCATTGGTCAGTTGTTAGTTGCCGTCTGGTTGGCTAGACTCATAAAGAGCCTGTGTACAATAGAACCAATCCTTGTTCATCTTACTCCTACACTATCATTGCTCTGTTGTTAGTTGACATCTGGTTGGCTAGACTCATAATGAGCCTGTGTACAATAGGCCCAATCCTTGCTCATCTTGCTCCTTCACAGTCATTGGTCTGTTTTTATTTGCCATCTGGTTGGCTTGACTCATAATGAGCCTTTGTACAATAGAACCAATCCTTGCTCATATTGTTCCTTCACAGTCATTGGTCTGCTGTCAGTTGCCATCTGATTGGCTCTAACTCATATTGAGCCATGTGCAATAGAACCAATCCTTGCTCATCTTGCTCCTTCACTGTCATTGGTCTGTTGTTAGTTGCCGTCTGGTTGGCTAGACTCATAATGAGCCTGTGTACAATAGAACCAATCCTTACTCATCGTGCTCATTCACGTCATTGGTCTGTTGTTAGTTGCCATCTGGTTGGCTTGACTCATAATGAGCCTGTGTACAATAGAACCAATCCTTGCTCATCTTGCTCCTTCACAGTCATTGGTCTTTTCTTAGTTGCTATGTGGTTGGCTCTATTTCATACTGAGCCTGTGTACAATAGAACCAATCCTTGCTCATCTTGCTCATTAAGGTCATTGGTCTTTTGTTAGTTGCCATCTGGTTGGCTTAATTCATAGTGAGCCCATCTACAATAGAACCAATCCTTGCTCATCTTGCTCCTTCACTGTCATTGGTCTGTTGTTATTAGCCATCTGGTTGGCTAGACTCATAATGAGCCTGTGTACAATAGAACAAATCCTTGAACATTTTGCTCCTTCACAGTCATTGGTCTGTTGTTAGTTGCTATCTGGTTGGCTCTGATTCATAGTGAGCTCATGTACAATAGAACCAATCCTTGCGCATCTTGCTCCTTCACACTCATTGGTCTGTTGTAAGTTGCCATCTGGTTGGCGAGACTCATAATGAGCCTGTGTACAATAGAACCAATCCTTGCTCCTCTTGCTCCTTCACAGTCATTTGTCTGATGTTGGTTGCCATCTGGTTGGGTCTGAGTCATAGTGAGGCCATGTACAATAGAACCAATCTCTGCTCATCTTGCTCCTTCATAGTAATTGGTCTGTTGTTAGTTGCCATCTGATTGACTAGACTCATAATGAGCCTGTGTACAATAGAACCAATCCTTGCTCATCTTGCTCCTTCACACTCATTGGTCTGTTGTTATTTGCCATCTGGTTGGCTCTGACTCATAGTCAGGCCGTGTACAATAGAACCAGTCCTTGCTCATCTTGCTCCTACACAGTCATTGGTCTGCTGTCAGTTGCCATCTGATTGGCTCTAACTCATATTGAGCCCATGTGCAATAGAACCAATCCTTGCTCATCTTGCTCCTTCACAGTCACTGGTCTTTTGTTAATTGCCATTTCATTGGCTCTGATTCATATTGAGCCTGTGTACAATAGAACCAATCCTTGCTCATCTTGCTCCTTCATAGTCATTGGTCCGTTGTTAGTTGCCATGTGGTTGGCTAGACTCATAATGAGCCTGTGTACAATAGAACAAATCCTTGCTCATCTTACTCCTACACTATCATTGCTCTGTTTTTAGTTGACATCTGGTTGGCTAGACTCATAATGAGCCTGTGTACAATAGAACCAACCCTTACTCATCTTGGTCATTCACGTCATTGGTCTGTTGTTAGTTGCTATCTGGTTGGCTCTGACTCATAATGAGCCTGTGTACAATAGAACCAATCCTTGCTCATCTAGCTCCTTCACTGTCATTGGTGTTTTGTTAATTGCCATTTCGTTGGCTCTGATTCATACTGAGCCTGTGTACAATAAAACCAATCCTTGCTCATCTTGCTCCTTTACTGTCATTGGTCTGTTGTTAGTTGCCATCTGGTTGACTTGACTTATAGTGAGCCCACGTACAATAGAACTAATCCTTGCTCATCTTGCTCCTTCACAGTCATTGGTCTTTTGTTAGTTACCATTTCATTGGCTCTGATTCATATTGAGCCTGTGTACAATAGAACCAATCCTTGCTCATCTTTCTCATTCACGTCATTGGTCTTTTGTTAGTTGACATCTGGTTGGCTTAATTCATAGTGAGCCCATCTACAATAGAACCAATCCTTGCTCATCTTGCTCCTTCACACTCATTGGTCTGTTGTTAGTTGCCATCTGGTTCTCTAGACTCATAATGAGCCTGTGTACAATAGAACCAATCCTTGAACATCTTGCTCCTTCACAGTCATTGGTCTGTTTTTAGTTGCCATCTGGTTGTCTCTGACTCATAATGAGCCTGTGTACAATAGAACCAATCCTTGCTCATCTTGCTCCTTCACAGTCATTGGTCTGTTGTTAGTTGCCATCTGGTTGGCTTGACTGATAATGAGCCTGTTTACAATAGAAGCAATCCTTGTGCATCTTGTTCCTTCACACTCATTGGTCTGTTGTAAGTTGCCATCTGGTTGGCTAGATTCATAATGAGCCTGTGTACAATAGAACCAATTCTTGCTCATCTTGTTCCTTCAGACTCATTGGACTGTTGTTAGTTTCCATCTGGTGGGCTTGACTCATAATACGTCTGTTTACAATAGCACCATTCCGTGCTTATCTTGTTCCTTCACACTCATTGGTCTGTAGTTAGTTGACATCTGATTGGCTCTGACTCATAGTGAGCCCATGTACAATAGAACCAATCCTTGCTCATCTTGTTCTTTCACGTCATTGGTCTGTTGTTACCTGCCATCTGATTGGCTTGACTCATAGTGAGTCTGTGTACAATAGAACCAATCCTTTCTCATCTTGCTCATTCACAGTCATTGGTCGGTTGTTAGTTGACATCTGGTAGGATTGACTCATAGTGAGCACATGTAA
>NW_006408536.1:28510430-28518703 GCF_000296735.1 Chrysochloris asiatica
CAATAGAACCAATCCTTGCTCATCTTGCTCCTTCACAGTCACTGGTCTTTTGTTAATTGCCATTTCATTGGCTCTGATTCATATTGAGCCTGTGTACAATAGAACCAATCCTTGCTCATCTTGCTCCTTCATAGTCATTGGTCTGTTGTTAGTTGCTATCTGGTTGTCTCTGACTCATAATGAGCCTGTGTACAATAGAACCAATCCTTGCTCATCTTGTTCTTTCACGTCATTGGTCTGTTGTTACCTGCCATCTGATTGGCTTGACTCATAGTGAGTCTGTGTACAATAGAACCAATCCTTTCTCATCTTGCTCATTCACAGTCATTGGTTGGTTGTTAGTTGACATCTGGTAGGATTGACTCATAGTGAGCACATGTAACATAGAACCAATCCTTGCTCATCTTGCTGCTTCACTGTCATTGGTCTGTTGTTAGTTGATATCTGGTTGGCTAGACTCATAATGAGCCTGTGTACAATAGAACCAATCCTTGCTCATCTTGCTTCTTCACAGTCATTGGTCTGTTGTTAATTGTCATCTGGTTGGCTTGACTCATAATGAGCCTGTGTACAATAGAACCAATCCTTGCTCATCTTGCTCATTCACGTCATTGGTCTGTTGTTAGTGGCCATCTGGTTGGCTTAATTCATAGTGAGCCCATCTACAATAGAACCAATCCTTTCTCATCTTGCTCCTTTACAGTCATTGGTCTGTTGTTAGTTGCCATCTGGTTGGCTAGACTCATAATGAGCCTGTGTACAATAGAACCAATCCTTGCTCATCTTGCTCATTAAAGTCATTGGTCTGTTGTTAGTTGCCATCTGGTTGGCTTAATTCATAATGAGCCCATCTACAATAGAACAAATCCTTGCTCATCTTGCTCCTTCACTGTCATTGGTCTGTTGTTAGGTGCCATCTGGTTGGCTAGACTCATAATGAGCCTTTGTACAATAGAACCAATCCTTGCTCATCTTGTTCCTTCATGTCATTGGTCTGTTGTTAGTTGCCATCTGGTTAGCTTGACTCATAATGAGCCTGTGTACAATAGAAACAATCCTTGCTCATCTTGTTACTTCACTGTTATTGGTCTGTTGTTAGTTGACATCTGATTCGCTCTTACTCATAGTGAGCCCATGTATAATAGAACCAATCCTTGCTCATCTTGCTCCTTCACATTCATTGGTCTGTTGTTAGTTGCCATCTGGTTGGCTCTGACTCATAATGAGCCTGTGTATAATAGAACCAATCCGTGCTCCCCTTGCTCCTTCACAGGTATTGGTCTGTTGTTAGTAACCATCTGGTTGGCTTGACTCATAATGAGCCTGTTTACAATAGAACCAATCCTTGCTCATCTTGATCCTTCACACTCATTGATCTGTTGTTAGTTGCCATCTGGTTGGCTCTGACTCAAAGTGAGCCCATGTACAATAGAACCAATCCTTGCTCATCTTGCTCCTTCACTGTCATTGGTCTGTTGTTAGTTGCCATCTCATTGGCTCTGATTCATAGTGAGCCTGTGTACAATAGAACCAATCCTTACTCATCGTGCTCATTCACGTCATTGGTCTGTTGTTAGTTGCCATCTGGTTGGCTCTGACTCAAAGTGAGCCCATTTACAATAGAACAAATCCTTGCATATCTTGTTCCTTCATGTCATTGGTCTGTTGTTAGTTGCCATCTGGTTGGCTAGACTCATAATGAGCCTGTGTACAATAGAACCAATCCTTGCTCAACTTGCTCCTTCACGGTCATTGTTCTCTTGTTAATTGCCATCTGATTGGCTTGACTCATAGTGAGCCTGTGTACAATAGAACCAATCCTTGCTCATCTTGCTCCTTCACAGCTATTGGTCTGTTTTCGTTGCCATCTGGTTGGCTTGACTCATAATGAGCCCAAGTACAATAGAACTAATCCTTGCTCAACTTGCTCCTTCACAGTCATTGGTCTCTTGTTAGTTGCCATCTGATTGGCTTGACTCATAGTGAGCCTGTGTACAATAGAACCAATCCTTGCTCATCTTGCTCATTCACAGCTATTCGTCTGTTTTAGTTGCCATCTTGTTGGCTCTAACTCATAGTGAGCCCATGTACAGTAGAACCAATCCTTGCTCATCTTGCTCCTTCACAGTCATTGGTCTGTTGTTAGTTGCCCTCTGGTTGTCTCTGACTCATACTGAGCCCGTGTACAATAGAACCAATCCTTGCTGCTCTTGCTTCTTCACAGTCATTAGTCTGTTGTTAGTTGCCATCTGGTTGGCTGTGAGTCATCGTGAGCCCATGTACAATAGAACCAATCCTTGCTCATCTTGCTTCTTCACGCTCATTGGTTTGTTGTAAGTTGCCATCTGGTTGGCTAGACTCATAATGAGCCTGTGTACATTAAAACCAATACTTGCTCATCTTGCTCCTTCCAGTCATTGGTCTGTTGTTAGTTGCCATCTGGTTGGCTCTGATTCATAGTGAGCCCATGTACAATATAACCAATCCCTGCTCATCATGCTCCTTCTCAGTAATTGTTCTGTTGTTAGTTGCCATCTGATTGGCTAGATTCATAATGAGCGTGTGTACAATAGAACCAATCCTTGCTCATGTTGTTCCTTCAGACTCATTGGTCTGTTGTTAGTTGCCATCTGGTTGAGTCTGACTTATACTGACCCATGTACAATAGAACCAATCCTTGCTCATCTTGCTCCTTCAAACTCATTGGTGTGTTGTATGCTGCCATCTGGTTGCCTAGACTCATAACGAGCCTGTGTACAATAGAGCCAATCCTTGCTGATCTTGTTCCTTCACAGTCATTGGTCTTTTGTTAGTTGCCATCTGGTTGGCTCTGACTCATAATTAGCCTTTGTACAATAGAAGCAATCCTTGCTCATCTTGTTCCTTCACAGTCATTGGTCTGTTCTTAGTTGCCATCTGGTTGGCTAAACTCATCATGAGCCTGTGTACAATAGAACCAATCCTTGCTCATCTTGCTCCTTCACATTCATTCGTCTGTTCTTAGTTGCCATCTGGTTGGCTCTGAGTTATAATGAGCCCATGTACAATAGAAACAATCCTTGCTAATCTTGCTTCTTCACAGTCATTGTTCTGTTGTTAGTTGCCATCTGGTTGCATGTTTCTCATAATGAGCCTGGGTACAATAGAACAAATCCTGGTTTATCTTGCTCCTTCACATTCATTGGTCTGTTGTAAGTTGCCATCTGGTTGGCTCTGATTCATAGTGAGCCTGTGTACAATAGAACCAATCCTTGCTCATCTTGCTCCTTCACACTCATTGGTCTGTTGTAAGTTACCATCTGGTTGGCTCTGATTCATAGTGAGCCTGTGTACAATAGAACCAATCCTTGCTCATCTTGCACATTCACGTCATTTGTCTGTTGTTAGTTTCCATCTGGTTGGTTTGATTCATGGTGAGCTCATGTACAATAGAAACAATCCTTGCTCATCTTGCTCCTTCACGTCACTGGTCTGTTGTCAGTTGCCATCTGGTTGACTCTGATGCATACATAGTGAGCCTGTGTACAATAGTTCCAATCCTTGCTCATCTTGTTCCTTCACGTCATTGGTCTTTTGTTAGTTGCCATCTGGTTGGGTCTGACTCCCAATGAGCCTGTGTACAATAGAATCAATCCTTGCTCATGTTGCTCCTTCACACTCATTGGTCTGTTGTTAGTTGCCATCTGGTTGGCTTGACTCATAATGAGCCTGTATACAATAGAACCAATCCTTGCTCATCTTGCTCCTTCACAGTCATTGGTCCCTTGTTAGTTGCCATCTGGTTGTCTCTGACTCATAGTGAGTCCGTGTACAATAGAACCAATCCTTGCTCATCTTGCTCCTTCACATCATTGTTCTGTTGTTAGTTGCCATCTGGTTGGCTAGACTCATAATGAGCCTGTGTACAATAGAACCAATCCTTTCTCATCTTGCTCCTTCACAGTCATTGTTCTGTTGTTAGTTGTCATCTGGTTGGCTCTGACTCATAGTGAGCCCATGTACAATAGAACCAATCCTTCGTCATCTTGCTCCTTCACTGTCATTGGTCTGTTGTTAGATGCCATCTGGTTGGCTAGACTCATAATGATCCTGTGTACAATAGAACCAATCCTTGCTCATCTTGCTCCTTCACAGCTATTGGTCTGTTGTTAGTTGCCATATGGTTGGCTCTGACTCATATTGATCCCATGTACAATAGAACCAATCCTTGCTCATCTTGTTCCTTCACAGCTATTGGTCTGTTGTTAGGTGCCATCTGGTTGGCTCTGATTCATAGTGAGCCCATGTACAACAGAACCAATCCTTGCTCATCTTGCTCCTTCACAGCTATTGGTCTGTTGTTAGGTGCCATCTGATTGGCTCTGATTCATAGTGAGCCCATGGAGAATAGAACCAATCCAGTCTCAATCTTACGCCATCTTCACAGCTATTCTGTTGTACTTGATAGGGTTTTCATTGGCTGATTTTCCAAAGTAGTTCATTAGGTATTTCTTTTGAGCCCCTTAGTCTGGAAGTTGTGCTGAAACCTGCCCACCATGAGCAATCCTGCTGCTTTTTAAAATGCCAGAGATACCACTTCCAGCATGCCAGCAACATGGAAACTACCCCAATATGACACTCTGACAGGCTGTGGGTGCCATAAAGTAAAATGCTTTTCTAATTTGTGCTTCTCATCAAGGCTACACATTGCAACAAATGACATAATCATTGGAATGGTGTTCGCAATATATTCTATTTAAGGTGCCTGGGGACCACTCATTGTCATCACTTGGGGATTGAGGTCGGTGGAGAGAAGAAAAGGAATGATTGGTGAGCTGCAGTCTGACTCTGGCTGCACCCGCTCACCTCCCTACCTCCCAATGACATGCTTTTCACCTTTCATTGGTGACAACAAATCCCATGATCATGTTGTTGATGTTAGGTGCTCTTGAGTCAATTCCAACTCATAGTGACCCTGTAAGATACAGTAGAACTTCCCTGTATGGCAACTAACAACAGACCAATGACCTTAATGAGCAAGATGAGCAAGGATTGGTTCTATTGAACACAGGCTCAGTATGAAATAGAGCCAACCATATAGCAACTAAGAAAAGACCAATGACTGTGAAGGAGCAAGATGAGCAAGGATTGGTTCTACTGTACACAGGCTCATTATGAGTCTAGCCAACCAGATGGCAACTAACAACAGACCAATGACAGTGAAGGAGCAAGATGAGCAAGGATTTGTTCTATTGTACATGTGCTCACTTTGAGTCAGAGCCAACCGGATGGCAACTAACATTGACAGGTCTTTCTACTGCAGAGCAGCTGGTAGGTTCAAACCACTGACCTTTGGTATAGCTGGGTGCTTAATTACTGTGCCACCAGGATTTGCCACCAGGATTTGCATATACGTGAGTTCAGTGGATGGGGAAATGGAATCCTTTTTTTGGGAATGTTACAGAATAGTGTGGAGATTGGAGGGAGATATTGAATCCTTGGGGGAATGTTATGGAATATTGTGGAGATTGGATGGGGAGTATTGAATCCTTGGGGGAATGTTATAGAATATTGTGGAGTTTGGATAGGGAGTGTTGAATCCTTCTTTGGAGAATGTTATGGAATATCGTAGAGATTGGATGGGGGTGTTAAATTAGACCCTTCTTTGGGGAATGTTATAGAATATTGTGGAATTTGGATGGCGAGTGTTGAATCCTTCTTTGGAGAATGTTATGGAATATTGTGGAGTTTGGATAGGGAGTGTTGAATCCTTCTTTGGAGAATGTTATGGAATATCGTAGCGATTGGATGGGGGTGTTGAAGTAGAACCTTCTTTGGGAAATGTTGTGGAATATTGTGAAGGTTGAATGGGGTATTGAATTGGACCCTTCTTTGGGGAATGTCATGGAATGTTGTGTGGAGATTGAATGGGGGTGTTGAATCATTCTCTGGGGACCGTTATGGAATATTGTGGAGATTGGATGGGGGTGTTGAATCTTTCTCTGGGGATGATTATGGGATATTGTAGAGATTGTAAGCCTGTCACACCTGTCATCAGGTGCTACACTTTGAAGTAAATGCCATAATCATCAGGGTGGATTGCCTATGAACTCCAGGTTAGTAATCAGTATGCTCTGTTTAAGGTGGCGTTGTGGGTTAATGTATCAGACTGCAAAGTTGTTTGAACTGCAAGGTTGGTGATTCAAGCTCAACAACTGCTCCTGGGAAACCCTATGAAGGGTCACTATGGGTTGGAACCGACTGGACGGACCTTAACAACAGCAACAATAAAGTTCTGGTGTGGTGTTAATAGGACAAGCCTCAGACTGCTAATCACAAGGTAAGTGGTTCAAACCCACCAGCTGCTCCTTGGAAACCTGAAAACAGAGTCACTAAGAGTCAGAACCAATTCAACAGCACTTAACAACAACAACAACAAGAATAAAGGCACACCTGATGTGCTTAGACCTCAACACCATCTTCCAGTCTGTGCTCCTATATTCTCCCTGGAAGTAATCCAATACTTGGAATTCATTAAAAACAAAACAAAACAAACGAGCTTAGTGTCTAGGTCTTGGATGAGTTTTATAAAAAAAAATAAATGAAAATGCATGTTTTCTTCTTTATATAGAGGTAAGATATTCACACTGTTCAGAATTTGGACAGTAAAGTAGCCACAGGAAAATAAAAACCGCTATCTTCCCATCACCCTGAGGTAGGAATTACTGTGCACCGGCGCATACACACATCAGAGATGCTAGTGACTTAAAAGAAACAAACCTCACTTAAAAAAGAGACTGCAATCATTTGATTACTAAAACTATTGAGCATTTAAAATTATCCCAGATGTATAGGATTCTTTGTATCTCTTCGCCATGTTTTGTCTGTTCACTTAAGGGTAGGGCTATGTTGAGTATAAGAGATCCAATTCCAAAGGGTGCAGCTGGCTGTGGGCTGCCTAGCAACTGGGGGAGTAGAGTCCACCTCCTCTCATATAGATGCTTCAACTATCCTCCCAGCTCCTCTTCGAGGCCAGTCTAGAGTCCCTGCTGGTGCAAATGGTTAACATGCTCCAGTGCTCACCAAAATGCTGGAGGTTCGAGTCCACCCAGAAGTGCCTCAGAAGAAGGACCTGGCAATCTACTTCTGAGAAATTGGTTACTGAAAATCCTTTGGAGCACAAGCCGTCTGACAGATAAGTGTGGTGGTCCTGAGTTGCAGGTGACTTGATGGCTCTTGTATACCATTCTGCTGGAGGCTGCTGCTTCAGCTCAGTATCTCCAGACTCAGGTCTTCAGCTGGGCCAGCAGGGAGGGACTCTGCCAGACCTAGCAGCCCTGGGTTGATCCAAAAGTCCATCTATGGGACCAATTAATAGTGGGTGCCTTGGTATGAGCCAAATGGTTGAGGTGGGGAGTGAGGCGTACCTGCTTGGGAGACAGCAGCTTGTCCCAGGGCATGTGTGGTGCAGTGAATTGTTTAATATGTCTCTTCTAGCCTTAGTATTTGTAACTCCAACCACACATGCCCTGGGAGAAGTGGCTCAGCTTTCTTGGTGCACAGCGGATGTCCACCATGCTGTCTCCTGCTGGTCTCCTGGTTCTGGGGCCTCTGGTACTGCCATTTTTCTGTCCCTGCTTCTGTCTGTCTCCTGCCATCCCTGATGTTACAGTTTTCTCTGTCTCCTGGGTTGAGGAGCTTCTCAGAACAGGAATCCCAGTCTAAAGAATGCCTTCCACTCCTGACTTTTCTTTCTTGGTTGCTGTGAGGTCCTCATTCCTGCCTCTGGGTTGGCTCATTTGAAGCCTAGTGGGATGGCAAAACTGACCAATCCCTTCATTAGGGCTCCATATGTTTTATTTGCAAGGTCCTAGCCCCACAATGATGCCATGTACCTTATTTACAGTACAAACAAGCAGACCAATCCCTTTTGTGGGATAAAAGCACCTCATTTGCGTAGTCTTACCCAATCATTTGACCGTGGCTAGAAAAGCCATATAAAAAACGATCCATTGAACCTTGTAGTTTTTTTTTTTTTTTTTTTTTAATGCAGTGTTTTTCCTTAGTGGTTTCCTTTGTGATGTTAAATTTAAAAAATAAACATATTTAAATCATTAGATGTTTCCTCTGTGATTTATTTATACTAGTTTTACGCATAGCAATTCCTTTCATGTTCTAGGTTTGTATGGCTTCAGTTTCAACATCTAGCATTTTGGGCTGATGCTTTTCTGGAACATCTAGCATTTTGGGCTGATGCTTTTCTGGAACATCTAGCATTTTGGGCTGATGCTTTT
>NW_006408536.1:28518803-28531950 GCF_000296735.1 Chrysochloris asiatica
AAAGTTCCAACTGTGGTGATCTCAGTTGTCTAGACCAGACATTGATAAACTTTTTCTGTAGAGTGACTGATCATGAATATTTTAAGTTTTGGGGTCTATGTGGTGCCTGTTGTAACTAATTAACTCTGCCATTGTGATGTTAAAGCAATCACAGATAAAATGTAAGTGAATGGGCATATCTGTGTTCTAATAAAACTTATTTACAAAACCAGGAGTGAGGCAGTAGTTTGATGATTCCTGGACTAGCCAATTGCCAAATCGCCCATTTAATAACTTTATGTACAAGGCTGCCCTTTACTTATAGGTAAGTAACAAACACATAGTGTAACTGTGGTTGCAGAATCAAGCCGACAGACCACGATGCTATGACTGATGCCTTGTGATAGTATAGGAATCCCATCCCTGGTAGGCATCTGAATTGAGATTACGCATTTGTTTGTAAAAAGACAAATGGATGATCCAGCCAAAGAGGCCCCAATCCCTTCCTCCTGTGGGATGATATGAGATTCTGTTTTACACTTTGTGAGTTGTTTGTCATCTTCAGACAACAAACATCTGTGCAAAAAATCGCTCAGAAAGGCCTGCTTACAAGATTGGATCTTGCGAGGGGGGACTGTTCTCTAATAAATGAGGGGGGCTCATCAGGCCCAGATTGTTTGTGAAAAGTATGTGGTTCATGCTGACCATCTGCTTTCCTTCTGGGAGTCTGGGATTTGGTTATGTGTCAGGTAGCAAGTACCTACGTGGCCAGCCTACAAGAAAACCCTGGGTGCTGAGTCTTTAATGAGCTCCCCAGGTAGCCGACACTCTGTACGCATTGTTGTCCATGTGGTGTGACTCTACTGGGAGAGGACTTTTGGAAACTCCTGCCAGGTTTCCTCTGGACTTTGCCCCGTGTACGTTGTTCCTTTGCTGACTGTGCCCTGTGTCCTTTTGCTGTAAGGCATCATGCCCATGAGTATGATGCTAGGCAGAGCCTGAGAGACCTTCTAGGGAATTCTCAAGCCTGTGGGTGGACTTGGAGACTTCGTACACAATACATCATGAAACGAAAAAACAGACATAGCATAGGTGAAATGTCACTACAAATTGCACCAACTCCTCTTAAAAAGGTTGATTTGTCCGTTGAATGATGACAAGTGAACTCCTAGCAGGAGGCACATCTCTTGCCAGAATCCATGTGAGACCTCGACCCATCCTAAATTATTCTTGGCTTGTGAGGGAGTCCCAGAGAGTAGATGGTGGGGTGGTCGGGGACCCTTCAGGTTAAGTGTTGCACTTTTAGCTACATGGGCAGATGATTGCTTATGCCAGTTCCCGTTCCCTCGTGGGGCACAGTACAAGTACAATGGGTGTTGTTGTTTAGTGCTGTAGAGTCAGTTCAGTTCCGACTCTTAGTGACTCTGTGTAGGGTTTCCCAAGAGTGGCTGGTGGGTTTGAATTGGAGACCTTGCAGTTAGCAGTGCAATGCTTATACCATGTGTAAAATGAATGACTTGTGGGAAACATTCTGTCTCTGGGGATGGGAGCCTAGGAGTTTGCATTTTAATGTGACCCCTTTGTGATCCTTTGGAGGTCTCCTCTAGCTTGAGAAGTCCATCCATAGTGACTCGCATCTCTGAATAAACTTGTAGTGAGTATAATCTATTGTAGGAGCAAGTTCCATCTTCCATCCAGGCTGTTTATGTCTGATTGTAGGAAGCGACTCAATGGAAAAAGGGACTTTCTGTTTTCAACTTTAAATAATTTATCATCCTGCATGGGTTGTTTCAATCATATCATAAGTTTGTCTTTAAAACTTTCTGATGATTTCTGGAGAGCAGGATTTGTTCTTAAAGTAAACTCCAAATGTCCAGTTCAGCTTTATGTTACTCATAACCTTTCTGGCTGATGAAGATCAAAAACTGCAGCCTGCAGTATAGGTTGCACCTCAATGTAAAGAAAATGGACCAATAAATAACATTATGGTAAGTGGAGGAAAGATTAAAGATTGCATTTTACTTGCATTCACAATCCATGCCCCTGGAAGCAGCAGTCAAGACGTCAAAGGACGTATTACATTAAGCAAATCTGCTGCACAAGACCTTTTAAAAGTGTTTCAGAGCACTAAGTTTGAGGACTAAGGTGCCTCTGACCCAAACCATGGTATTTTCATTTGCTTCATACATATGTAAAAGTTGGACAATGAATAAGCAAGATCAAAGAAGAATCAATGCATTGGAATTGTGATGTTGGTGAAGAATATTAAAAATACCATGGACTTCTAGAAGAACAAACAAATCTTAGTTGGAAGAAGTACAGCCAGAAAGCTTCTTAGAAGCCAGAATGACAAGCCTTTCTTTCTCAGACTTTGGAGATGTTATCAGGAGGAATGAGTTGCTGGAGAAGGACATCATGTTTGGTTTCCTGGAGAAGGACATCATGTTTGGTAATGTGGAAGGACAGTGACAAAGAGGAAGACCTCCAACGAGGGGCAGCACAAATGATCTCAAACAGACCAACAACTGTGAGGGTGCCATAGGACTGGGCAGTGTTTCCTTCTGTTGTGCCCTATATAGGGTCTCTGTGAGTCAGAACTGACTTGATGGTACTTAACAGCAAGACAACACCCTTTCTTAGCAATATTAAGTTCTAATTATTTAGCAATAGCAAAGCAGAGTGTATATACACACACAGTGAACAAAAATAATCATCCTTCATTATTAGCACCTTATTTTTTAACGACTGAACATTCTTCAGTTCTATCTTTCTTAGCATGTTGTTGTTAAGTGTCGTGGAGTTGGTTCTGACTCATAGTGACTCTGTATAGGGTTTCTGAGGAGCAGCTGGTGAATCTGAACTGCCAACCTTGTGGTTCAGATGGACCCTGAGGTCAAGTACTTGTCCTTGGGCACCTCACCAGGACTCCACAGACTTGCCATTAAGCCTGTTGTGAGCCAGTCATTTCTCCTTATAGTGGCCTTATTGGACTGAATAAAATGGCCCCCGTAGGTTTTCTAAGGCTCTCTGTAATCTTTATAAAAGCAGACTGCCACGTCTTTCTCCCTGGGAGCCGCTCATGAGTTTGAACCACCAACCTTCTACTTAGCAACACCACGCTTCCAGGGCTACTAGCACAAGGCTTACCAAACCCAAACCTACTGCCACCAAGTCAATTTCAACTTGTAACCACCCTAGCGAGGGCTTCACAGATTGCGAATCTTACAAGAGATGACAACCTCATCTTTCTCCTTTGGAGCGGCTGGTGGGTTTGAACTGCTGACCTTGTAGTTAGCAGCCCAAAGCCTAACTATGAAGTGCCACAAGGATCCTTAGCACAAGATTTAGGAGAGGGGCCAACGAATATTTTGTCATCCTTTTTTCTCACATGACTGTTTTCTATGTTGAAGTGGAAATGCTATTGTTTGCGACATCACCTCTTCTGAACTACATTGGCTGGGAGTGGTACGTTTTCTTGAATATTCCCATATGCATTTATCTTCCTCAGTGGAATCTCCTCTGTTTAAGGGCAGCTTATGTTTGCAACAGCACCTGCTTCTTAACATGAGCTCTCTGAAGGCCTGTTGTTTGTGTTGAGAAAGAAATGTCTTCATGGAAACTTTGGCTCACTAGCATGTTAGCTACCTTTGAGTCAGAATATCTTTCTTCTACTTAAATAACACTTGGATTCTTTACTTTGCATTTTACAAAATCCAGGTGCTAGAGTCTGACTCTGGATAGTGTATGCAACCTGCGTTTCTACGAGGAACAGTAACTCTCTAGGCACTGCTTTACTTTCATCAGAACTGAATGTTTGAATATCAGCTGATGAAGGCTGCTTTTCAGGTTTTCTTTATCCCCTTTCTCCAGGTTGTTCACTTTCTCACATCCAATGGTTTGCTTTGTTTTGCAGGTTTGGCTGTCTTGTAGCCTTGGTCCATGCTGATATTTGCAGGAAGGGAAAAAACAGCTGGGTCTGATTCAAAATGAACGCTCAGTAAAGACTGCAATGTCATAAAGGAAATAAACAAGGAAGAAGCAGAACCTGACACAGGGACTAATAAAGTCATCCCACTAAGGTCTTGACATTGGGAATCAACAAAACCCAGTTCTAGAATATTCGCATGTGATACAACCTGTTGGAAAACTTTGTCAAGGACTTAGGTGGGGATCTGACTTCTAGGTGAATTTGTAGAGTCAATAAAACATCTTCAAAGTCAAGTTTGAAAATCCGTTTAACTTTCTGGAAATTTTATAACTCCCTCCCTTTCCCCAATTACCATGAGCAGATCTCCATTCAAAGCAATAAAATGTTTATTGTTTGTATTTATTCTTTCCTCACATTTTCGCTTCTAAAGTGTGAAGGGACCTACGTGGTTTTATCCTCCCCCCAGATACATATATATTGTTGTTGTTGTTAAGTGTGGTTGAGTTGGTTCCGACCCATAGTGACCCTGTAGAGGGTTTCCAAGGAGCGACTGGTGAGCTTGAACCACCAACCTTGCAGTTCAAACCGACTGTGCATTCTAGTGCATTAACGCACAGCACCACACATATATTATCCTGTTTGTTGTTGTTAAGTACCATCGAGTTGGTTCTGACTCATAGTGACTCTGTATAAGGTTTCTGAGGAGCAGCTGGTGGGTTTGAACTGCTGACCTTAATTCAGTTGCTGATGAATCCTACAATACTACACCAGGAGTCCAACAACTTTGTTTTTAATAACTTTGTAAATGTAACTTCTAACTGAAAACAGAACAAACCAATCTGTGTTGGAAGATGTACAGCTAGAATGCCCCTTAGAAGCCATGATGACCTGACTTGGTCTCTCATACTTTGGACATATTGTCAGGAGGGACCAGTCTTTGGAGAAGGATATCATGCTTAGTAAAGTTGAGGGTCAGCGAAAAAGAGGAAGACCCCCAACTTGATGGATTGGCACAGTGGCAGCAGCAATGGACTCCAGTGTAGCAATGATTGTGTGGATGGCGAAGGACTGGGCACAGGGTCACTATGAGTCAAAATGGACTGGGTGGCACCTAACTACAACTTCAACAAATGTAACTTTAGGTGATTTTTCTGTACCTTCCTGCTTTTTCCTGGAGCGAGACTACCATGAACTCAATTGGTGATTCAGCCCTATCTTTATGTGAGAAGGTTCAGAAAATTAGCAATTTTCTTCAAACTATGAAAATGCCATCGATACCACCTCAGTTTATATAATAAATAAGACTTCTGTTTTTGTAATCTCTTTAGTGAATTTCCTGGAACACATCAAATTCTGATTTAATGCTTATTAAGTAATAAAACGTTTCTTTCTCTTCTCTTTTTGTGGAGAAGTTTTCTGGACTGGGTATAGATTTTATTATTATTATTATTTTATAGTAATTATTCTCCAATAGCCTTACCAGAAAGTTTGCCGCCCTCGGTATAGTTTGATTGCTTTTGGCCAAATTAAACAGTCATAGATCCACCCCCACAATTAAGATATCAATTATTTCCTTTGACCTTAAAAATTGAGGGGACAATTTGAGGTAAGAAATTACCTCGGAAAATTATGTAGTCTATATTTTAACATTGACTTTAGATTTCTGAATCTTTAAATCATCATGTAGGGACAGAATAATCTGTATTCATAAGTGATTTTCCTCTTCTTTTGTGAACAGAATTCTCCGCCATTTTCCTATGTGAGGCGTGCATGGGCGGGATCTCGGTGGAAGCACGAGGCACCTCTGCTGGCCTTATTGGTGCATTCTGGGATTGGCACGCAAGTCAGAGCCAATGGGATGCAAGAACACACCCTACTTCCGGGAGGGAACTAGGTCATGCCTCTGGATTCCACCTGAAGAGATTCTTTTTGCTGTTGCACAGGAAAGGAGAAGCGGTGCCTCGTGCCATCCTGGGCTCTTGCATTTGGCTCTGTTTTGGGCCCTACTTAACAACAACAACAGAAGCACTATTTTGGGCCTTAGTGTTGTCGCACTCTTGGCCAAACGTGAAGAGCCATAATCTCCAGTTTGTGCCATCTGGAGGACAGGCTGGGCGGAACTGGGAAACTGAGAGCGCAATCCTGTTACCTTGATGTTTCTGAGTCGATTCAAACCTTTCGTGACACGAACCTTATTGTCCTTTGCTACAAATTTCCTTGAGAGTGTAAGTTAATTGGAGTAGGGATTTCTGTCAGTACTGACTGAATGAGCCCAGTTCATGCTCATTGGGTGGTGTAAATGGTTATGGCTAGAAGGTTGGTGCTTCAATTCTACCCCGTGGTGCCTCAGAAGAAAGACCTGGCAATTTACTGATTGAAAAAAAGCATCCATTAAAAACCCCATGGTGTGCAGTTTTACACACATGGGATCGCCATGAATGAAAAGTTACATGTTAGCCTAACAGCCCTCCAAACATCTGGATGTTGGGGGATTCTTTATTTACCTATGGACACCTGTGCCTGGAGGAACATTTGAGGAGAGGATTTTGAGTTCTGCTAGCTGACTTGACGTTAGTTCTGGTCTGCTTCTTCCAAGGCGTTTGTAAATATAGCAAATGGCACCCGAGTTCAGTGGCCCCCCACTTGCCTGTATTTGGAGCCGAGGGGAGAGGGCTAAGGAGAGCTTTGTCCACGTCTCATCGCTGCAGATTGGACCCACTTCTCCCCTGGGCTGCTGGGCACTGTGGAGTTGACCAGACTCATGGCCCCTTAGTGTAGGGCTTCCCAGGCTGTCCATCTGTCTCCGAGCAGAAAGCTTCATGGTTCTTCCCTGGAGCCACCGGTGGACTCCAACTGTCCACCATAGAATCCACTCTGCACCCAGAGCTTGTGAAATTCAGCTGAAAGCCTTTGGATGTTGTTATTGTTACGTGCTGTCCAGTCGGTTACGACTCATAGCGAACTTGTATAGAGTTTCTGAGGAACGGCTGGTAAATTCGAACGGCCAACCTTATGATCCAGACTGTCCACAGCGCCAAAAAGGCCGTGGGCGAAGGCGTGGTCTCCACTAATCAACCTAAGTCGACAGTCTATCAATGAAAGGACTTCACTTACACCTGGGGTCACAGTGAGGGGCCCCCTAAATCACTCCTGTAATTTAGGACTCATCTGTGGATTTATAGTTCTCTTTCCCTTTGCTTTCATCATTGATGAGAAACAGAAAACAAGAAAGACAAAAAGCATAGGAACTCGACAACTGTCATTTAGCAACTTGCAAAGACAGCATTTACTATGACTTTCCAAGGTCACAGTAACGCTTTGCTCAATTTTCACCACGTAGGGTGGTGGTCTTGTCTTTGCCCACCCATCTAAGGGATTGTACTAGAATGAAATCATTTCTCTTGTGTGGGATTGTACGAGTGACTTTCATTAAGTTAAAGTCACACCACAAAACCTGTGTAGCAACAGCTGTGTGCATGGAAAATTCCAGTCTTTTTGTTGTAATGTTTTCCATTTTTTTATATGTTCAAGGAAATGTGTGCTTAACTGAACTCAGCTGTTTGGAAAATCAGAGAACATGCGATATAATACCTGCCTTTACCAGTTAAGCAATTTTAAGATGTGCTTAGTTTAAAGGAGTTTATCAAACATGTATTTTGGGACTAATAATGTGCCCAGCGCGGTGGGAGGTTTAAAAATTGTAGTGTTTAAATTTTGATTGATACTGTAAGATGCGTGTGTGTGAAATAATTTGAGTTTTTCTTTTTTTTTTAATGTAGAGGAAAAGAAAAATCGGGTGTGAGGTGACTTCATAGTTCATGGAGCAGGTGAGTTTTGAGTTTCCACTTGTGAGGTGGAAAACTGGTATTGTGCCTTACTTTCCATCACATTTGTTTCATGTGCTTGCAGATTGCTCATTTGCACTGTTTTGCAGTAGTTGTCACTTTCTATCGAGTGACTCTGCGTATCATAGAACAAAGCGTTGCCTAGTCCTGTGCCAACTTTATGATTTTGCTGTAGTTAGTGTTTGTTGTTTGCGGGGTCCTAATTTGTGAATATGCCTACTTGTCAGATTTTACCCATAACTTCAAAACCAAGACTTGCAGCGCTTGCACAATACTTGGCGAATGTGTTCTGAGTGGTGAAAAGTTGGAGTCACCCAATGCGCACGTTCCCATGTGAGGGTGAACAAAGCCACACTCTGCCATCTTGGTTCAGCCCTACCGTGTCAACACGTGTCCTTTCACAGTCTATCCAGTGCCATGGCTTTTACATTTCTGTGTCTTATGTTTTGTGTTTAAGTGTTGGGCAGCTCAAATCCAGCAGCTGCCTCTTGGGAGAAAGGTAAAGCTCCAGTAAAGATTTTTTGTTGTTGTTAGGTGCTGTCGGGTTGTATGACTTATAGTGACCCTGTGCACAGCAGAACCAAACATCTTTCCAACGGTTGTTACTTTTGAGTCCATTGTTGCAACCATTGTACTGTTGTTACTCCATCTCGTAGAGGGTCTTCCTCTATTCAGTGACTCTTAACTGTACCAAGCATGATGTCCTTCTCCAGGGACTGGTCCCCACTGATAACGTATTAAAGGTTTATAGTCTCAGGAACCCTAAGGAACTGTTCTACTCTGTGCTGTTGTTACAGGTTCGAGTCCCAAAGAAGGTTGATGACCGCTATAATGTCCAATTTAGAGAATTTTATTGGCACAACAGACAGCTATAGCAGGACGGTAGGAGACAATGAATTCTCCCAGGCCTGCCTTGCCATAGGGAAATGGCTGCTAGTTTTTATATGCTAAGTTCTTGGCTCGGGGTCTAGGGGCTTATCTAAGGGAATTTGCTAAAGCAGGGAGCACAGAAGCAAAAATAGAGGATTAGTTTGCTCACAAGAAAACTAGATAACAATAACAGGGTCACTGTGACCGGATGAGTTCAAATAATAATACCATACAGTAAACACCACCTGTGAGGCTTGTTTCTGCCCCGTCTGCCTCAAGGCCAGGGCAGCTATGTTGGTTTTAGAAATTCTGAGTTCTCAAGGAGCTCTATTGTTTCACTACGGGGTCACAATGAGTCAGAAGAAACTCATTGGCAGTAGGTTTTGGTGACTTATGCCTGGTGATTTTGCTGTCTAAATGCTCCTCAAGTGTAGTGAAGAGCTGCCTAGAGTTCCTAAGTGACCCCACCCTTCCCAGCCCTGCCCCGCTCCCTCCAGAGATCCCCACAGTAGACCCTCATCTCTCAGTGTTAGGGGGTACCCACTGTACTACCCTAGTGATGCTACTGAGGTAGCTCTTGGCTTCATTTTGTGGTCCTGTTTTCAACACAAAGCTTTGCTGTTGCAGGAGGGATCAAACCATCCTTATCTGAATGGAAAGAACATTATTTCTTTCCTTGGGCAGGCTTTGTTCTTAACTTCTTGTCTCACTTCCCAGGAACATTTCTAAGAATAGAAGCTGATCCTAAGAAACTCCAGAAAAATGAAACCCCAAAAAACAGTGGGGCAGTCAGTTTTTGTATCTCCCTTTAAAAATGGTTTGAGATTTCAGAATTCTGAGTCTGTGGCAAAATGTAATGACTTTCCACCAATCTTCAGTCTGAATGACTCAGGTTAACTTGAGAGTACCCATGTCTCCAAGATTCTGTGGGAAATTGGTATGAAGCAGTCCAGTCCAATATGCTAACTTCTAGCCATGTGGGGTTAATTAAGTGGAAATTAATTAAAATTAATAATCAGTTAAATTACAGAAAAAACAATTAGGCAAATTTTAGTAGAAAATTAAATATGCATTAGTTACTATAATTAGAATTAATATTGATAGCAGTAATAGCATTCAGCTGCTCATTAGCCACATGTGGTGAGTGGCTACCACATTAGTCTGTACCCAGCATTTTCATCATTGCAGAACGTGCAGTGTACCTGCAGTCGTCTGGATTGTAAAATGAGGGAGAATTGGGTTAAAAGTGTACCTGAGGTAGTGTATTCTGTTTTAGTGATTACTATAAAAATATTTTGTCTGATTCGGGGCTTTGAGCTGGTTTAGCCTGGTTTCCTCCTGGCTGATGAAGTGACACCAGAGTGGCCTAAATTGTTAAAATATGGGTGAACTGGAACACTGACTGGAAACGGGAAAAATTATAGGTCAAATCCCTGCTAGAAATTTAATCGCCCTCTTAGAAAGCAAGGACTATATGTGTGTTGCATAGCAACCAAATCTCTTGACTGGCACAGTCAGAAACAATGGTGCCCCGCTCAAAGATGGCGACTGGCCTCACAGTTCTGAATGTGTATCATTCCTCACAGGCCTGGCCGTCACTCAACGCCACCCACAAGGCTCCAAAAAGGACTTCCTCCTCTGAGTCTCCTGTTCCAGGTTCCAGGTCATCCACCATCGTTTCTCCTCTTCCTGTTACCAACCCAGATTACCTAACTTTACAGACTTCATGTCTGTCCCGGTTTCACTTTGTTGGCCAAGACTGGACTGGTTTGAACTGGTTCAAAGCCCTGATCTGACCAGAGCTGCACTGCTGTAGCAAATTTCATGTTCCTTGGATTTCTTATTTCAGTCATTTCTGATAGAAGCTTCCCACATTCTGTTCTTTCACATTATTTATTATTTTTTTTCCTGGCTGTGAAAGCAAAAACCTGGGTAGTTAGGCATTTCCCACAAAGTGAAAAGTCTTTACAACTTAGTACTGCATGCTGATTCATGTTTATGTGCAAACAAATAGTGTTCTCAGAACAATGGCAGTAAGCGAGAGAGCCCGAGAGCTGAGAGCCGGGCTCCCCACTGCAGCAGGGCGGTATGATGAGGTCATTGGTGGCCCAGCCACCGTCGGAGGACTTGCTACCCAAAACCTCCAGTCTGCCAGGAACAGGAAGCGAAAGAAGCCGCGTGGTGGGTTGAGCAAGATGCTTTTGATTAGGAAAATACCATTGTTTTTGCTTGCCCTGGGGAATTTTTGCAAGCTGTTGAAAAAGAGTCCTATATCCTACTCTTCAAAGTGTGCTTGTTATCAGAATCAAACAAACATCTTTTGGGGAAAACATATTAGTATGAATTCATAACTCCAACAGAATCATTTCTTCCTTCTTAGACAGGGAGTTCCTTTCCTTTGGGTCAGAATAAAATGAGAACAAAGTCCTAAAAGGCAGACCAGTTGTGTCTTTTGTATTTTGGCCATTCATTAGCTCATTTCTCTAAAACTAGTTATTGAATGCTTATTACTTTGTTCTTGCTGGTTGCATTGCATCAGCTCAGCCTCATGGCCATCCGATGCACAAGAGAATAAACTGTTGCCCAGTCCTGAACCATTTTCACCGGTGTTGGTGTTCTCAAGCCCATTTTTTTGTGTCCAGAGTGTATTTTGAGTGCCTCCTACCCATGGGGCTGATCTTCCAGCATGACATCATGCAATAGTTTAAAATAATGTTTTATTGTGTTTTGGTGAAAATTTACCCAACAAATTGAGTCTGACAGTTTCTATACATGCTGTTGACTAACATTGGTTGCGTTGTCCACAGTGTGTCCACATTCTCATTATTTCCACTGTGGGGGTTCTGTTTCCGTTCATCTACCCCCTTACCGTCTCATTTTTCAAGAGCTCAATCAGTACTCACTGTTGATATAGTTTATTTTCTGAGCCAATCTGCTATTTAGCTGAAAGTTGACTGCTGGGATTGGTTTCAGTTTCAAGTTTAAAGGATATCTGCAATACAGTGAATTGCTTGATATGACTCTGTTGGTCATAGGCTTTGTAACACCTACCAAATAACTGGGCAGAACTATGCAAGTGTGAGGTATTTATTGCTCTTCAAGGGGATTGACTAGCTTCCTAATAGTGCAAATAAAATACATGGCACCCATGTGGGGCGAGACCAGGCAAATACGGTATATGAAACTCCAGTGTGGAGATTGGTCAGTTTTGCAATCCTGCTAAATTTAAACTGAGGGATTGTACTATTATTAAGCAAGAAGAGCCAGGCATGGAGTATGGCCCGATATCCTTGTGTTGACCCTCCTTGATTCAGGAAACAAGAGAGCTGCAGTTCTGGGGATGATGGCAAAGACATGACAGAGAAGCAGCGGCAGAGGAGGAAGCCGCATCAGAAGCCTGAGACTGAGTGGGGAGCTTCCTGGTCCGTGGGGTGAGAAAGCTGAGTGCCTTTGAGCAGGAGCCTTGCTTGCGGAGATAATACTTTCTGGGCAACTGTCTGGGAAGCTAAAGCTGAGCACCTTTGTGTTGAGGCTAACTGGTGGAGTGGAGTGTCTTTTGGATATTTATCAGCAGAGCTAAAAAAGCTTTGTAACACCTATCTGAGTAGGGGACCTAACAACAACAACAACAGTAACATCAGAGAAACTCAGACTGGCCAGACTTACTGGAGTGGCAGAGACTAGAGAACCGCCTATAATTGTCACCCTACGATGCCTTTAACATCAAATTGAAAGCATTCCCTTAAGCAAAGTATGCTAAAAAACTTAGCTGGCATGCTTATGAAAATACCTTTCTGCAGGAGGGTATAGTTGGCAAAAGAATTGTTTAGCATATGTTATTTTCATAAAAATCCTGTAGGCCTGTGGAGTAGCTGCTGCTCTGAGCCTTTGGTTTCCTGCTTTCTCTTTTGCTCCAGACGAGTAGAGACCAATATCTGCATCTTAGAGGGCTACTCACAAGCTTTTAAGATTCCAGATGCACTCACAAAGCTGAATTGTGGGACATACGCTTTATAAACGATGTTATGGCAATTGATGGAGTTGTCTCCAAGGCTGTGAGTCTAAGCCTTCCAGTCCAGGTAACCAGTCCTGGGAAGTGCTTGGTTGTCTCGGGAGTACCTGTAACTTTGCACGCTGTGTGCTTTATGATACATCTGAAGATGTGTGCAGCACACATGAGCATGAATCCACCTGTGCTTACAGATACACCTGCACATGCCTGCACTCACAAATGTATTCTTATGCACATAGATGCAGACACATCTACCCATGTAGACACATATTTTTTATTGTTATTGCTATTGTACAGTGTTACACGTTATGTTGTTGTTAGGTGCTATTAGTTGGTTCCCACTCATAGTGACCCTATTTGCCAAAGCGTCACTTATTCCTGAGTGTGTCTGTCATCATTTCTGGGTCCAGTTGTGGCAGATGTCACAAACATTCTGTAGTGCCTTTTTCATCTCTATGCATAAAAAGTGTTTACTTGTTGTTGTTAAGTGTCATCGAGTCTGCTCTGGCATAG
>NW_006408536.1:28532170-28533517 GCF_000296735.1 Chrysochloris asiatica
GACTAAATGGAATGTGGAAGTCATCAGACAACATCATTAACATCACATGCAAGTAAAATTTTGCTAAAGATAATTTAAAAATAACTATAATAGTACACTGACAGAGAACTGCCAGAGGTACAAGCCAGATTCAGATGAAGATGTAGAATGAGGGACATCATTGCTGACCTCAGATGGATCTGGCTGAAAGCAGAGAATACCAGAAAGATGTTTGCCTGTGCTTTATGGACTATGCAAAGGCTTTCGACGGTACAGAGCATAACAAGCTATGGACAACATTGCAGAAATTGAGTATTCTGGATCATCAGTTTTACATTCAACAAATCATACATTTTGTTTCATTTCAGTTCTTGCAATGCCTTGCTTGCAACAACATTTCCCCGCTTCCTCCCTGTGGTTCCTATTTACTTTACACTCACCTTCCCATCACTTCTCAACTTTGTCCTTAGGTAAATGTTACATTTTTGATTTTGAATGATTGACCATCCCATGGTGAGCCTCCCTTACTAGTGTTCTTGTCCCCCCATATGCCTGTCTATTGCTTGGCTGGAAACGTGGCCACAAAGGTATGTTCCTTTCCAGATTTGCAGGGTGCTTGAGGACCATAGTCTTGGGGCTTTTTATTTTTTAGATGATTTTGTTCCACATTTGCTCCCACTCTGTCTGGGTCCTTCTACTATGATCCCTTTCAGAGCAGTTGTTAGTGGTAACCAGGCCATCTAGTTCTAGTCTCAGAATTGTGGAGACTGATGTTCACATACTCCATTAGTCCATTAGACAAATTGATTCCAAGAGTCCTCAATTCTCATCACTCTTCTTTCTGAACATGGAGGGACCAATAGTTACTTTAGATGGCTGGCTGCTCAAGAGCTTTTAAGATCCCAGACACCACTCACCAAAGAAGGATGTAGAACATTGGCTTTGTGGACTACGTTATGCCAGCTGACCGTGGTGTCCCCTGAAACTATGATCCTGAGCCCCTAAGCCTAGCAACTCAATGCCTTAAGAAGTTTGATAATATCTATGTGCTTTTCATTATTCTGCCTGCTGTATGCTCTCCCATATTCATAGTTGTGTTTGTAGGGAAGGTAAAATACCCATGTGCAAGAATCCTCTTTCAAGCCTTTATATATTTGTGGCTGTATTTCCACTCTTTCCCCATACGCATTCAACCTGTCAATCTGTCCATATATCTACCTGCAGAACACTGTCGCTTCAAGGTTGTCTATATAACAAGTAATAAATTTTATCAAATGCCATTTTTACATCGATTGAGATGATCATGTATTTATTTTAATTTGTTTTATTTATGTGGTGAATTACACTGATCAACTTTCTAATGTTGGC
>NW_006408536.1:28534387-28556953 GCF_000296735.1 Chrysochloris asiatica
CTATGTTTTGAAAGAGTTTGAGTAAAATTGGTGTTGATGCTTCTCTGAGTATTTTGTAAAACACATCTGGGCTGGGCATATTTAGGGGGAAGTTTTTTTTTTTATGATTAATTTTTTTCTTTTTTGTGGATATGTTTGTTTAGGTTTTCTACCTTTATTTGTGTTTAATGTTTATGTAGTAGTGTGTTTCTAAAAATGTGTCCATTTCTTTTAGGTTTTCAATTTGTTGGAGGAAAGTTTTTCATAGTAACGTGTTGTAATGCTCTTTTATCTCAGTTGGGTCTATTGTAATGGCTTGTTTCATTTCTAATTTTGCTTAATTGCATCTTTGTTTTCCCAATGGGCCGAGGGTTTGTCAATTTTATCGATCCTCTCAAAAAACCAACTTTTCATCTTATCGATTCCTTCTGTTGTTTTTCTGTTTCATTTATTTGTATTCTGACCTTTATCATTTCAATTTTTCTGGTAGCTTTGGTGTTCTTTTGCTCTTCCTTCTCTATTTGTCCAAGTCAAATTAAGTTATTGATTCGAGACCTTTCTTCTCTTTTAATGTATGTATTTATCGCTATACATTTCCTTTTGCACACTCTTTTTGCTGTGTCCCAAAGGTTTTGGTCCGTTGTGTTTTGTTCTGATTTAATTGTTACCACTGGCGTCCTGGTGTGGTGCTGTGAGTTAATGCGCTGGATTGCGATGCGAGGTTGGCCATTCAAGCTCACCAGCCAACCCTCCGAAACCCTATTCAGGGTCACTGTGATTTGGAATCAATTGGACGGCACTTGACAACAAGACTTTAAAATTTCGCTTTTGATTTCTTCTAATTTCAGTAATACCTTATTTAGTTTCAATGTATTTTCGCTGTTCATCCTATTATTATTAGTTTCATACTGTTATTGTCCAAATAGATGGTTTGTTTAGTTTCAGTCTTTTAAAATGTATGGAAGTTTTGTTTGTGGAAAATATGCTCTGTTTTGGTGAATACTCCATGTGCATTGGAGAACAATGTGTATTGGTTGCTGTTTGGGATATGTCTGTGATCCCTGTGTCCACCACTTGTCTGTCAGTTTGTTGTACTGTGGTGGCTTGAGTGTTGCCATGCTGCTGGAAGCTATGCAGCCGGTGTTTCAAATGCTAGTGTCTTAGGCGGGGTTTTCTAGAGAATCAATACCACTGAAATATATGTATGCACATATACACACATACACATGTATATATTATTGTTGTTAAGCATTGTAGACTCGGTTCTGACTCATAGCTACCATGTGTAAGGTTTTTGAGGAGAAGCTGGTGGGTTTGAACCATCAGTCTTGTGGCTCAAACTGACCTTGCAGTCCATCACATTATCCTGCAGCACCGCATCAGGAATCCATATATATATAGTTTTGTTTTTTTTTTAAATCAGTGGCTTGCAATTGTAGAGTCCCGGGTTCCAGCAGCAGAAGGGAGCGTTTGCCTTTCATATGTGTTCATTATATTAGGAGCAGGTGTTACCTCCAAAGAAGAATCCCTTCAGTTGATTGACTGCTCATAGCCACTCATGATGGAATTAACTCTGCTTGTATTAGGTTTCATTATCAGGGGGATAAACACATCTCAACTGCTAAAACACTGGGAATCCTGGCCTAGTCAAGTTGACACGGACCCCTAACTATTACAACCAGCCTTGTCAGTCATTGTGGACAGGTTTCAGCAGAGCTCCCAGACTAAGAACAGACTGGTAAGAAGGAATGCATGGTCCACTTCAGGGGTTAGCCACTGAAAACCTTATGAGTCGCAATGAGATAATATCTGATATAGGACTAGAAGATGCGCCACTCAGATTGGAAGACACTCAAAATATGACTAGAGAGGAGCTTTCTCCTCAAAGTAGAGTTGACCTTAACGATGTGGATGGAATAAAACTTTTAGGACCTTCATTTACTGATGGGTTGTGACTCAAAATGAAAAGGAGCAACTGTAAACAATTTACATAATCAGAACATGGAAACACACACAGTATGAATCTAGGAAAATTGGAAGTTGTCAGAAATGAAATGGAATATATAAAGATTCATATCCTAGGCATTAGTGAGCTTAAGTGGACTGGCATTGGCCATTTTGAATCTGACAATCATATAGTTTACTCTGATTAGAATGGCAAATTCAAGAGGAATGATATTGCATTTATCATCAAAAAGAACATTTCAAGGTCTAAACTGAAGTACAATGCTGCCTGTTCTAAGATAATATCCATATACCTACATGGAAGACCAGTTAATATCACTATTATTAAAATTGATGTATTGACTAATAAAGCCAGTGATGATGAAATTGAAGAATTCTACCAATTTTTTCAGTCTGAAATTTTTCAAAATGCAGTCAGGGTGCACTGATAAATATTGGTATTTGGAATGTGAAAGTTGGAAACAAAGAGGAAGGATCAGTGGTTGGAAAATATGGTCTTGGTGATAGAAATGATGCTGGAGATTGCATGACAGAATTTTGTGAGACCAGCAACGTATTTATTGCAAATACTTTCTTTCTACAACATAAAAAGTGACTATCTTCATGGAGCTCACCAGATGGAATACAAAAGAATCATATTGACTACATCTGTGGCTCAGTCTTATCAGCCAAAACAAGGCCAGAGGCAGACTGTGGAACAAACCAATTTCTCATATGCAAGTTCAGGCTCAAGCTGAAGAAAATTAAAACAAGTCCATGAGAGTCAAATTATGACCTTGAATGTATCCCACCTGAATTTAGAGATTATCCTAAGAACAGATTTGATACATTAGATACGAATGATTAAAGCCCAGAAGAGTTATGAGGTAACATCATGAACATCATACGTAAAGAAAGTAAAAGGTCTTTGAAAACATAGGAAAAAAGGAAAAGACCAAAGTGGATGTCAGAAAAGACTCTGAAGCTTGCTCTTGAGAATGGAAAAGTAAAGCGACTGGTAGAAAGCATGAAGTAAAAATGCTGAGCCGAAAATTTCTAAGGGCAGCTCTAGAAGATGAAGTTTAATATTTGAATGAACTACGCAAAGAAAAACTTGGAGTTAGAAAACCAAAAGGGACGATCACACTCAGCATTTTTCAAGATGAAAGAATTGAAGAAAAGAATTCAAGCCTCAGATTACAATGTTGAGAGCTTCTATGGAGTCATGGTGTGGCGCTGTGGACTAAAGTATTGGACTGCAGGGTTGGTTTGAACCCCAAGATCAATGGTTCAAACTCACCAGCCACTATTTGGAAACCCTATACAGGGTCGCTATGACTTGGGACCAGTTCGACAGCACTTAACAACAACAACAAATGGTCAAAATGCTGAATGATGCTGGAAACATCAAAAGAAGATGGAAGGAATATACAATCACTCTATCAAAACAGTTGGTCAATGTTCAATCATTTCAAGAAGTACCATTTGCTCCAGAGCTGATAGTATTATAGGAAGAAATCCAATCAGCACTGGAGGCATTGGCAAAATACAAGACTCCACCACACATTGACTGAATACAAATTGAAATCCTTCAACAAACTGTTACAGCCCTGGAGGCACTCACTCATCTACATCAAGAAATTTCAAAGGCAGCTGCCTTGCCAACTGATTGCAAGGGATTCAAATTAATGCCTATTCCAAAGAAATGCAACCAAAAGGAATGCAAAAAAACATCGAACTAGATCAGTAAAATTTTGCTGAAAATATTAAAAAATGATTACAGCAGTTGTTGTTTTTGTTAGGTGCCACAGAGTCGGTACTGACTTACAGCGGTACCTAACACAGCCCAGTCCTAGGCCAACCTCACAATTGTTGCTATGGTTGAGCCCATCGATGCTGCCACTTTGCCAATCCATCTCACTGGGGGTCTTCCTCTTTTTCTCTGACCCTCCACCTGACCAAACATGGTATCCTATATGTCCAAAGTATGAGAGATAAAGTTTGGCCATCCTGGCCTCCAAGGAACACTCTGGCTGCACTTCTTCCATCACAGATCTGTTAGTTCTTTTGGCAGCCCATGGCAATTTCAATATTCTCCTCCAACACCACAACTCAAAAGCATCAATTCTTCTGTGGTCTTCCTTATTAACTGTCCAGCTTTCGCATGCATATGAGGTTATTAAAAATTCCATGGCTTGGGTCAGGCGCCCCTTAGTCCTCAAGCTGACATCTTTGCTCTTCAACACTTTAAAAAGGTCTTGTGCAGCAGATTTGCCTAATGCAATATGTCATTTGATTTCTTGACTGCTGCTTCCAGGAGTGTTGATAGTAGATCCAAGAAGAATGAAGTCCTTGACAACTTCAGTCTTTTCTCTGTTGATAAGAATGTTGTTTATTGGTCCAGTGGTGAGGATTTTTGTTTTCTTTACATTGAGATGCAAAATTCAAGCCAGATTCAGAAGAGGATATGGTATGAAGGATATCATTGCTGATGTCATATGGATCTTGACTGAAAGCAGAGAATACCAGTTATGCTTTATCTACTCTGCAAAGACATCCGATTGTGTGGATCATAACAAATGATGAATAACATTGTGAAAAAATTTTATTCCATTCTTTGCAACTTTATCCATAGTTTCTTATTCCAGAACACTTAATTGTACTCATTAGGAACCTGTGCTAGACTAAGAGATAACTATTGGAAAAGAACAAGGGGAAGCTGATTGGTTTAAAATGAGCAAAGTAGTGCATCATGGGTAAGTCCTTTCACCATACTTATTCATTTTGTATGCTGAGCAAATAGTCTGAGAAATTGGATTGTATAAAGAAGAACGTGACATCAGGATTAGAAGAAGACGCATTCACAACCTTTGACATAAAGATGACACAGTGCTGATTGCCGAAATCCAAGAGAACTTGAAATATTTACTGATGAAGATCAAAGATTACAGTCTTTGGTATGGATTGGACCTTCATGTAAAGAAAATGATAATCCTCAAAACGGGACCAATAAATAACATCATGATAAATGGAGAAAAGATTGAAGCTGTCTAAGTCTTCAGGTTTTTGTATCCACAATCAATGATTATAGAATCAGCAGTCAAGAAATGAAACAACGTATTGCATTAAGTAAATCTGCTGCACAAAGACATCTTTAAGTTTAAGAGCAAAGACATCAGTTTGAGGACTAAGATGTGCCTGACCTAAGCCATAGTATTTTCAATCGCCTCATATAATGTGAAAGTTGGAATATGAATAAAGAAGATCATAGAATAAAGAACATCCTAGAAGAACTGACACATTTAAATTACGGTATTGACAAAGAATATTGAAAGTACCATGGACTGCCAGAAGAACAAGCAAATTGATGTTGGAAAGTACAGCCAGAATGCTCCTTACAAGCAAGAATGGTGAGACTTCTTCTCTTGTAATTTGAACACAGCATCAAGAAGGACTAGTTCCTAGAGAAGGACATCATGCCTAAAAAGTGACGAGTCAGTGAAAATGAGGAAGACTCTTAAGAAGATGGATTGACATAGTGGCAGGAATAATGGATCCAAACGCAGCAACAATTATAAGGATGGTGCAGACCAATCAGTGTTTCGTTCATTTGTACATAGGGCCTCTATGAATCTGAACCGACTCGATGACACTTAACAATAACAACAGGAAATTAAGAAAAAAGTCATTCTGCCACTCTCAGTCTCCTGACTGGTGCAGTTAATCCATTTACATTCAATGTGATTATGGATGTTAGAATTTACTGCTGTCATTTTGTTAAACTTTTCTGTGGTGTTAATTTTCTTTTTTCTGATTTGCTTTCAGTGTTGAGATCTTTTTGTATAAGAATTTTGTTTTCCTTTCATTTGTTGCTGTTTTTATGTTGACTGAGTTTTTAAATTTTTATTTTGAAGAACAGAATTATGTTTCTTTGTGATTTAATCAGACGTTTTGCTGTGATCCATAGGAGCTTCATCGACTAAATTTTGGAAGTAGACCCATAGTTTGTCTTAGGCTAGAAACCCATCCTCCTGGCTTGACTGCTGGTATTTGAAATACGGATTGTATAGCTTCCAGTATTATAGCAATACTCCAGCAGCTACCACAGTACAACAAACGGATAGAGGGGTGGTGGGTATTACTTACTGAACACTTAGCTTCCTTCTCACGTTGCCATGGTGACCAGAATTGGTGTATCTCCTGCCCTCATGGAGTTTATAGTCTAGAAGCAGCTGTTGTCTCAAGAATGCAAGCACTACTATGAATGGTCATAGGAAAATGTAATACTGGAAGCCTGCAGTGCAGGCTGGGAGAACGTATGTTAAATGAATTAATGCATTTTGATTTTGTGTGGTCATGATTACCAGAAGTAGTGGTGTGAAATGAGAGGCACAGGCTTTGGAGTTAAGGCCTTGCTCTTTAACCCCTGCTTTGTTAGTTATTTTTTGCTGCATAACAAACCACCCCAACATTTAGTAGCTTGAAACAACAAACATTTCCTGGGGTCACAATTTGAGAGTAACATTTCTGGTGATTCTGATATAGGGTCGTATGAGTTTTCAATCAAGAGTTTTGACATAGCCGAAGTCACCGGGAGCCGTAATTTGGGGCTTGAGGATCTACTTTCAAGATGGTGTGGTCACATGCGTTTTGGTGGGAGACCTCAATTCATCATGGGCTATGGATAGATAGTCTTGGGTCCTCAACACTTGGACCTCTCTCAAGGGGCGCTCGAGCGCCCTCACAATACGAAGGGAGGTCATCTCCATAGCAAGTGGTCCAAAAGAGAGCAAGACGAAAGCTGCAGTGCCTGCTGTGGCCTGGTCTTGGATGTCACACACCTTCAGTTCCCTCTGATTTTGTTTGTTAGAAGCAAGACAGTAAACACAGCCCACGGTTTTGAGAGCAGAAGAGTAAAAGAATTTATGGACTTATGTTAAAATCATTGCATTCTGATTCTGTTTTTCCCTAGCTGTGGGATGGCTGGTAAGTTTCTGCATTTCCACAAGAGTTTTAATTTTCTCATGTGAGATAGAGATTTAAAATAATAATATCCACATCACATAGTTGCTAAAAGGATTAAATGAGATGCTACATGTAAAGAAAGCTCTGCCAATTCTAAGAAGTTAGGAATCCTAGAGAATGTGGAAATGTGCATTCTGTTGTCTTTGGGTGCTATTGAGTCAATTTGACTCATAATGACCCCAAGTGACAAAGTACAACTGCCTCATAGGGTTTCCAAGGGTGTCACATTTGTAGGGGAGCAGATGATCATGTCATTTCTCCTGCAGAGATGCTGGTGAATTCAAACCACCAACTTTCCTTTAGCAATGAGGCACGTAACTGTGATACCAGCCTGTCTGTTCCTTTCAGGACATTTCTTGAGCTTGAGGGATTTTCAGGAAGATTCAGATAGGGATCTTGGTTGCTGAGGGCTTTCTAGCTTTGTGGTTGCTTTCAGGTAAGTGGGTTTAGCTTGGTTCATCATTGCCACGTTTCTTTAGTGGGGTCTCTGAGTTGTAACCCAGCAAGCCCTCAGACATGCAGACAGGACACTGGTTACTGACTTGAGTTTAGACTGCTTTCAGTTTTGTGATGTTGCTGCTCTCCAAACCTCTGGCCACCTGTGGATCTCTCTTCATGGTGGAGACCATCACTCAAACGTTGGCTGCTAGCCTGTGTGGGAAGGCTGAGAGAGCTGATTATTGTTGATACATACTGTTGTTCTTAAGTGGTGTTGAGTCTATGCCGACTCATAGCGGCAACCCGTGCATAACCATGACTCTAAAATACAGACAGCAAACCAGTGTTGTAACTTAAGTGCCACTGAATTAGTTCTGAATCGTGGTGACCCTGTATAGGGTTTCCAAGGAACAGCTGTTGAGTTTGAACTACCAACCTTGTGGTTAGCAGTCTAGTGTTTATCCTGCCATTCCATATCAGGACTAATTTCAACAATGTTCTTTAAATACTATTTTATCTTTCAGAAACTATCCTACATAACTTTTTTATTTTGATTTTTTTTAACTTTTTATTGTGAATTGGGTGATTTGGATAGAACAAAAAAGTTTTCTATTCAACAATTCATACACATTTTGTTTTATGACATTGATTATAATCCCCACCATGTAACATCACTTATCCCACTTCCTCTATTTCCTGTTTTCACTCCTTCTTCTTTCCTAATCCTTCTGAACTGTGTCCTTGGGCAAATGCTGTCCTTTTGATCTAGGATGGCTGATGTTCTGAGGAGTGTGCACCTTCCTAGTGTTGTTGTTCCCGTTGTAGACTTGTGGTTTGCTGAAAATGGTGCCATGGGGGTAAGCTCATTTCCAGACCTGCAGGTTAGCTAAGGGTCTAATGATATTTTAAAACATTGGATATCTTGAGAAAGAAAGGTGGTCTAGCATAGTGCTGTATTATGAATGAAATATAATCCAGTAATGATTTCTCAGGAAGTATTTTTTTTTTCCTTAAGAAAGGACAAAAAACACAAGATGATCTTTTTATTGATGCTGTCATCATAAATATTGATATGCTCTTAAGGTGTCTTGCCTTGACAAGCAGGCCCAGGGACTCATCTGTTTTATCCTTAGGTGGGGATCTCACTCAGAGGTTTCTAAGTCTTAACTCCCATTCATTCATGCACTTTCATAAGTCTTTCTGACACAAAGGGAATTAAGCTCACCAGTTATCCTTCATGCACACGTTGTGTGTGTTTCCAGCACACAGTTTGCTATTAGCAGGGTGGCTTAGTGCTCTAGTACTGCTATAGCAGAAGGACCACAAATGGATGGCTTTAACCAACAGAAATTTGTTCTATCCGTGGTTTAGGAGATGAGAAGTCCAAATTCAAAGTGTTGGCTCTAAGGGAAGGCTTTGTTTCTTTGTGGACTCTGGGGAAAGGTGATTGTTTGCTGTCAGCATTGGTAGGCCCAGTGTTCCTTGTGGAGCTCCAGGCGTCTTGGCATCAGTCATCCCTGGATCTGGGAGCTTCACAGTGCAGGACACACTCCACTCCTGGCACTTCTTTCTTGTTGGTGGTAAGGCCATCTACTCTGTTGTCTTCTCTCTGCTTTTATCTCTTGTAAAATAAAAGGTGTTCTATACCATACTTTGGACATATTTCCAGGAGGGACTCATTCCTGGCAAAGGATATCATACTTGGTAAAGAGGTGGGTCAGTGAAAAAGAGGAAGACCCCCCACTGAGGTGGATTGGCACAGTGGCAGCAGTGGGCTCAAGCTTAATGGTTCAGAAGATAGCGAAGGACTGAGCAGTGTTTTGTTCTATTGTGCATAAGGTTGCTATGAGTTGGAACCAACTTGATGACACTGAACACAACAACAACATGCCCAAACCCCTGGGTATCTCCCTTATATCAGATTAGGATTAAGAGATTTGCTTGGATCCACAATCAGCAGTCAGGAAATAAAACTATGGATTACATTAGGCAAATCTGCTGCAAAAGACCCCTTTAAAGTGTTAAGGAACAAAGGTATCAGTTTGAGGATTAAGGTGCACCTGACCCAAGCTATGGTGTTTTCAATCAACTCATATGCATGTGAAAGTTGGACAGTGAATAAGGAAGACAGTAAAAGAGTTGATGCCTTTGAATTACAGTGTTAGCAAAGAATATTAAAAGTACAGTGGATTGCCAGAAGAACAAACAAATCTATGTTGGAAAAAGTATATCCAGAATGCACTTTAAAAGCTAGGATGGAGAGACTTACCATCTTTCATACTTTAGACAAGTTTTCAGGAGATATTGTTAGGAGGGACCAATCCCTGGGAAGGACATCATGCTTGGTAAAATGAAGGGTCATTGAGAAAAAGGAAGATCCCCAATGAGATGGATCGGCACAATGGCAGCAGCAATGGGCTCAAACAAAACAATTGTGAGGATGTTGCAGGACCGGGCAGTGTTTCCTTCTGTTGTGTATAGGATTGCTGAGTCAGAACCAACGGTGACAACACCTAACAACAACAGAGGAGCTCTGGTAGCGTAGTGGTTACGAATTGGGCTGCGAACCTCAAGGTCAGCAGTTAGAAACTACCAGCTGTTCCGCGAGAGAAAGATGAGCCTTTCTGCTCCTGTGAAGATTTACAGCCTCGGAAACCCTGTACAGGGTCGCTATGAGTCAGAACCGACGCCACAGCACATGACCACCACCATCAACAACATCACACCATTAATCCTCTTACTGGTTTATCATGTCAGATCATGAGGGACCATCATATAGCTGCCAGATCACTGGGAATCGTGGCATAGTCACTCTGACACACATTTTGGGGGATCACAATTCAATCCATGACATAGGGCAAGCTTCCTTTTCACTGTATGGATTGCTAAATTTCTCCTAGCCAAAAATATGGCATCAAATTACATAGATGATTTTATCATTTAGATTGATAAATTTTATTATTTAGAAATTGACTCAGATTTTGATGTGAAAGTGATCAAGAACATGTTCAATGTTCTATGGAATGCTGGAGCTAGAGCAACAACTAAATTGATTACACACCAATCCTAATTCTTGACTACACACATTGCCTTCAGAAGCATTCTGTGTTAAAAACTTCTTGCAGTAGTTGCAGTACACAAACCCTTGGCTTTTCAATGATGTTTACCTGTGCTTTGTTGACTTTGCAAAGGCTTTTGATTGTGTGGATCATGACAAGCTATGGACAATATTGCAGAGAATGAATATTCCAGAACAGTGAATTGTGCTCATGTAGCAGTCGTTTGAACAGAAAAAGGGGAACACTGATTGGTTTAAAATCAGGAAAGGTGCGTGCCAGGGTTGTATTTTTTTCACCATAATTATTCGATTCGTATGCTGAGAAAATAATTTGAGAAGCTGGATTATATGAAGAAGAGCATGGCATCAGGATTGGAGGAAAATTCATTAACAATTTGTGATATGCAGATGATACAACCTTGCTTGTTGAAAATGAAAAGGGCTTAAAATACTGATGAAGATTAAAGATCTTCCATATGGGTTTCACCTCTATGTAATGAAAACAAAATCCTCAACAGTGGAGCAGTAAATAGCATCATGATAAATGGAGAAAAGATTGAAGTTGTCAAAGTGCTTGGATCATCAATACCCATGGAAGCAGAAGTCAAGAAACCAAACAACATATATTGTGTTAGGTAGATCTGCTACACAAGACCTCTTTAAAGTGTTGAACAAAGACATCAGTTTGAGGACTAAGGTGTGCCTGACCCAAGGTATTGTATTTTCTATAGCCTCATATGCATGTGAAAGTTGGACGGTGAATAAGGAAGACCATAGACTAATAGATACATTTGATTTATGGTGTTGGATATGAATATTAAAGGTACCATGGCCTGCCAAAAGAACAAACCAATCTGTGTTGGAAGAAGTACAGCCAGAGTGCTCCTTGGAAGCCAGGATGCCCAGACTTATCTCTCATACTTTGGACGTATTATCAGAAGGGACCAGTCCCTGGAGAAGAATATCATGTTTGGTAAAATGGAGGGTCAGAGAAAAAGAAGAAGCCCACCAGTGAATGGATTGGCACAATAACATAGCAGTGGACTCAGGTGTAGTGAAGTTGGCACATGACGGGGCATGTTTAATTCTGTTGTTCATAGGGTCGCTATGAGTTGGTACCAACTTGATGGCACCCAACAACAACAACATGAACTGCTAGAAGAAAAAGCAAATCTGTGTTGGAAGAAGTACAACCAAAATGCTTTTCAGAAGCCAAAATGGCCAGACTTCGCCTCTCATACTTCAGGCATTTATAAGGAGGGACCAGTCCCAGGAGAAAGACATCGTGCTTGGTAGTGTGTGTGTGTGTGTGTGTGTGTGGTGATTAAAAAAGGGAGACCACTCCCCCAATGAAATAGATGGCACAGTAGCAGCAGCAGTGGATTCAAGCATAACACCAATTGTGAGGATGGCGTAGGACCAGGTGGTGCTTTGTTCTGTTGTTCATAGGGCTGCTATGAGTTGAAATTTACTTGATGGCACCTAACAACACCAAAAGCAATGATAATTGCTCATTCACTTTCAGGGATCCTGTAGATCCAGAATTTGGTGGTGTTTTAGTGGGTGGTTCTGGCTCTGGTTCCTTCAGGAGGTTGCGGTCAGCTGGTGGCCGGGTCATCTGAAGGCTTGACAGATGCTGGAGTGTCTGATTCCAGGTACTTCCATGGTGGCTCCTCTAGTTGACTGACCCGCTGGCGCCTCTCTTATCAACACGCTTTTTCCCTGTCCTCACAGTACAGCAGCTGGCTTTTCCCAGAGCAGGTGTTCCAAGGGACCAAGGCAGAACCTTCAATGCCTTTGAAGTCCCACTGCACCGTTTCTCTCTCTTCTGTTGGTCATGCAGCGCCAGTCCTGGTTCAATGTAGATATCAATTCCAGTTGGTGAGGATCATTGGGAGCCATTTTGGCAGGCTTCCATAGTGTGTTTGTTTTGGCACACTACATGTGAGAGTGTGCTTGACACATATATCAATTTCCACATAAACATGATGTACTTATGTATGCAAAACAAAGAATAACTTAAGATTTGGAAACTAAGTGTCAAAACAGTACCAGAACCATGAATATGACCTGCTTTTAAATCAAGGGATGGTTTTGAACACAGTTCTTTTTTTAGTGGATGTAAGATTTAACAAGGAGCTCTGGTAGGTAGCATGGTGGTGACTGTGTGCCGTGGCGTTGGTTCTGACTCTTAGAGACCCTGTACAGGGTTTCCGAGGTTTCCGAATGCCTTGTCTTTCTCCTGTGGAACAGCTGGTAGTTTCAAACTGCTGATCTTGCGGTCCGCAGCCCAATTCGTAACCACTACGCTACCAGAGCTCCTTGGGCTGCTAGCCTCAAGGACAGCAGTTTGAAACTACTAGCTGTTCTGTGGGAGAAAAATGAGGCTTTCTGCTCCTGTAAAGATTTAAAGCCTTGGAACCCCCCCTGCACACGGTCTCTATGAATCAGAACTGACTCCACGTCACACCACCAAGATTTAACAATATTTATGTATATAGCTTTCTGAAGCTTTGAATGATATTGACTACAAGTTGTGTATGTCTTAGGATGCTAACACCTGTAGTGATGCGTAGGCTCACTTCTCTGGAGGAGCTATAGTTCTTAGTGAAGGTTTAAATATGATGGCTTTTTAGAAAGTTCATGCAAAAATGACATTATCTTTTTATCTCACTTTTGGACCAATTTTTTGAAGCCCCCTTATATGTAAACCCAAATCAAATCTGCTTCTGAGTTGATTCCGACTCATAGCAACCCGATATGACAGAGCAGAATTGCTCCTTAGGATTTGTGAGGCTATAAATCTTTACAGACTGACACATCTTTCTCCCGTGGAGCAGCTCGTAAGTTTGAACCGCTGAACTTTCAGTTGACAATCCCATGATCAACCCACTGTGCCACCAGTGCTCCTTATACAGATAGACAGACATATAGTTGTTGTGTGCCATCAAGTCAGGTATGACTCACAGTGACCTTCTGTAGGGTTTCTGAGAGCTGCCGGTGGGCTTGAATTTTCAACCATTTGGTTAGCAGTACAGTGCTTATCCTACAGAGTCACACCAGGGCTCATATAGATATATATTTTTGTTGTTATTGTTAAGTGCCATCGAGTTGGTTCCAACCCATAGTGACCCTGTATAGGGTTTCTGAGGGGCAGCTGGTGAGCTTGAACCGCTGACTTTGCAGTTCAAACTGACTTTGTGGTCTAGCGCATTAACCCACAGTGCCACACCAGGATTCCATAGATATATATGTTGTTATTGTTGTGTGCCATTGAGTCAGTTCTGACTCATAGTGATCCTATATAGGGTTTCAAGGAATGACTGGTGAGTTTGAACCACTGACCTTGCAAAAGTGACCTTGAGGTTGAGTACTTACCATATGGCTCTGTACCAGGATTCCATGGATCTATATAGAGAGAGTATTTTAAGGAAGTGGCTCATTAATTTGTGGAGGCTGACAGACCCCAAATCCATGAGTCAGGAGTCAGACTGGAGGTTTCTCTCAATTTACATGGTTGCAGGGGTTGATGAACCCCAAATCTACAGGTCAGGTGGCAGGCTGCTGGCTCACATCCCGAGAACTAGAGGTTGGTGGTGGTGGTTACGTGCCGTGGAGTTGGTTCCGACTCACAGCGACCCTGCACAGGGTTTCCGAGGCTGTAAATCTTTACGGGAGCAGAAAGCCTCATCTTTCTCCCGTGGAACAGCTGGTAGTTTCGAACTGCTGACCTTGCGGTATGCAGCCCGATTCGTAACCACTAGAGGTTAGACGATGACAAGTAGCTTGGGAAAGGATCGAGAGGACATCCATGTATATTGAATGACAGTCACACCCGCCAAGGAAACTCCCCTTTTGATTGATTGCTCCTCACATTGGATCACAAATAGAGGATGATTACATGATTTCTGACACACCACTGAGAATCATGGCCTGGCCACCACGTTGACACACCTTAACTATTGCTCATGCAAATTGAAATAAACAAATCACTGGATACTGAATACATTTGATTGCATTCTTATGGTGACATCATGAACCTCTTCATATGGATGAAGTCTGAGGTACTCAGCATTTGCAAGTTTGGTAAAGGGCTTTGCATGTGCCCCGTTCTTTAAATTCCTCTGCCTCCTTGGCAGCCTCTGAAGGAGAATGCTAAAACCCCCAACTGCCATCATGTGGAGAGTGCAGTGTTTGTGATTCTGGCAAGAAAACCCCAGCTGTCTGCTTTGAATCTTTGGGAGCACACACACCTACTACCAATGTCAGTGCTTGGAGTGGGGGGCCCTCTGCCACATGAGGCCTTGCCATGTCTCATCAGTTTACCCTTGGGGAGTAATGGTACATGCTCTGCAGAGCTGAACACAACCACAGACTCCAGAAAGAGCGTGTTAGGGAGCAAGATTAACCAGAGGGGAAGCAAGCCCACACTCAGGAGGCCCTGATGGCTGTGATCAGGGCTGTTAGAGCAGGTTCATACAACCCAGTGTCCACACTTGTACCATCCCTCCAGCATCACCAAACTATGCAGCTTGTTTGTTTCCTTGTTTGTTTTGGTTGATTTTATTTCTGTCCTGAAACTGAGCTTGCTTTTACCTCAAAGTCTTCTTGTGGAAAACAACTTGGCTGTTGTAATAAGAAACCATAAAGAGATGGCAGGGGGCTGCAACAAATGTGGAACAATTCGGTTAAAAGATCTCATGGTAACTTCTCTTTAATGTACCACAATCAGATGTGCAAGTCTGACTACACATATACACACACACTTTTTTTTTTTCAAATTGGCTTTTTCATGGATTCTTATCTAGGCTCCACTTGCCAGAGGCTTCTATTTGTCTGTGTTCTTCCTTTTCTAAAACTGTGGAGAGAATTAGTTTCTCAGGACATCACATTCTTGGCTCAAGTTGTAACTAGACAGGCTGCAACTTAAAAAAAAATCTCTCTTTCTTGTTTCTCATCTTTGATTTCTCAAAATATACGTGCTTTTTATAGACATGGGAGCAATTTTCAGATCAGTCTTTCTGAAAAGTCTGAATTATAATAACCCAAAGATACCAAACCCATTTCTGTCAAATTGAATTCCAAGTCATAATAACCTTATAGGACAGAATAAAACTGCTATATAGGGTTTTTAAAGATTGTAAGTCTTTACATAAGCAAACAGCCACATCTTTCTCCCGAGGAGTGGCTGGTGGGTTCAAACCTCCAGCCTTTGCGTTAGCAGGTAAGTATTGAACCATTGTACCACCAGGGATCTTTTGAATGACATTATACTAGGGAAGACCATAAATTACATGCAGATACACACCAAGTTTTATTTTATAAAAAGCAACACTCAGAGCCTGCACACAGAGAACGATGAGGTGAAGAGGTTTTTCTTAGCTGTTATTTTAAGCCATAGTTTTAAGAATAGTTTTTAATGTTTAATGGACACATGTGTTAAAAATACATTTAAGCACAACTAGTTCCTGCTCTGCACTGCCTTGTTTATACATTTCCTGATGGCTGAAGACTCTAGAGAGTTACATTTTACAAGGATATTCTTTTTCAGATTATGGAATTAAGTCTGTAAGATTCCACAGAATCCTACCTCTTGGTTTATTTCTCCTTTCCATTCCTACTGACAACATTCTGGCTCATGTTGCTTGTCCTTCACCTATGAGTACGCTAGTAGCTTGTAGTCCTAGTATGATGCTCTAGGATCAGCTCACCACAAGGTCAGTGGTTCAAACCCACCATCCGCTCCGCTACTCGAAAACCCTAGACAGGGTAGCACTTAACAACAACCCCAGCAACACTACTAACTCAGACTTTTCACGTCCAGTGTCGTTTCCAAAACTGTGAGAATGCTGCTTTTCATACTGTAATTCTCTGATCCCATGCTGCCGACCTCAGTACTTGTGAACGCTTCCCAGTGCTATCAAGTCAAACCTCCTTTAGCGTGGCGTTGACACTGCTTCCAACACCCGCTGCCGTGAAACAGTGCAGCTCCCATGCATCCAGCACTTGCACTCGTGGGCATTTATTCCAGAGACATGGAAACAGAAACCTGTGTGGGTGTTCACGGCCGCTTTACTTGTAATAGCCCCAAATTGGAAACAATTCAGATATTCTTCTCTAGGTGAATGGCTAGACAAACGCTGACCCACCCATGGTGGTGGCGGCGTGCCGTACTCAGCAACAAAAAGGAATGAACTACGGATACACACAGCGATGTGGATTTATCTCCCGGGATTTATGCTGAGTGGAAAAAGCCAACTCCAAAGATCACATGCTGTTTGATTCTATTTATATACCGTAACATTCTTGAACTGGCTCAATGATACAAACAGGGAACGGATTCGTGTTTGCCCGAGGTTACAGAGTTTTGGCAGTGGGACAAAGTGAGTGTGGCTTCAAAAGGGCAACATGAGGGACCCATGTGGTGTTGGGTCTTCCGGTATCCACATCCGAATCCAGTTTTCACATTGTACTTTGTAGTCTTGCAAGAAGTTACCACTGACTACACAGACCTTTCTGCGTTATTTTTACTGCCTACGACTCTACAGTTATCTTAAAATAGAAAATTTAAAAAAAAGGATAAACCTGGCACCCTGATTCCCTTGTGTCTTAGGCTGTACGCACTGATCCACGTGGATGACTCATGGTCTCCAAAGCTTTGTGCGTGCCTTTCTCCCGTCACACCTCTCCCTAGGTTGTTCTGAGTACCTGCGTTCCGCCTCCAGTGTAGTTGCCCATTAAGATACTGCATCTTTCACAGCTCATAGTCCCTGCCACCCCAGTATCTCCTCCGTTTGTGTTGCTCCTCACTATATTTCAACCACCAGTTCACCGCCCTGTATGACTGACATTTGTCGCTTTCCTCAGAAGCACAAGGTTATAGAGAAATACAGGTATCTTCAGGGTGATCATATTTCTGAGAACCAACCCTAAAGCAGTTTCTGTGGAGCTGACTGAGTCATGAAGACCCCGTGTGTCAGCCCAGAGCTCTGCTCCATCGGGTTTTCTCAGTCACAGTGATCTTTCTGAAATGAATTGCCTTTCTTCTCCGGTGCATCTAGGTGGGTGTGGACAGCTAGTCTTCTAGTCAGTGCTAAAGTGTATAACTGTTTCCACAACCGAGAAGACTCCATGTTCTATTGCAAAAACAAAGACGAAACCAGTGACCACCAAGTCAATTCCGAATAGCACTGCCCCATAGCGGCTCCAAGGCTGTCATCTGTATGGAAACCAACGACCATATCTTTGTCCTTCGGAGCAGCTGGTAGGTTCAAACCACAGATCTTTCAGTTAGCAGCCAAGTGCTTGACCACTAATGTGGGAGTCCTGATGTGGCACTGCAGGTTAATGTGCTGGACTGCAAGGTCAGTTTAAACTGCAAGTTTGGCAGCTAAGGCTCCTTGTAAACCTTGTAGAGTGTCACAATGCTGACTCAACAGCACTTAACAACAACAACAACATGTCGTGTAGCCAATAAATATTTACTCAGCACCTGTGGTATGCAATCTCTGTGAATGGTCATTGAAATCTATCAATGAATAAGACAGGTATCATCATTGAATTTGCATAGACTTGTAAAGAATTAACTTTCTCTTCTGAGGAAGGAACTTAGAAATAAGTATTGCTGATGAAAACACACCACATAGAATCATGGCATTTGGGATGAATCATGGAAGTCCGATTGAATTGTAAGCATGAGGGCTGTAATAGGAGACTGTGCATGCTAATCCATCAGTTAACTTCCAGAATGGAATGCATCCTAACCTCGTTCAAGTGTCCGTTACATGTTCACAGTTTCGTGCTAAGAAATATAAAGATGAACTCATAATGGGCAGTGGCTGTATTTCTTTGAAATAATCTTGCTCGTTTCCATCTCAGTCTTCTGTAGGTAAGCTCTGTGAGGGCAGGCGCAGCAATCAGAGTAGGACCTGCATGTATGTAGCAGGTACGCAGTACATATTTAATGACTGAGTGATGACAGGACAAAGGAGCAGGGCTTTCCTGGGCACTCGTCCCCTCCCCACCAATCAGGAAACGGCGAGTGTCTGATTGCACCAATCCTGTGAGGTGCTGCTATTGTTAGTTGCCTTCCAGTCTGTTCAGATTCAGGATGAGCCCAGGGGACAGAGCAGAACTGCCCCATAGAGTTTCCTAAGCTGTCATCTTTACCAAAGCAGGTCACCAGCTCTTTTCTTCCATGGAGTCACTGGGTGGGGTAGCCGTGTGATGCTTAACCATTGTGCCACCAGGGCTCCCTTGTGAGGTACTGCTCTTTAAATTGTCAGGGTAGATTATGGTAACTGGATTATTTGTAGATATAACAAAGGGATTCCTGGAGTGACCCGAACTTGTAACACTCCACACACCGCTTCTAGCGGACTAGTAACTCGGCAGAGACGTAGGAAGACTTTCAGGAAGGCTGTGAGTTGTTAACTAGAGGTGGGCTTTCAGGAAGGCTGTGAGTTGTTAACTAGAGGTGGGCTTCTCTGCCTTCTCTGCTTGTCTATCCACCAGCCCGGCTAGCTTGCCAAGGTCTCAAAAACTTTGCTTCTGGCTTCACTGCAGATCGGTTGTGTTCAACTTGTTTTGACTCCTCTTCATCGCATACTTGTTCTTCCCTTGTCAATTGTATCACAAGGAGATAAACTCATTGCAAAATGCTTAGACATCTTGTGTGTCATTCTCAACGTTCAGCGGTAATTGAGAGGAACGTTCCGTCCTGTGTGTAGAACTGTCACCACCTGTTTGTGTATTGTTTCTAATTGCTACTGTACAGATCCGTGCAGTGCTGGCATGTCTGGAGCTACAGTACAAGAAAATCTAGGAAGGAAGGAGCCATAATGGATTTTTTTGGCATTCTTGGAGTAGGAGCCAGCACACATGTGTTGTCTTAATGGGATTCCTTTCCTACTGGGAACTTAAGTGAGAATTACTTGGGCCTTCCACAGAATAATTGAGACTGCTGTAGTGGAAGGCATTTTATGGGCTTCTGAGCCTTCAACTGGAGTCCCTGGGTGGCACAGATGCTTGACAGCTAAAAATAAAAGGTTGCAGGTTTGAGTCCACACAAGAGGCACCTTGGCCTGGTGATTGACTTCTGGGAAACCAGCCAGCACAATTCTACTCTGACACACATGGGGTTACTACGATTTAGAGTTGACTTGATGGCAATTAGTTAACTGGTGCTTTAGGCTGTGGGCTACGAGCTGCTGGCTGCTAGGAGCACGCCCTTCTGTTGTTCAACTGACATTTCCCTAGATGCTCTTTTCTGTCTCTGTGACTAGACACCCTTACCTTCAAGACAACCATGATCTACTAAGAGCCACTGTAGCATCTGGGGAGGATTTAATTGAAAACATTTCAGAGATAGGTTTCTGTCCTGTTAAACTGACATGAAATCTTAACGACCATACCCTAGTTCAGTTGCTGGAAAGTGGCAGACGAAAGACTCAACCTGCATCTTCTGGCTCTGATTCAGTGTTGGTCCCAGGAAGACAGCTAAGTGTCTAGGTTCCATAAGAGACAGAGAGGGAAAGAGGACATGCACAGTGTTTACCATCCACCAATGCGAACACTGGGAGCAGTGTGTTCCAATCTCACATCATCTGAGGGCCAAAGATGTCCCCAGAGTGACTCAACATGACAATGGGAAAACAGTGCCTGGAACATGCTCATAGGAAAATCATGTGAACCACAGACACGGGCCACACACGTCAACTTAAGTTCTCAAGTAACCCCATTCCGAAAGTAGAAAAGACACAGATGAAATTTATTTTGGTAATATATGTAATCTACCCAGTACATCACAATTATGATCATTTCAGTATGTAATTAATAGAAAACATTACTTATGGGTATTTTGCATTTTTTTTTCATACCAAGTTCTTCTAGCTTTGGGATACTCAGTGTCTGCCTCATGGAGAAAATGATAGCTTCAAGTCTGTTGTTTAAGGGTTTGCTTTGTGGGTGTCTAATGAGGGGGAATTGACTTCTTTTTATCCCTTTGTCTATTGCTACCAAGACGATTCCCACTCCCAGTGACCCTATAGAGTAGAACGGCTCCATCGGCCTTCTAAGGTTGTAATCTTTATAGAAGCAGACGACCTCATGTTTCTCCATGGAGTACCTGGTAGATTTGAACCGTCAACCTTTCTTCAGTTAGCAGTCAAGTGCTTTGCACCACCAGGGCTCCTTTTCCCCTTAAAAACCCTATGTGTTCACAGAGGATCTTGAATGATGATTGAGCTGGAAAGCATGATTTGCATGAAGCTATGTTAATTTGTCATTCTGAGACCATCATGTGTCCTAGGTAAGAGATGAATGAAAGGTTTGTGGAAGAGCCTGGTGTGGGGCGAATCCAAATGCCTGTCCTGCTTTTGTCTCCCATGTCAGTTTCTACATTACTGGCTTTTCTTATGGAATCCTGGTATGGCGCTGTGAGTTTATGCACTGGACTGCAAAGTCAGTTTGAATTGCAAGGTTGGTGGGTTCAAGCTCACCAGCTGCTCCTCTTAAACCCTATACAGGGTCGCCATGTGTTGGAATCGACTTGACGGCACTTAACAACAACAAGAAACCTCTCTTATAGCCTCTCTTACAGCTAAGGATGAGCATGTAGTCTCTTTTCCCAGCCTCTTGCAGTTAAGGGTGAACATGTAGTCTCCTTTCCTAGCCTCTATGGCAGTTAAGGGTGAACATGTAGCAGCCTTCTGGTCAGTGATGTATAAATGGGTATCTGTTAGGAGCCAGTTACCTTCAGGGTAACTCTCTGCTTTTTTGATAAGAAGAGCAGACTTTGTAGAGACTGATCCTTCCCCTCTGCCTCTACATTGAGTATGGACACTAGGTCTGAGTTACGTAAGTGAGTGTAAGTTTCAGAAAATTCCACCAGCTCCACAGTGTCTGTCTCCTGATCCTTATTATGTAAAAAACAATAACTGTTACTTTGGGCTGAAAGCATCATGATTATTAAAAAGCAGTTGGAGTTGAGTTGATTCAGAGTCATGGTGACCCCATGTGTGTCCATGAGTAGAACTGTGCCCACAATGGTTTAATGGCTGAGGTTTTAGAAGGAGATCACCAGGCCTTTCTTCTGAGGGACCTCTGGGGGGACTTAACCCTCTAACCTTTTGGTTAGCAGCTAAGAGCATTTGTACCACCCAAGGACTCTAATGATGCAGTGACGTTATTAACAACTTGCCTATCAGCCCACAACTTCCTCAGTTTCCTTCAACCTCAAGTAATATGTAATGTAAACTGTAATGTTCGACCTCATCTAGATCCAGAGCTTTCCATGACAGCTGGCCAGAACACTGAGCTCTGTCTAGGAACAGGCTATGGACATAGTGGCTCCTACCCAGGCTTTCTGTGAAGGGTTATGGGCACTTCTGGGATTTCTGTACCCAACGTTGGCCTCCAATGATATTTTGCTTCCCGATAGGCATTCATTCTCTTGAGAGTCCGGAGATCAACCCTGATCCACAGCCACTTCTCCTCTCTCATGGGGCTGGATTGTCTTCCCAGCTGCTGCCTAGAATCCAGCCCCTGAGTGGGTTGTTTGGAATGACAACACCACCACCTGTTTGTCTCCAGCAGATGTGTTACTGTAAAGATGTAGTTGACTCACCGTGACATCACTGGATCGGACCCTTTTGTCTGACTGTACGAATGCTGGGCTACAGTGTTGCTGTTGGGGTGTTGTGTCCTGTCTTCCTGACTTCCCCATGTACTGCCCCCATGTTACATACATGTGACAGAGTAGAACTGCCTTTTTAGGTTTGCTAGACTGTTAAAGTTGGTCTTTCTCCCACAGAACTGCTGAATGGGTCCAACCACCAACCGTTTGCTTAGCAGCTGAGCACTTAACTGTCGTACCTTTGTACTACCATAACGCTCACCTAGTATTTGGGGTACTAAAATGGACTTTTTAGTATTTCATATGTATTTCTTAAGTACTTAAGTATTTTCAGTGTGTGTTCATTTGGAAACATCAGAAATGGCGGGAAAATGAAAAAAGATGAAATAATATCAACAAATATGATTGGAATGAACAGTGTAATTGAGTTTTGAAACAGAGACCCCCAGCTCTGGGAGTGAGAAGGTCAGAGTGTGGTGGGCCCTGT